>NC_053495.1:96395188-96698188 GCF_905171775.1 Rana temporaria
TTTTTTTCTAACACCCTAGAGAATAAAATGGCGGTCATCGCAATACTTTTTGTCACACCGTATTTGCGCAGCAGTCTTACAAGCGCACTTTTTTTGGAAAAAATTCACTTTTTTGAATTAAAAAATAAGACAACAATAAATTTGGCCCAATTTTTTTATATATTGTGAAAGATAATGTTACGCCGAGTAAAATGATACCCAACATGTCACGCTTTAAAATTGCGCCCGCTCGTAGCATGGCGTCAAACTTTTACCCTTAAAAATCTAGATAGGCGACGTTTAAAAAATTCTATAAGTTGCATTTTAGGGCTATAATTATTGCTCTCGCTCTAACGATCGCGGCGATACCTCACTTGTGTGATTTGAACACCGTTTTCATATGCGGGCGCTACTCGCGTATGCGTTCGCTTCTGCGCGCGAGCTCGTCAGGACGGGGCGCTTTAAAAAAATTTTTTTTGGTTTTCTTATTTAATTTTATTGATTTTATTATTTTTTACACTAAAATATATAAAAAAAAAATGATCACTTTTATTCCTATTACAAGGAATGTAAACATCCCTTGTAATAGAAAAAAGCATGACAGGTCCTCTTAAATATGAGATCTGGGGTCAAAAAGACCTCAGATCTCATATTTAGGCTTAAATGCAAAAAAAATAAAAAAAAAGGAAAATTTGTCATTAAAAAAAATGACAAAAAAAAAATTGTCTCTTTAAGAGGCTGGGCGGGACTGATGTTTTGACGTCACTTCCGCCCAGCAGAGCTATGAGGACGGGTGGGGGCCATCTTGCCCTCACTCAAGTCCTCACTCTCCAGGCGGCAGCATCGGATCTCCTCCGCCGCTACCGACGGCTCCGGTAAGCGGCGGAGGGCGCGGAAAAGCGGCGGGAGGCCCCTCTCCCGCCACCAATAACGGCGATCTCGTGGCGAATCCGCCGCGGAGACCGCCGTTATCGTTTACACGGCCGCCCGCTGAAAACATGGATATCTCAGTTGTGGCAGCAGCTGCTGCCGTTACTGAGATATCCATGTTTAAAAAGAGGACGTACATTTACAATACGCGGGTCGGGAAGTAGTTAATCAAGCCATGATTAAGCACTAGCTCAGTGCGAAACGCGTCGGCTATCTACCTGTTCCTTTGTTGCACCTGGTGAAGTGATGTACTTGCTGTGTTTTTTTGAATAAAAGACAACCGTTTGGTCATTGGAGTGCGGCTATCCATCCTCTTTCTTCGTATCTTATGCATGAAGATACAGTTGTGTTAAAAATAGTAGCTGTGTGTTTAAAAAAAGAAAGTAAAGCTCAAAATCCTTATAATTGCTTTTATTTATATACATGCAAATTCACTGAGAACACCGCACAGTCTATTTAAAATCAAAACATGAAGACAAATGTTTCAAATGTGTTATTACTTTACAGAAAAGTGAAGAAAAAGTAATATTATGCTTTTCCAAAAAAAAATAGCAGTGTGCATTTTTCGTTAAACTCAAACATTTACTGTGTAAACTGAAAAATGCTAGAAGATTTAGCTTTTCTGTAAATCAAGGAACTAATATTTAGTTGTATATCAACTGTTTCTGAGAACTGCTTCACATCTGTGTTGTATGGAGTCAAACAATTTCTGCCACCTTTGATCAGGTATTCCAGCCCAGGACAGTTGCACTACATTTCACAAATCCTCTGCATTTTTTGGTTTTACCTTCAAAAACAGCATTTTTTAGGTCACCCCACAAGCTTTCTATTGGAAACATCCCTATATCACAATGTTTGCGCCACCATGTTTCACTGTTTTCACAGTGTACTGTGGCCTGAATTCAGTGTTTGGGGGGTCATCTGATAAACTGCCTACAGCCCCTAGAACCAAAATAACAATCTTGCTTTCATCAGTCCACAAAATGTTGTGCCATTTCTCTTTAGGCCAGTCAATGTGTAGTTTGCGAAATTGTAACCTCTTCAACACGTTGGGGCTGATTTACCAAGCCTTTACTCCATGACTCATGGAGTAAAAGCAGGAGTAGCAGCCGTTTGGCCATTTACTAAAGAAATACGCTGCTAGTGCAGTGTATTTCCCTAGTTACTAATGTGCTCCGTGCGCCCAGGAGAGGGTGCATTGTGCACCAGTACAGACCTGGCGCACGGCACATTGAAATGTAAATTGCGGGGGTTTGGGCGGGAGTTTATTAGGGGGGGAGGTGGGGGGATGCAGGGGAAGTGAAGTGACATGTGTTTTGAAGTGTTTGGCGGGCCGAATTGAAAGGGAAAGTGTTTTTTGAAAACAGATCCCCGTATGCTTGCACAGTGCGCCTGAACCTCGGGAGGTTCATTTGCATACTGGGCATGCGCAGAGAGAAATTTCGGCGCTTCCCGTGCGCCTTGTCAGTACGCCGTGAAAATCTTGGTAAATACCAAGCGGCGTACCCGTGAATGCGCTGCGTGACGCGGCGCACGGGAATCTCCGAGCTGTTTTCAGCCATGAAGGGGAACTCCGCGCCAAATTTCAAACTTGAAATCGGCGCGGGTCCCCATTCAGGGCTACATTAGGCTCTTAGGCTTGGTCCGGAACGTGAGGGGTTAAACCCGCGCCGATTCGGCGCGGGGGTCCCCCCCAGATCCAAACCAAGCCCTCATCCCAAGCACGTAGTCTGGCCCGGACAGGAATGGGGGTGGGGACGAGCGAGCGGGCCCCCCCCTCCTGAGCCGTACCAGACCGCATGCCCTCAACATGGGGGAGTGTGTGCTGTGGGGGAGGGGGGCACTGCCCCCCCACCCCACAGCACTCTTGCCCCCATGTCGATAGGGACAAGAGCCTCTTCCCGACAACCCTTGCCATTGGTTGTCGGGGTATGCGGGCGGGGCTAATCAGAATCTGCGAGCTCCCTTTAATAAGGGGGCCCCCAGATGCCGGCCCCCCACCCTATGTGAATGAGTATGGGGTACATCGTACCTCTACCCATTCACATGGGGGAAATGTAAAGTAAAATAAAACACCACACAGAATAAAATATTTTATTAATCTGCTCCGGAGCCCCCCCTTTCTTCTTTAGCTCTCTTACAAGGGGGGGTTTCTTCTCTCCCGATCTTCCGCCGGGACCCTGGGCTTCGGTGATTTCTGCCGGGGGAGGGCGCCATCCCTCGGTCCTCTCCGGAGCCTTCCGCCGGATGCCCCCACCCCATTTAAGCTCTTTTTCATTAGGGAGGGGCATCCGGACTTCGGGGTCTTCTGCCGGGGGATGGCGCCTATCCCCCGGTCTTTCCGGTGCCTTCCGCCAGGGTTCCGGTCTTCCTGGTCTTCTGCCGGGGGTGCGCCAACTCCCCGGTCTTTTCTCTGCTCCCTCTTCTGCCTGGCTCCCCCGCGGAGCCAGGGCTTTCTTCCGTCTTCTTTCTTCTCTCTTCCTTCTTCTGCCTGTCTCCTCCGGGAGCCCAGGGCTTGTCTCCGCTGTCTTCTTCCTTCTCTTCCATTGGATGTTGACACGACGAGGTTCCGCGCTGACATGCCGTGTCAGCGGCGGGCATGGACTTATATAGGGTAATGCCACCATGTGACCTCAACCCATGTGACATCACATTCCCTGGGCATGATGGGAATGTGATGTCACATGGGTTGAGGTCACATGGTGGCATTGCCCTATATAAGTCCATGCCCACTGCTCAGACGGCATTCCAGCGCCGGACCTCGTCGTGTCAACATCGAATGGAAGAGAAGGGAGAAGACAGCGGAGACAAGCCCTGTGCTCCGCGGAGGAGACAGGCAGAAGCGGAAGGCATCGCAGAAGCCCGCGGGTGTCGCCCCCCGGCGGAAGACCCCGTACAAGCCCGGGACCCTCCCCCAAAGGCAGGAGCCTCACTGGTGAAGGGGGTCCCGGTTAATTACGTTGCTGAAGACGGGGGTGGGGTGCCAGTGCACCCCCCCCGCAGAAACCGTCGTGGAAGCCCGGGACCCTCCCCCAAAGGCAGGAGCCTCACTGGTGAAGGGGGTCCCGGTGAATTACGTCGCTGAAGACGGGGGTGGGGTGCCAGTGCACCCCCCCCGCAGAAACCGTCGTGGAAGCCCGGGACCCTCCCCCAAAGGCAGGAGCCTCACTGGTGAAGGGGGTCCCGGTGAATTACGTCGCTGAAGACGGGGGTGGGGTGCCAGTGCACCCCCCCCCCCCCGCAGAAACCGTCGTGGAAGCCCGGGACCCTCCCCCAAAGGCAGGAGCCTCACTGGTGAAGGGGGTCCCGGTGAAAGACGGCGAAGCCCGGGGCCTAATGGGGTGGTGGTGGGGGGCCCCGGCAGAAGACCCCCGGCAGACTAATAAATTAATTTATTCATGTGTGGTGTTTTATTTCTTTACATTTTTTTCCCCAGGTGAATGGGTAGGGGTACGATGTACCCCCATACTCCTTCACATAGGGTGAGGGGCCGGAATCTGGGGGCCACCTTATTAAAGGGGCCTCTCAGATTCTGATAAGCCCCCCGCCCGCATACCCCGACAACCAACGGCCAGGGTTGTCGGGAAGAGGCTCTTGTCCCTATCGACATGGGGACAAGAGTGCTTTGGGGTGGGGGGGCAGTGCCCCCCTCCCCCACAGCACACACTCCCCCATGTTGAGGGCATGTGGTCTGGTATGGCTCAGGAGGGAGGGGGGCGCTCTCTCGTCCCCACCCCCATTCCTGTCTGACCAGACTGCGTGCCTGGGATAAGGGCTTGGTTTGGATCTTGGGGGGGACCCCACGCTGTTTTTTTTTGCGCGGGTTTAACCCCTTATGTTCCAGACCAAGCCTAAGAGCCTGGTATGCACCTGGAGGGAACCCACCTTATTTTTTTTTTGGGGGTCTGGAGTTCCCCTTCATGAACAGCGATCTGTCATTTACACATGTCAGTCCCACCCCCCCTACAGTTAGAACACACCCAGGGAACATATTTAACCCCTGCCTCGCACCTAGTGTTAACCCCTTCCCTGCCAGTGGCATTTTTAGAGTAAGCAATGCATTTTTACAGCACTGATCGCTAGAAAAATGCCAATGGTTCCAAAAAAGTGTTCGATGTGTCCGCCATATAGTCGCAGTACCGATAAAAATCGCTGATCGCCGCAATAACTAGTTAAAACAAAAAAAAAATATTTTGTAGACGCTATAACTTTTGCCAAAACCAAACACTAAACGCTATTTGCGATTTTTTGGAACCAAAAAGATGTAGAATACGTATCGGCCTAAACTGAGGGTTTTTTTCTTTTTTAGAATATATATTTTTGGGGATATTTATTATAGCAAAAAGTATTTTTTTTTTTACATATGTGGGCGGGACTTACGCAAGTCCCGCCCACATATATAAACATCGTTCAAACCACACATGTGAGGTATTGACGCGTGCGTTAGAGCGAGAGCAATACTTTTACCACTAGACCTTCTTTGTAACTATAAACTGGTAACCTGGAAAAAAAAGAAAAAGGTCGCCTATGGGGATATTCACGGAATTAATTTTGGCCCCATTGCAGGAGTGTTTCCAATAGTAAAGCGTGACATGTAAGGTATCTATTTACTCGGTCTAACATCATCTTTCACATTATCCCCAAAAATTGGGCTAACTTTTGTGTTTTGTTAATTTTTAACCACTTGAGCCCTGGACCATATTGCTGGTCAATGACCAGGCCAGGCTGGAAAGCATGAGATCAGGGGGAAAAAAAACGGAAAATTGTATACTCACCTTTCCGTAATTTTCCTTTCCTGACGCATCTTCATGGCAGCACACACTGGGTTGTGACTCCGCCCCCACAACCTGACAGGATTGGTTAGCTATAAATTTGAAGGGGAGACGCCCCGCACCATTCTCTGTATATATCATCATAAAACAATAGGGCGGGCATCTGTGTGCTGCCATGAAGATGCGTCAGGAAAGGAAAATTACGGAAAGGTGAGTATACAATTTTCCGTTTTCCTGACGCATTCATGGCAGCACACACTGGGAAATAACTCGCCAGTCGGGAGGGTGCAAGAAAACAGTAATATTTATTCTCTATAGCGCTGAGGAATTGGCTCTAAGAACAGATCTGCCAAAGTCGACGGTAGCCAGGAGAGCAGAATCCACTCTGTAGTGAGAAATTAAGATGTGTTGGGAAGACCAAGTTGCTGCTCTGCCTATGGTTTCCGGTGAAATCCCGCAATATGCTGCCCAAGAAGTGGCCACTGCCCCTGTCGAATGAGCCCTAATGCTCTTTAGGAGTCGTAAGGTTGCTGGATGGAATAGGTCTCCGCGATAGCACTAACAACCAAGAGGTAATGGTACGGGAGGTAGCTGGCTGACCTCGTCTGCTCCCGTGTGGGATAATTAAGACAGAATCCGTCTTCCTGAGATGTAGCTGTGAAGTAACTGGAGATGGTAGGTTTGAAATCCTAGGCATGGGACTCGCCCCTCTCATTAGTAAAAGATGGAAGGACGATGTCCTGGTTATAATGAAAGGAGGAAGTTACCCTTGGATAAAAATGGTCTGAGGGCTTCAGAACCACTCTGTCAGGGGAGAACACTAAATAGGGGTTCCGTAGCCATAAGTGCTTGTATCTCCGACGTCCTCTTAGCTGAGGTGATCGCAATACGGGAAGCCATCTTCAGAGCTAGGTTCCACGGTGAGACTAAGTTGAATGGAGAAAAGGGTGGATTGGACAGGGCCTCGAGTACTACACAGAGATCCCCTGTTGGAAAGGCTGGCCTCCTAGGTGGTCTGATCTTACGCAGGCCCTGAGGAACAGAGTGACCGGATGATGAAGAGCCCATCTAGTACCCGTCATGGCTGAAAGGGCGGATACTTGCACCTTCAGGGTACCCAGGCCCGGGCCCTTGTTAAGCCCTGACTGAAGAAATTCAAGAATTTGAGATGGGATTCCAATCTCTTTGCTGCGACGACACGAACCTCTCCCAGATCCTAGTATAGGTGACATCAGTGGAGCTCCTTAGAGCTTGTAATAAGGTTGATATTACCTCCTGAGAGTATCCTAGTTCCCCTAACCTAGCCCTCTCAACTTCCAAGCTGGCAAATGCAGCTTCTCTGGGCTGGATGGAAGAATTGCCTCTGATGTATGAGATCCCAGGTTACTGGAAGATGTATTGGAGGCCGCGTACCTAGTTGTAGCAGGGTCGTAAACCATGGCCTCCTCGGTCGGAACGGTATTAGTACAATAACCGTGGCTGAGGACCTCCGAAGTCGGGACAGGAATCTTGTAATCCGAGAAGTTGGAAGAAAAATGTACCCCAGCTCGAAGCTCCATGGAAGAGCTAGGCAGTTTGTCCCTTCGGCTGATGGAAAGTGGGCTCTGGACAGGAACCTCTGACACTTGGAGTTCTTTGGCGTGGCCGCTAGGTCGACTTCTGGTATTCCACAAGTTTTCGTAAGAATGGAGAATACCTGTTGGTTCAGGGACCATTCGTTGTTTGAAAGTGTCTCTCGGCTTAGGTAGTTGGCCAACGAATTCTGTATTGCCAGGACGTACACTGCCCATAGATCTAACAGGTGCACTTGTGCCCTTTCCAATATGGGCAAACTTCCTCTTGAAGCGTGCGACTCCTGATGCCCCCCTGTATCTGGATACATGACACCGCTACTTGTTGTCCATCCTGATCAGGACACTCTTCCCCTCTAGAAGAGGCGCAATGGCCAGGAGAGCCTGAAAGGCTGCTCTGAGCTCTAAAATATTTGACACTATGCCCTGAGCCCGAAAGTGCCACTGTCCTTGGGCTACTTGGTCAAGATAGTGTGGACCCCATCCCCCCTGGCTGGCGTCCGATGTTACTACTTCTGGACTTGGGGGAACTATTGGAATGGACTCCCTGAGGTTAGACGGGTGTGTCCACCACCATACTAATTGCTTTACCCAGTTCGGGATGTGAATGGTTTGGAATATTGACGTTCCATTCCACTGCCTGAGAAAGGAGTTCTGTAAGACTTGCATGTGTCACAGGGGCCACTGTATCAAAGGTATGGATGCTGACATGGACCCCCGGGTACTGAGGCAGGCTCTGACAGTAGACGTCTGGATGATAGCAGATTCTGTACCTTCTGGAGTAAGGGCTTCAGCCTCTCTTGAGGGAGTTGCACCCGGTACAACCTGGTATATTATTCTGCCCCTAGGAACACCCTGACTTGCTGAATGCTCTGGGTGCTGAGGCGATGCCGAATGGGGGGCACCAAAATTGGAAATGAGATTGATAGATTGAGAACCGAAGGGACCTCTGGAAGGCGGGATGATCGGGACGTGAAGGTAAACGTCCGAAAAATCTAGGAGATAGCATCCAGTCTCCCACGTCCACTGTCAACAAAATGGACTGAAGGCTTTTCCAATCTGAGGGCCTCTATTTTGATCGTCTGTTGAACCGCTTTAGGTCCAGGACTGGACGTAGATCCCCTGTTTTTTTTTTGTTTTTTTGTACCAGAAATAAAGGGGAATAAAACCCCCTCCCTTTCTGGTGCGGAGGTACTTGGTAGGCTGGAATGTGTTCCCTGGCAATGTGCCCATAAATTTCCAATTGTGACTGGTCTTGATAGAGGATAGTGTCCATGAATCTGTTATACAAGTTGCCCATATCCGAGCGAATCTCTTGAGTCTGGTGCCCACCTGAGCTGGGTGGGCAGACGGACCCTCAAAAAGGACTTCTGCTGTTCCCCGGCTGTGATAGCCTTGGCTTACTGTAAATACATGAAGGAGGGTCGAGTCTTCCAGTCCCTCCTAAATTTCCTGCCGGGACGGTAGGATCTAGCATCCCTGTACTTGACAGGAAGATCGCGTCTGTAAGCGGGGCCCTTCTGGGGCTCTGGTCTCCTATCGGAGGGAATCAGCCCGGATTTTCCCCCGGTAACCTTGGAGATGGCCAAGTCCATCTTTGTGCCAAATACACTTGAGCCGCCATATGGAGTTTTGCACCAGTAGATTTTGATGCTGTCTCCGCTATCCAGGGTCTCAGCCATAAGGCTCTTCCCAGTCATGAAGTCGCCCCCTCAGGTGCCGCAAGCCAACTTAATTTCCCTGCAGGGAGGAGAATATCTTCCCCTGGTCGGCTCCTTCTAGAATGGAATTCTCAACGTTAGCTGCCCATGCAGCGATAGTTTTAGCTACTGCCGCCGTGGTGATAGCCGGCCTACTAGCGTCTCCTGTCGTGGAGCAGGCTTCCTTTAGTTCTATATTGATTTCACGATCAAGAACGTCCCGGATGGTAACTGCATCTTCAATCGGTAGAGAAACGTCTCTAGCGAGTCGCATTAAAGATGAATCGACCGTAGTTGCATTGATCAAAGAATTGATCCTAGACTCCCACAAGGGGTACAATCTGCAAACTTGTTGCTCATACTGGGCCGCTTATGCGATCTCCCCCACTCATCCTTTATGAGGTTTTCCAGCTCTTTGATGAAGGGAAATGATTCAGGGCCCCCTTTTCAGCACCAGGAAATATTTCTGAACCTTCAGAGGTTCTGCCATAACCCCTTCCCAGCCGATCGCTTCCTCGCCTGAATGGGCAAATGGTTCAACTAAAGAAGAGACAGTCCGACGCCTGCTCACACTCCTCATTCTTAGAGAGGGTTTTTGCAGCCTGGCGTAACGGCCGGGTGCTGGGCGATGTGCTTGGGGAAGGATCGCCCACAATTGATCCCTGTGCGATTCTCCTAGGAGCTCAGTATATACTCTGGCCTCCGAATCCTTGGTTACTTCAATGAAGCACAAGCGGCAGGCCAATTCCCCTGGCAAGGCTGGCGCCCCGCATATTTGGCAAACATTTGCTGTGGTGCGGGTAAGATAGCTCCATCTGGGATGAAGGTAATCGTCTGCGGTGGGACCGACTACGACAGGAGTGGCTGTGACGCGAGCGGCTATGCCTTGATTGAAGAAAGCAAGAGGGTAAGCTTGAGTGACTTCTTGCGCCTTCTGCCGGAAGCATGGCTAGAATCTCCCTCTGTGCCGCAAACTTGCGTCTTTTGACCCGATAGGGCTACCAAAACTGTAGCGTCAGTGGCCAAGCTCTCTTTTTTGTCTCTTCTCTACTTACCACCTTCTGGACGGCCTCTATACCTGGTCAGCTGATGGTGGTCTGCGAGGGCAGTGGCCCCCATGAGGATAGCAGGGAGACAGCCCGGAAAGGTGGGAAAAAAGAGAGAAGGGAAAACATTACAATATGTCCCCCCCCCAACATTTCTATTTATTAAATATAATGATTTATATACATATATCTATCCTTATTTTATTTTTTGGATTATATTAATTGTTTAATTATGGATATACTTTCTCCTATAATATGTTATAAATTAATATATAAATGTATTATATCTTATATCCTATTTTTTCCTATTTTTTTTTTTTGTGTAATCAATTGGCCCAGGCTGAACTGGGACGAGCCTGCACACACCTGGTGCAATCTTCACTCTGAGTAGAGCAGAGCAGCAGGACTGCAGCCAGAACTACAGAGCGATAGGACTGTTTCCTTTTTTTTTTTTAAACGGCGCCGCCATTTGGAAGAGGGCAGAGGAGACCGGCGGCATCATCACTGAGCTGCGTGCATGCGCAGAGCGCTGAGGGGTACGCGGCGGTGACCCCTAGAGTATGGGGTGTCAGAGGAACCACAGGGCTCAGCAGAGCTGAGAAAAAAAAAAAAACAACAGGCAGGCAAAGGTACAAAACAGACTAACCTTAGGTGGCAAATGTAATGATACAAATACCTTTGTGGAAGCACACACTGCACTGGAAGGAAAGACAGAGCGAAAGTGGGGACCACTGCGAGATTTGAAGCTTCTTTAAAGCTTGCTACGGATGCCAGTATAATTCCAGAGCCCCTGAGACCACCAGAACGGGGGTTCCCACCATAAAGCTCATTTAGAGACTGTACAGGAGGGACTTCCAAACAGGAGAGGCTGAACCTGCTGGGGCGATCTGCGGTAAGAGGCATGCTTCTTGCTTGTTCGTCCAATCTGTCAGGTGAGGATAAAAAAAGAGAATGGTGCGGGGCGTCTCCCCTTCAAATTTATAGCTAACCAATCCTGTCAGGTTGTGGGGGCGGAGTCACAACCCAGTGTGTGCTGCCATGAATGCGTCAGGAAAAAAAAAACTCATGCCATTGCAGCTTGGTTCCTACATGTGTGATGAACTGAGCATGCTCAAACACTTAGAAAAAATCCTTTCTTTTTAAAAGGTGAAAATCTCTTGGATGGTCATAGAGCGTGGGTTGGGTTAATTAACCAGGTGTGAGCTCGCCCACACTAGAGACTGCAATTTGTTCATGTGATTTCAATTGCTTCATTACTAGCACATGTTATAAAAACCGTGCATCGATCAGTCCTCAGCTGCCCTCATAGGGGCAGGCAGAAATGCTGTTGTGGAACACAAATGTGGTTTGTTGCATGGGTTTTTATTTTGCCAATGGTTTTTGTTTATTTTTAAATGATGTTCACTTTGATGTATTTGTCTCTGCTGCCTTATTTTATGAAAAAATTGTGAAGATGTTGCGACTTTAAATCTGTTTATTTTGAGTTTTGAAATGTATTTTTGTTTGTGTGTGTTTGTTTGTTTTTTTTTCTTTCCTTGTTTTGTTGACCAATAAAAATTACTTTAAAATGTTGAAGTTTGTTTTTTGTTACTTTTTCATGCAACATATTTTGACAGCTGCAGCTGAACTAGGTTAGGGCCTAACAAATTAGGTGTGATTTTTGTCTAAGCTTCTTTCCTGGTGTGTAGTCATGAAATGTTTGCCAAGTTTATTCCCCATGACTTTAAAGACAAAAACTGGTAAGTATTTTCTTTTAACTGTAGTGGTCCTCAGCCCTCAAGTACCCCCGACAGGACATGTTTTGTGGATTTCTCTTAAGAATTGCTGTCCAGACTGTCTTTTAAAGCACATGTGCAAGATGAAGGAAAACCTGCAAACATGGCCTGGGGGGGGGGGGGGGGGGTTGCTATTGGTGGACAGGCTTGAAGTGCTGATTTACAGCACTGTGCTTAAATCTAGCGCAAGGCAATCCTATTCTAATTGTGGGTGTTTGAGGGAAGCCAAGTGAGTGTTAGAACCCCTGCTTGTGTTTTTTTTTTTGGTGTTGAGCTTTGTGTCCCTTTTCTTAAAATTGGCCTCACTTCCTGTCACACAGCTGAACAAGAAGTGAGGTTAAAACCCTACCAGTGTCTTTTCTTGGGGACACAGGTCAATCTAACTAGTGTCCCCATTAAGCAAATTGCACTGCTGTGTACACCCCAAATCATGGGTCTTCAAACTACGGCCCTCCAGTTGTTCAGGAACTACAATTCCCATCATGCCTAGTCATGTCTGTGAATGTCAGTGCATTACAAGGCATCATGGGATGTGTAGTTCTACAACAGCTGGAGGGCCGTAGTTTGAGGATCCCTGCCCCAAAGGATTATTTAGTTTGGGGTTTAGTAAAGGCAAAGCCACTCTGCAGTACAAGCATAGTTGCTGAAAATCAGAGAGGAAGCACTGATGGTTTTAACATCCAATCCTGTAGAAGCAAAGTTGTTTTGTTTTCTTCCTTGCTTTGCACTTGTAGTGCAAAGTGGATTTGCCTTTAGTAAATGGACCCCAAAGTCCAAGATCCCTAATAATTTGGGGTGTACACAGCAAAATACTAGAGTGCAATTTACATAATGGGAAACTATTTAGATTGATCTCAGTGTCCCCAAGAAAAGATATTAGTAAGGTTTTACCCTCACTTCCTGTTTGGCTATGTGACAGGAAGTGAATGAATTTGAATTAGAAAGGGTGAAGACACCTCACAAATGTTCTCACTATCAGGGGTGCAGACATCCCCAAAAAATAAGCAGATAATACTTATTTGCAAATTAATAATTTTTTAGTTAACATTGGGTGGGGTGCTCTAACACACACATTCATACATATTAGCCACGCTGTATCCTGGCCTATTGGCATGGTTATATTTTCTTAGGCCTCTCAATAAAACTCTATGAAATTTGTGCTTAAACTAGAACCAGGGGCGGACTGACAACTCATGGGGCCCCCGGGCAATAGAAGATTATGGGGCCCCTCTGGCTTACAGATGGCCACCACGCCAGGAGGTAGTGCAGAGGCGGGCAGCTAAAATCTTGGGATATTCACATTAAAAGCATGTCATTTTCGGACATATCGGGGACAGATCTAAAAAAAAATAGGATTTTTTGTACTCACCGTAAAATCCTTTTCTCTGAAGTCCATGGACGGACACAGCTCCTTAAATCTTGACAAGTGGGTTATGTTCCCTGTTTACAGGAGAGGACTAGGCAGAAACATGTTAAATAGTTAAATACATGTTACATTAACAGAGTTGAACAGCCCCGCCCAGGGGGCGGTCCCTCCAGACATAACCCTCCTCACTGCAGCTTGCAGCCTCAGTTCGTAACAAGCAGTACAAACCTAAAAAGGAGGGGTGGGAGCTGTGTCCGTCCATGGACTTCAGAGAAAAGGATTTTACGGTGAGTACAAAAAATCCTATTTTCTCTTATCGTCCATGGACGGACACAGCTCCTTAAATCTTGACAAGTGGGACGTCCCCAAGCAGTGTCAAAAAACGAGGGGTGGGAAATATATCAGTAAAAACAATTTTAACTTCACCCCAAAACAAGCAGAGCTCCTCAACGGAGGAGGTGCAACTTTAAACAGCCGCCGGCAAAAACTAGCGGCTGAAAAAAACATCATAAGATGCACTCACAGCAACCATGTAAATTCTGGAAAAAGCGTGAACGGACGAGCAAATCGCCGCCTCGCACACCTGTGAGACCGACGCATGATGTCGGGAAAAAAAAAAAAAACCCAGGAAGCACCAATTGCCCTGGTCGAAAGTGCCGTGACCGGAAAGGGGGGCCCGCCCTTGGGAGCATAGGCCTGTATGACGGCCTGCCCGATCCACCGAGAAATGGTGGTCGACGAGACCGCCAGGCCCTTTTGTGGACCAGACACTGACACAAAAGAGAGTCAGAAGCTCCGAAATGGAGCCGTAGTAGGCTGGTATACCCGCAAAGCGCGTACCACGCCTAAAGTATGAAAGGCCGAAACCTCCTTCGGAAGAAGGGAAGGTCGCGGGTGCACCATCACCTAATCCTTATGGGGGATCAAGCATGGCGGCTTGCAAGACAAGACCGCCAACTCAGAAACCCCTCTAACAGAGGTAAAGGCCACTAAAGGGGCCACCTTCTGAGATAGTGTCAAGAGAAAATCTCTCTGATGTTTCCAAAAGGAAGGTTCCTGAAGAACCGAGAGCACCAGAGTCAAAACTCATGGGGGAAGAGATGGGCCAAGAGGGGAAAGTATATGACAAACCCCTTGCACACAAAAAAAGGGGACCCACCAGGGAACGGGCCGCAAAAAGGCCACTAAAAACACAGCCAAGGCTGAAATCTGCCCCCAAACGGTGCTTTAAGCAATTTTTAGATCCAATCCAAGCTTTAAAAACAGCAGGACCCTGGACATTGAAAGTACGCCCGTGGACGTCACTCCATCCCTTCGCACCAAGAGAGGTGCGACGGTAGATCCTCCGGAAGAAGACTACGGTGCCCTGTTGAGATGACCGAGTCAGACAGACCCTGGTCACCTAAAGTCTGGCTTCCAATAACCATGTTAAGCAAGTCAGTGACTGTACAACAGGAGGAAGTATGGGACCTTGAGACAGGAACCTCCTGCCCTGGCAATCGCCAGGGTGCCTCCGCTACCAGGCGCCCGATATCAGCGTACCAAGGACGCCGAGATTAATCTGGAGCGATTAGAATCATCGGGATCTCCTCAGCCTCCACTCTGTGGAGCGGCCGAGGAAGCAACTACCATGGAGGAATGGCAAAAAATCACCGATACAGACAACACAGGGCCACCAGCGCGACTGACGCGTCTGTACAAGATCACTAGACCTGGCCACTAACTGACACCCTTGCGGCGGAGACAAGCTGCCAGGAGATCCATGCCATGTGAGGCTCACCTCCTGCAAGGGAGCCGAAACACCCCAAGCACAAAGACCAGTCGCCCTGGTCCAGCATCTGGCGACTCCAGTAGTCTGCCTGCCGGCATACCTGATGGTAGACTGAAGCCACGGCCGTGGCGTTGTCCGGCTGAAACCAGATTGGTCGACCACAAGGAGAAGCATAGCCTGATCGCCTAAAATAGTAGGACAATGAACAGTAGACAGCACCTGGTATTCCCAGGCGGTCTTCCACCAGGCACTAGCCAGGCCCGACCCTGGGTAGCTACCGAGACCAGACACATTCAAGGAGGTGTGGTCATAGGTCCACGCAAGTCCAGCGACTCAGGGCCGACTGGACCCCCCAGTTTTGTGAACCTCCAGGTTCACAACCCGTGAGCTGGCATTCGTCGTAAACACCGACCACTGGAAGGAAGGAACAACTTCCCGGACCGAAGAGTCGGGAATCTCTGTCACCAACTCAGAGAGACTCTGACTAGGTTGCGCACAGGAATCTAATTATTTCAGAGACAACAGATTTTTACCACCTGGACAGTAGTTCCACTGGAAAACCAGGGTGTGGAACTGGGCATACAGTACCACCTTGAAGGAGGCTACCCACAGACCCTGAACCAGCAGGCGCCCGGAGAGAAGACCGATTGCGTGATGCCAATACCTTCTCCGCAGACTGAAGAGTCTGCAATTTCTCCAGGGGAAGAAGGACCTTTGCCACTGAGGAGTCTGGATCAACACTAGATACTCCTACGCTGAGTCGGAACCTAGCATGCCCATAATTTGAACCCTGGGTCGCACACATGTAGGGCAGGCTTGCTGCCACTGAGCTACACTTTCTGGCCTAAACGTTTAACATCCACCCGAATCTTCGGAGGGTCTGAATGGGAATAACCCATCCACTAGGTCGGAGACAGAAGCTGCTCTCAGAAGAAAGTCGTCAAAGTAGCCAATGAGGCAAAGCCTCGCTGTCCCAACAAAATTCAAATAAGTGCGAGCTCCTAGCTGAAAACCCATGGTGCTGACGCCAGATCAAAAGGGAGGGCCACAGGCTGACAGAGACCCTTCTCTCATCACGAAGCACAGAAAAAAACTGTGACATGTGCAAAACGGGACATGCATGTATGCGTCCCTGATGTCAGGACATCCCCCGGATGAAGCGCAGCTACCACCGAACAAATGGATTCCATGCGGAACTACCCGACGTTCACAAAGGTATTTAGGGCCTGAGGCCCATAGAAAACCCCAAAACTCTCGTCCTGCAGGAAAGGTAAAATTACCTTGCAGCTTAGCAAATCCCACACTGCCCAAGGCAGACCGACGTGCCGGGAGGGGAAGACACAAGGACAGAACTTTGTTCTGTGGATAGGAGGAAACCCTATCTAGTACTCCGAAGAGACCACCTCGCAGACCCACTAGTCGGAGAGCAGGGAGGTTTCACTGAATTGTGAACCTGCAAGCCGCCCCTCCCACCTAGAGACAGGGAGGGAAGGCTATATACATTGGCAGGATTTGGGTGCCGGCGTGATCGGCTTATGCACCCAGGGACAGATTAGTCCCCCAGCTGGGCCTTTGACGGCCTGGGAGGGTTGCCCCTAAATAATACACACACATAGTGTGTATGTACATTATGTAGGTGTATGCACACATGTCTTTGGAGGAAACCGGAGTACCCGGAGGAAACCCACACAGACACAGGGAGCGACAATGCAAGCTCCAGGCAGATTGGCGTCAGTGTGCAGATTCGAACCAATGACTCTTTTGCTGCCAAGTAATGGAGTTAAGCACTACACCACCGTGTGCATAAAACCATTCTGAAACAGACGCCCTGGATAACAAGGGCGCAGCATTCAATGAAGCATCACAGACCTATATGAGATGAGGCCCTGGACCAGCTGGTCCGCTAGGCTAATAACCTCAGGAGAGAGTCGGTGCTCCTCCACTGTCTGGTGCAAAATGCTCACTCTGTGAGTTGTATACAGCACTAGGGGTCAGGACTACTCCAAGATGGCCGCCGAGCGTTCAGAACGCGGCCACAGGAAAAAGGCCAGCACAATGTAAGCTGCGCCATAGCGTGGCTACGACAAAATGGGCGCCAATGGGAGTTTTCAATGTAATTGAAAAATCTCCCAAAAAATAGCGCCAGCGACCACTGAGACCCCAGTGTAGTGGCCACAATAGGCCGCAAGCCAGACCCCAGCATGGTAAACATGGAACGGGTCAGTACTTCGGATCTTCTATCAGTCAGATCCATACAAGTAGGGGTTCCCGCCCGGCGGTGAGGGACTACAAAAGCCCTCAGTGGCTTTTCTCATTCCGCATCTCAGAAATTATCAAAGAAGGGCACAGAAGGAAAAACCTACACAGCGGTCTGATGTGTGATCCAAAAAAGACCGAGCCCTCAGCGGAAACCCAGCTGCACTATGCAGCTTAGGAGAGTCCCTTGCAGCAGTAAAAAGCGCACCCATAAATGCCTTATTCTGCCTTTTTTTTTTTTTTTTTTTTAACTAGGTACCTAGTCCATGGCTCCATAACAGAGCATTCCCCAGGGGATAACGGGGGAAGGGGGCACTCTTTTACCGCCCGCCCGCAGTCCACCCCCACCCTGGCACAAACTGTGTCCAGGACTAACAATAAAAACTCTGTGGGAATCACAGGTGCCAACACCTGCTGCCACCACTAGCATGTGGGGAAGGACCCAGATACTGACTCCAATATTTACATATAGTGTGTATTATAATATGCACACCTGTCCATACAAATAGACAAAAGCTCCTAGAGCCCTATTCAGGGCCTCTCACCCACTTGCTGCGCTGACCAGGTGTAACCAGGGGACTCCCTCAGGAGGAGACTGCACAGCGCTGCCTGTGAGGAAAAGAACCGTGAGGTAACTTTTGCAGGGACCTGTGTTTAAACAGGAAAAGCCTCATAGGGCTGTTTTATTTAAGGACAAGTCACAGATACAGCATAAAAAGCAAAACCGTTACAGGTGTCACCAATCAGTCAGCGTCTGCTGAAGTATAATCATAAACATCTGTGCTCATCACAGGGCTTTTTACCTCACAGGAAAGCCCAATACAAAAAAGAAAAAACACAGGCCAGATAACACAGTCCCCTCAGGAAGGCCCCCTCCCCCCTGACAGCGGCAATGTTAGCAATGCAGCAAGGGAAAGGAGCAGGGAAGTAAGGGGAAGGGACCCCCGAACCCCAGGAATGCCCAGCCGTACCAACCCACCGAAGCAGGAGGGACTGTACTTACCCGTCCGAGCGAGGACTCGCTGACGCATTCCTGACAGACCTACAACCGCAATGGAGGTAGCTGTCGGCCCGGTCCACTGTGATTGAGGCAACACCACAGCTCAGTCATATGTGGACCTCGGAGCAAAGCTCACCGGCCACCTCAGGAGTCATGAGGTATGGCGTGGCAGACCAAGCCTCTTTGCAAAGGTGTGCCCACGCTTGCTGGTCGGACTGAGTAGACTACAAGGATCTATAATATCCAGCCTGTCTCTCAGCCAACAGTTGAAAGAAGATTCTTCAAGAAAAAGTAAAGTAAAATAAAATAAAATTTCTCCTCAGGGCGCTGGGCCCAAAGGGAGCCATACGTCCTTCTCCTTTGCTAGGCAGAACGAAACTGAGGCTGCAAGCTGCAGTGAGGAGGGTTATGTCTGGAGGGACCGCCCCCTGGGCGGGGCTGTTCAACTCTGTTAATGTAACATGTATTTAACTATTTAACATGTTTCTGCCTAGTCCTCTCCTGTAAACAGGGAACATAACCCACTTGTCAAGATTTAAGGAGCTGTGTCCGTCCATGGACGATAAGAGAAACACAGATTTTTACATACTGTCCCTGGTTTTACTGAGCCTGGCAACCCGGATTGGGCCCCCTAGTGGCATGGGGCCCTCGGGCAGTGCCCGAGTGACTCAATGGTCAGTCCGCCCCTGACTAGAACTATAATCAACACTTTTTATTTTCTTTAATTTTGGATAGAGTGAGGGAGGGTTATAGGCCCTGTCAGTTTATTTTGTATTATCTGTGTCCAATTGGGGAGATTTGCCTTCACTTCCTGCCCCATAGCCAAACAGGAAGTGAGAGAAAAACTATGCAAATTAACCACTTCCCGCCCAGCCTATGGCCGATTTACGTCCGGGAAGTGGTTACACAATCCTGACAGGACGTCCTGCAGGATTTCATGCCGCGCGTGCCTGTGGGGGCACGCAGCGCGGCGATTGGTGATGCGGGGTGTCAGTCTGACACCCTGCATCTCCGATCTCGGTAAAGAGTCTCTCACGGAGACGGAGACTCTTTACCACGTGATCAGCCGTGTCCAATCACGGCTGATCACGATGTAAACAGGAAGAGCCATCGATGGCTCTTCCTCACTCGCGTCTGACAGACGCGAGTATAGGAGAGCCGATCGGCGGCTCTCCTGACAGGGGGCGTTCGCGCCGATTGTTTATCAGTGCAGCCCCCCCTCGGATGACCACACTGGACCACCAGGGATGCCCACCCTGGACCACCAGGGTGGGCAAAAAAACAAAAAAATATGGAAAAAAAAAAACAAAAAGCATTAAAAAAAAAGAAAAAAGATGCCAATCAGTGCCCACAGTGCACTGACTGGCAACCTGGGAAAATCAGTGCCACCCCACAGTGTCCATCAGTGCCACCCCACAGTGTCCATCAGTGCCACCCCACAGTGCCCATCCATGCACAGTGCCCACCTGTGCCACCCATAAGTATCCATCAGTGCCACCCATAAGTGCCGCCCATGAGTGCCCATCTGTGCCGCCCATGAGTGCCCATCAGTGCCGCATACCAGCGCCGCCAATCAATGCCACCTCATCTGTGCCCGTCAGTACTACCTCATCGATGTCCATCAGTGCCATCTCATCGGTGCCCATCAGTGCCGCCATATCAGTGCCCGTAATTGAAAGAGAAAAACGTATTTACAAAAAAATTAACAGACAAAAAAAAACGTTTTTTTTTTCAAAATTTGCTGTCTTTTTTTAGTTGTTGCGCAAAAAAAAAATCGCAGAGGTGATCAAATACCAACAAAAGAAAGCTCTATTTGTGGGGGAAAAAGGACGCCAATTTTGTTTGGGTACAGTGTTGTATGACCGCGCAATTGCCATTCAAAGTGCGACAGTGCTGAAAGCTGAAAATTGGTTTGGGCGGGAAGGTGCGTAAGTGCCTGGTATGGAAGTGGTTAAGGGAATCCAGTGCCCCCCCAGAACTAGTGTGTGGGTCCCCTGAAAATTACTGGGCGGGTCATACAAAAACAGGGTGTGACCTTGACAGGAAGGGGTGGGTCATTTTTCTATTAGGAGGTGCAGATATGTAGTCAGGCCTAGGGCAGAACAAAACCTAAATATACTACTGCATATTAGGGCTTATTTAGACCGGATCCGATTTACAGCGTGTTTTTATATTGTGGGAGGAAACCCACGCAGGCACAGGGAGAACATGCAAACTCCATGCAGATGGTGTCACGGGCTGGATTCGAACCAGCGACCGTAAATACCGTTGGAAATCAAATAAAAAATGACCGCCACTTTATTCCCTAGGGTGTCTGCTAAAAAATTAGATATAATGTTTGGGGGTCCTGATTAATTTCCCAGGAACAAAATATAATTTTTACATGAAGGAGAGAAGTGCCAGAATAGGCGCGGTATGGAAGTGGTTAAAGTGAAATAATAAAAGTGAAATATTCCTTTAAATTTCAGACAGGGGGGGGAGGGGGGGTACACGCATGTTTCCCGTGCTTAGAACTGTCCCTGTACAAGATGTCATTTCTGAAGTGAAACAAAAAAAAAGGAAGTTTAAAGTACTCATGGCTATAAAGAATACAGTCATTGCTCATTAAAAATAATAAAAAAAAAAAAAAAAATGGGGGTCCCTCCAAATTAAATTACCAGGCCCTTCAGGTCTGGAATGGATATTAAGGGGAACCCCGCCGTAAAAAACCCCCAAAAAAATGGCGTGGGGTCCCCCCAAATATCCATACCAGACCCTTCAGGTCTGGTGTGGATTTTAAGGGGAACTCCACCCCAAATTGAAAAAAAAAAATGGCGTGGAGTCCCCCTAAAAATCCACACCAGACCCTTATCCGAGCACGTTGACCTGGCCGGCCGCAGAAAAGAGGGGGGGACAGAGTGCTGGCCCCCTCTATGTGAAATGGTAATGGGGTACATTGTACCTCTACCATTTCACCCCCAAAAAAATGTCAAAAGTGTTAAAAATGACAGTAGCCGGTTTTTGACAAATCTTTTAATAAAATCTTCTTTTCTTCTTTCCTTCGGGTTTCTTCCGCTGCTTCTTTCTTGGGTCTTCTCGTCCACATCTTGCCCGACGTCTTCTTCTATCTTCTCCGTCCGTCCTTCAGCCTTCTGGTCCCGCATCTTGCCCGGTGTCTTCTCCTGTCTTCTTCTCCGTCCGTCCGCCAGCCTCCTCGTCCGCATCTTGTGTCTTCTCCGGACCCAGCGTTTGAATTTGATTTGGCCGCCGTGTTCCCGCTCCTGGGACCCGCCCCCCTCTGACGCCACAAGTAAACTCCTTAGAAGGTCATGTGCGTCAGAGGGGGGCGGGGTCACAGAGCGTCACACAGCGGGGGAATTCAATTTCAATCGCGCCGCCCGGAGAAGAAGATGCCGCCGCTTCCAATTGAAGTTCCCGCCGTGTCACACTCATGTGACCCCGCCCCCCTCTGACGCACATGACCTTCTAAGGAGTTTACTTGTGGCGTCAGAGGGGGGCGGGTCCCAGGAGCGGGAACACGGCGGCCAAATCAAATTCAAACGCTGGGTCCGGAGAAGACACAAGATGCGGACGAGGAGGCTGGCGGACGGACGGAGAAGAAAACAGGAGAAGACACCGGGCAAGATGCGGGACCAGAAGGCTGAAGGACGGACGGAGAAGATAGAAGAACACGTCGGGCAAGATGTGGACGAGAAGACCCAAGAAAGAAGCAGCGGAAGAAACCCGAAGGAAAGAAGAAAAGAAGATTTTATTAAAAGATTTGTCAAAAACCGGCTACTGTCATTTTTAACACTTTTGACATTTTTTTTGGGGTGAAATGGTAGAGGTACAATGTACCCCATTACCATTTCACATAGGGGGGGGGCCAGGATCTGGGGGTCCCCTTTGTTAAAGGGGTCTTCCAGATTCTGATAAGCCCCCCGCCCGCAGACCCCCACAACCACCGGGCAAGGGTTGTGGGGATGAGGCCCTTGTCCCCATCAACATGGGGACATCCTCCCCATGTTGAGGGCATGTGGCCTGGTGCGGTTCAGGAGAGGGGGGGGGCCGCACTGTGTCCCCCCCTCTTTTCTGCGGCCGGCCAGGTCAACGTGCTCGGATAAGGGTCTGGTGTGGATTTTTAGGGGGACTCCATGCCATTTTTTTTTTCAATTTGGGGTGGAGTTCCCCTTAAAATCCACACCAGACCTGAAGGGCCTGGAATGGATATTTGCCGGGAACCGCACGTCTTTTTTTTTTTTTTTTTTTTACGGCGGGGTTCCCCTTAATATCCATTCCAGACCTGAAGGGCCTGGTAATTTAATTTGGGGGAACCCCTACACATTTTTTTGTTTGTTTTATGAATGAATCCCTTTAGAATTGTCAGAGCCGACAATTCATTATAGCCGCGTGTGAATTTTTAAATGACTTTTTTCCTTCTGAATGTCATGTTGTGCAGGGGCAGTTCTAAGTGCGGGAAAAATGCGCTATTTCACATGCTGACATTACACCCCCCCATGGTACGAAATTTAAAGGAATATTTCACTTTTATTGTTTCACTTTAAGAATTATTAATTTCACTGCTCCCGAAAAAACGGCCGTTTTAAAAAATAAAAAAAACATTGATACATGTTCCCTGGGGCAGGACTGAGGTCCCCAAACACTTTTTAGGACAAAACTAGCAGATTAGCCTTTAAAATAAACACTTTTGATTTCTCCCATAGACTTCTATAGGGAGTTCGGCGCGGCTTTACATATTACTTTCAATGCGCCGGCTGCTACGCTGGTTCATGCGCCCAATTAAGCCTCCACCCGGAGTACTAATTAACGCATGAACCAGCGCAGCGCACAGAGCATAGTAAATCAGGCCCGTTGTTTTTTTTCAACAATGGGACTTTGCAAAGGCTTCTTGCCGATTGCTTGGCTTCACATCTTTTAATTGTTACAGTACACAAACCCTGGAGCTGATCATTGGCTGAGTCTTTGCCATTTTGGCTATTCTTCGATCCATTTGAATAGTAGTTTTCCGTGGAACGACCCATTTTACTCAGATTTTCAGAGAGAAATTCACTATACCCAGTATGTGCAACATTTGCTGCCTTTGTCCTTAAATAAGGGCCACCCGTTTGACAATTTTTTTTTTCACAGACTGAATGACCTCACGTACCCTAGAGGTTCACACCTATGTGTTTTTTTTCGTGCATTTTTCAGTTTGCAGAAACGCACTACAGTGCATTTAACATGGTTTCCTATGCACACATTCACATTTATACGTTTTGAGGCTGGTGTTTGGAAAGGGACGGGGGCTTTTTTTTACAAGTTCTGCGTGTAATTGACTTCAATTAAATCGCACCAGAAATGCAAGTGTTGTGTTTGTGATGCGATTTTTTATGTGTTTTGCATTTTGTGGTTTTTATCTTTCCATTTAAAACACTGTATATAGCTGGTTGCTAGGGAGGGGGCCGCGAAGCTGGCCGCCGCGTCCTTCACAACCGATGAGTCATCAACTGTTAGCGGTATTCCCAGCTGACAGCTAAATGCAAAAAATAAAGAATTACCATAAAACAAAACCTGGCGTGGGGTCCCCCCACCCCAGGTCCATACCAGGCCCTTCGGGTCTAGAATGGATTCGGTAAAATCCATACGACAGGTCAGGAAAGGGAGGGGACGAGTGTGGCCCCCCCCTAAACCATATAAGGCCGCATGCCCTCAAAATAGGGGGGATGGGTGCTTTGGGACAGGGGGGCTCTGTGCCCCCCCACAACAAAGCACCTTGCCCCCATGTTGATTGGGACAAGGGCCTCTTCCCGACAACCCTGGTCAGTGGTTGATGGGGGCTGTGGGCGAGGGGTTTATTGGTATCTGGAAGCCCCCATTAACAAGGGGGCCCCCCATGTAAATGGGTATTGGGAACATTCACCCCAAAAAGCAGTGAAATGTAAAAAAAAAAAAAAAAAAACAAGAGCTGTTTTTTGACAAGTTCTTTATTAACCACTTGACAACTGGGCACTTAAACCCCCTAAATAACCAGACCAATTTTCAGCTTTCGGTGCTCTCACATTTTGAATGACAATTACTTAGTCATACAACACCCATATGACATTTTTGTCCTTTTTTTCACACAAATAGAGCTTTCCTTTGGTGGTATTTAATCACCGTTGGGTTTTTAATTTTTTGCACTATAATAGGGGAAAAAGACAGAAAATTCTGTAAAAAAAATATTTTTTCTTTGTTTCGGTTATAAAATTTAGCAAATTAGTAATTTTTCTTCATAAATTTTGGCCAAAATGTATACTGCTACATATCTTTGGTAAAATAAGTACAAATTGGTGTATATTATTTGGTCTTTGTGAAAGTTAGAGTCCACAAGCTATGGTGCCAATATCTGAAAATTGATCACACCTGAAGTACTGATGGCCTATCTCATTTCTTGAGACCCTAACATGCCAGAAAAGTACAAATACCCCCCAAATGACCCCTTTTTGGAAAGAAGGCATTCCAAGGTATTCAGAAAGAGGCATTGTGAGTTTTTTGAAGTTGCCATTTTTTCCCACAATTCTTTGCAAAATCAAGATTTTTTTTCCTTTTCTTTTACAAAATTGTCATATTAGCAGGTTATTTCTCACACACAGCATATGCATACCACAAATTACACCCCAAAACACATTCTACTACTCCTTCTGAGTATGGCGATACCACATGTGTGAGACTTTTACACAGCGTGGCCACATACAGAGGCCCAACATGCAGGAAGCACCTTCAGGCGTTCTGGAACACCCAGGCCAATTCTGACATTTTTCTCCTACGTGTAAACATCATAATTTATTTGCTAGAAAATTACATAGAACCCCAAAACATTATATATGTTTTTTTTTAAGCAAAGACCTTAGAGAATACAATGGTGGTCGTTGCAACTTTTTATCTCGTACGGCATTTGCGCAGCAATTTTTCTAACCCTTTTTTTTTTACGAAAAAAAACAGTTTTGTGCTTTAAAAAAAACAAAACCGTAAAGTTAGCCCAATGTTTTTGCACAATGTGAAAGATGAAGTTACGCCGAGTAAATAGATCACCTTTTAAAATTGCACACGCTCGTGGAATGGCGACAAACTTCGCTACTTAAAAATCCCTATAGGCGACGTTTTAAATATTTTTACTGGTTACATGTTTTTAGTTACAGAGGAGGTCTAGGGACAAAATTATTGCTCTCGCTCTAACGTTCACAGCGATACCTCACATGTGTGGTTTGAATACCGTTTTCATATGTGGGCGGGACTTGCGTATGCATTCGCTTCTGTATGCGAGCACATGGGGACAGGAGCGCTTTAAAAAAAAATATATATATTTTATTGTTAATTTTACTTTATTTATTTTAGTTTGACACGTTTTTCCAAAAAAATATTTTTCATCCCTTGTAATAGGAATATGGCATGACAGGTCCTCTTTACAGTGAGAT
Organism: Rana temporaria; assembly: GCF_905171775.1. Taxonomy (NCBI): domain Eukaryota; kingdom Metazoa; phylum Chordata; class Amphibia; order Anura; family Ranidae; genus Rana; species Rana temporaria. The sequence continues at coordinate 96,420,788 of NC_053495.1, forward strand.
ATGGGGTCAATAAGACCCCACATCTCACCTCTAGGCTGTGAAGCCTGAAATAAAAAAAACAATTCTGGCTTTGATCGTAGCGGTGAGTCAGTAGGAGCACCGGAGAGCGGCGGGAGGGGGGGACGTCCACTCTCGCCTCCTGTAAGAATGATCAAGTGGCGGAACAGCCGCTATGATTGTTCTTATGGTGTAGGGAATCACCGGCTGAAAAAGATGATATCTGAATGATGCCTGTTACTGCAGGCATCATTCAGATATCCCTGCACAAAATCTAGGACGTCATATGACGGCCAGCGGGTGGCAAGTGGTTATTGCAGGGTATTGCGGAGTATGGGCAGGGTATTGTGGAGTATGGGCAGGGTATTGTGGAGTATGGGCAGGGTATTGTGGAGTATGGGCAGGGTATTGCGGAGTATGCGCAGGGTATTGCGGAGTATGCGCAGGGTATTGCGGAGTATGGGCAGGGTATTGGGCAGGGATGACTATCAGCGTCCATTTATCGTGATTCGTGATGACGGTCACGAACACTCCCTTGTGCGCGCCCCAAGGGACGCACGGGAGCGCGATTCTAGGAGCACGTCAATATACGCCCTCCCAGAGTTAAGCAACCTCCCTGCAGCCATCATTCGGCTATGGGCCGGTTGCCAAGTAGTTAAAAAAGAAGCCCCAAGATGTCTTCTCCCGGTGCCATCTTCTTCTTGTGTGGTCTTTTACCGCTGCTGTCTTCTCCCGGAGCGGTCTTCAGCACCAGAAGAAGACGACTCCGGGAGAAGACCGCTCAGGCTTAATTTTTAATAAAGAACTTGTCTTGTTTTTTTTTTAAAATTTTACTGCTTTTTACGCCATACCCATTCACATGGGGGGGATCTGGGGGCCCCTCCTTAGAAACCAGCGATATACAGTGTTTTTACAGTGTGTTTAAGAGAAATAAAATAAAAACGCAAATTGCACAAAGACTTGCATGCAAAAACTCCTAAAAAAAAATTAGGGTTTAAAAATGCAAAACGTGCCTGAAAAATGCATTAAACGCAACCGCAAACCTAGACTAATTGAACTCCACATTTCTATTATTTTGAACACGCCCCTTTCAATTACACATGATCAGCAGCATGCATGTCATGACTGCTGGGTCTGTTGGTTTTGCATCACTCTACTACACCTATTAATAAGAGCCCTTTCACGCTGAGGAGTTTTTCAAGCTCTTTTGCATTAAAAGCATCTGAAAAGCTCAAGAAAAATTATTAAAATCAATGAATGGTTTCACGCTGGCAGTGCGGTGAAAAAAATCCTGCATGCAGCATCTTTAGAGCATGTTTAGAGAGCTGAAAAAGGCAGCCCAAAAACGCCCCTCTCCTTTGAAATGAATGCCTAAAAAACACCCCACAGAGTTTTTGGTGCAGTTTTTGAATCAGGTCGCCGCCCTACACACCTGTAACACAGAGGCTTGATGTCAGAAAGCCCAAGAGGCACTGATCGCCCTGGTCGAATGTGCAGTAACCTGAAAGGGAGGCGCCCGCCCCTTCAGGGCATAGGCCTGAAGCACAACCTGACGGATCCACCTAGAAATGGTGGCCGACGAGACCGCCAGACCCTTTTCAGGACCCGACACTGACACAGTGAGTCCGACTTCCGGAACGGAGCCGTAGCAGATAAATACACACGAAGAGCCCGAACCACATCCAGGGAATGTAAAGTGGTCTCCTTCGGGTTCTTCGGCTGAGGACATAAGGATGGAAGAACAATGTCCACATTAATGTGAAAGGCCGAAACGACCTTTGGGAGAAAAGAAGGCTGCGGCACCATCTCATCCTCATGGATGACTAAGTAGGGAGCCTTGCAGGACAAGGCCGCCAGTTCAGACACCCGTCTGATCTATGTAATAGCAACCAGAAAAAAACACCTTTGTGACAGAGTCAACAAAGGGATCTTCCGAACGTCCTCAAAAAGGAGCATCCTGAAGCACCGAGAGGACCAAATCCAAGTCCCATGGGAGCAGTGGAGGGCGCACAGGAGGGGCCACATGCCGGACCCCCTGCACAAACGAGCGCACCAAGGGGTGCGCTGGCAATGGTCGCTGAAAGTAAACCGCCAGAGCTGAAATCAGACTCATAACCGCACTCAAGGCGAGAGCCTGATCCACTCCCCGCTGTAAAAACAGCAGAATCCGGCACACCACGTATGCACCGGGGTGCCACTACATCTCTTCACACAGAGACGCAGGTCTTGCACGTACGATGGTAAATCCTCCGTGAAGTAGACTTCCGTGCATGCAGCATGGTAGAAACCACCGAGCCTGACAGGCCCCGGTCCTACAACACCTGGCTCACAACAGCCACGCCGTTAAAGCCAGCGACTGTAAAACAGGTTGGAAGATCGGACCCTGCGACAGAAGATCTTCTCCCAGGGGTAGACGCCAGGGGGCATCTGCCACCAGACGCACCAGGTAAGCGTACCTGGAGCGGTGCGGCCAGCCAGGAGCGAACAGGATTGTCGGAATCCCTACGGCTTCCACTCTGCACAGCAGGCGAGAAAGAAGCTTCAGAGGAGGGAAGGCGTAAATTAGGCTATAGTGACCCCAATGCGCCACCAACGCGTCTGACGAGTCCGCCCACGGGTCCTTCGACCTGGCCACGAACCGTGGCACCTTCCGAATGAGACGGGACGCTAGAAGGTCCACGTCTGTGCTCCACTTTTGGCACAGGCTGTGAAACACCTCCGGATGAAGTGACCATTCTCCTTGGTCTAGCTTTTGGTAGTCGACCTGCCAATTCTGAAACCCCCGGAATGTACACGGCCGACAGAGCCGGAACGGACCTTTTCGGCCTACCGAAGGATGTGCGTGACCTCCGTCACCGCAGCTGAACTCCGTGTGCCCCCCTGATGGCTGACGTACGCCACAGCTGTGGTGTTGTCGGACTGGATCCTGGCCCTGGAAAGCAAGGGGAGCGTATCCAGAACCGACTCACAGACGAACATCAGACCCTGAACCAACCGTTCAGCCAGGTCCTTACAGGTCTCGGAAGCATCCTGTGCCTCCAGCTCCTGCATCAGGAGCTTCGCCCTTTCAGTCAGAGTCTGTGACACTAGAGTCCCAGCCAAAACCGGCCTCACCGCCGAACCCACTACAGTGAAAAAGGGAACGGGCCACAGCCTCCACTCTCCTATCAGCAGGGTCCTTAAAGGCAGGAGTCCCTTCCATGTAACGTGGTGGCCATGCTCAATCTGGACACGGGAGGGTCCACAGAAGGAGGAGAGACCCACTCTTTTACAAAGTCCTCCTCAAAGGGATAACGGCAAAAACTTTCTGCGGTGTATCCCATTCCTTGTACAATAAATTATCCAAATAAGGAACACAAGGAAACACATTTGTAGCGCACATCGGTTTGCGTAACCCAAAAGGGACCGGCACATCTGGTGCCTCCGCCAAAACCTCAAGTCTTTGAGTTTCACGCACCGCAGAAATAAGAGCTCCAACAAATTCCTTGTCAGTAGTTGACCCTGAAACAGAGTCATCCTCACTGTCCGCGTGGGTCAAGCCCGCATCCTCTGACACTACAGAACCAGGAGGCAGGGGCAATAGCCGGGCCTGGTACTGTGTCAGAGGCATCCCCAGAAGCAAGCTCAGGGAGGGGGCGCTTTTTACCCCCCATCCGGGCACCAGCTGCTTCAAACCTGGTGAGAAAAGCCTCCAGGGCAGCCGACATTGCCTCAACAGATGTGGCAGGGGAGAGGCATCAAGGGTTAACTCAGGCATCTGTGGGGAAGAAGTACCAGGCTCAGGCTCCATAGTGCCCCACCGCTGTATCACCCAAACTGCAAAGCAGAAAACACCCACGGTCACCTCCGGGCCGTTACACAGAGTATGGGGGCCCCCAGGAAACTCACCACCCCGCCCGGTGCAGCGTGAGCTGAGAGGAGTCTGAAGTGTGCTGAGAAGCCGGCCGTGCTGCTGTCTGTCCCCTTAGAGAGATTTGCGGTCTTCCTGAGCGCTAAAACGGCCAAACGAGGCCAAACTAAATCCAAGATGGCCGCCGTATATGCAAAAAACGCCATAGGACCACAGGAAAATGGCCGCCGAGCCATATAAAGCGCGACTACGGCAAAATGGCGGCCGTTGCGCATTTAAAAAGCCCAAAGTGACACAGCATTACAGCGCAGCACATAACACACCACAACACACAAAAGACACTGTAGTGAACACACACAGCCCCCGGTGTAATAAAGAGACCCCTGAAAGCCCCCCTCACAGCCGCTACCCAAATGAGAAAGGAGAGAGAGGAATTAAGGGAAAGAGGAAAGCAGGGCAAACCCTCAGTCGACCTCCAAGGGGAAAATTCCAGCCATACCACCTTACCTGAGCAAGGGGCCACTACTTACCCGTCCTGCGACCACCGGCTGGAGGTATCCCAGACAGAACCAATGTCCGCATAAAACGGCATGGCTGTTGGCCAGACACACTGTGACAAAGCCATAAAGGCCGGTCATATGTGTGCCCTAGAACAAGATGTTCCCTGGCCGCCCCTGGAGCAAAGGGGCCTGTCGTGGATGACCCAGAGCTGAGCTGAGGGCCGGCACACACTCGTAGGCCGAACATGGGGGGACTACAAGAGTGTAAGACCCAGCCTGTCACCCAGTCGGCAGTTGATAGAAGAATCTCAGGATCCAAAAATGCAGGAACAAAATAATAAAAAGCGAAAAAAATCACAGAAAAAAAATCTCCACAGTACAGGACTCCAGAGTGCCTGTCCTCTCCTGTCGTTAGGCAGAGAAAAACTGAGGCTGCTAGAGCAGGGTGTGGGTTATACACGGGGGGCCACGCCCCCTGGGAGGAGCTGCACTGAGGAAAGTGTTAACACTTAAAGTGCTTTTTTTCTGCCTAACCTCTCCTGAAGGAAGCGGATATAACCCTAAGGTCAAAGGCTGCTGTGTCCGTCCATGAACATAAGAGAAATTACGGCAAGTAATTGATACAATTTTCCATTTTCCTGATGCCAACATGGCAGCATACATATGATAAATATCGAGCTAAACAGAGAGGGCTAAAATCACACATAATTACAATGGACATGGAGGCCTGGACCGTCATTCCATTGATGTACAAGCCCCTTGATCTTCCCTGTAGCGCTATAGGCAAGTGCACTACGCCAACCAGCCTGCTGCTTTGCAGAGGTTTTCATAGGCAAATGTCCAAATTTAAAGATGTAAAAATGGACCTAGCTAAATGAGCCTATCACTTCTGGAGGCTCTTGCCTGGCCTCACTGTAAGTTTCCTGGATGACCTTTACGCTACAATATGACAAGATTTTGCTGTAGGTTCCTCCTCCTAACTTGCCTAATGGAAACACAAGCCACCTTCTGGAGGATTTTACCTAGGAAGCTGCTTGAAGGTAGGTATCTTAGACACTTGGTACATCCAGTATAGGTTAGGTACTGTCTCTGCCGGAAAGGATGGAACCGCCACTTTGCAAGATGAAAACGGATGGGTACAAAGGTGCTTGAGAGCATAGGCCCCAACTTGTTCAGAAGGAATAAGATGTAGGACTCTGTAGCTCCAAGTGCTTGCAGACATAATACTCTGCCCCTTGAAGCTATCACCTGAAGTTATCAAGGGACACTGCCTCTCAAGTGATGTCCAGCATAAAAACCTACTAACAAACGTGTTTCCTCCTCAGGGCAAAACCTCAGGACCAATCTCGTGAAGCATTCCCCTGGCAGCTCACATGCCCATTTTACCTGGTGAAAGCTTAAATTTTGAGCCCTTACGGAACAAGGCTGAGCAACAAATCCAGATCCATGTGAGGTAATGATAGCAACTCGGCAACCTCCAAATTTTGCTCAGGCTGTGAGCCTGTTCCAAACTTCAGAGTAAATAGTGTTTGAGCCACTTCCAGAAGATATCCCAAGTCCTCCAATCCTTCTCCCTAAATTTACAGTCCATCGTGGGACAGGTGTTGTGCAAACACTGGTAGCTAAAATGCTTGGTCTTGACTAGCTTCCATGGATAGGGTAAAACCAAAGGGCTGCGGGCCTATTTCTTGGGTGAGTGAGGGCATATACTTCCTCCACCAACAGGTGAGGGTAGGAAGAGAGGCACCTTGTGAATGGATGGTGATGCAAAAAGACTCAGCTGAGCGTTGCCCTATACTTGAGTGATATGGGCAAGATCTTCAGATTAAAGACCCAGGAACCAAGTACTGGCATCAGTGGTGACAATGGTCCCGTGTTAAGGAACCTACCAGACAGGATTAGGTGAGAGTCCCCTGACATTCCCACCGCCAGAGGCTCCTGCGCTTCTGGGGAGAAGCACTTTGATTCAGCTCAAGTGCTGCATTCTGCATTGCAAAAAGGAAATTCTTTGGAAAGTTCAGAGAATCCAGTGTGCCCAGGGTAGTATAGGGAAACAAAACATTATGGTTTCCAGGAGACTCTTGCATTGGGAAGCTGACAACTGCTTGGCACATTCAAATGAGGAGAAAAGTACTTGCGTGAGCATTGAACTGGGCCTATGTATCGATTACTAGTCATGTCTGCCCCAACTGATACCTCCTATCCAGACAAAACTTCTCTGGCTGGCCAGAAGAATTCTAAGTAGGTCATTTGAACTCTAAGCCAACAGTAGGACACCAGCTAAATAATGATGGATTTGAAGCACCACCGTTTCCTCAGAGGGGCTACACAAAGATTAGAACCTCTATAAAGGTCATGGGTGAGGTGGAGAGCCCTGAAAGGAAGACACATGAGCTGGAAATGCCCATCTCCCACTGAAACTCAATTTCTTTAAATTCAACATCGGTCTTCTTTGTAGACAAAGTTGACACACAGAGGAGAATAAAAGCCTGTAAATCTCTCTCAGGGAGGACTTCGAATCCCCCATTGCAGTTATAGAATATTGATGTAACCAGAAAGGATATCCACCTCCTGAGTGGAATTTTCTATTCTGGTCATGATGAAGAAATGTCCTGGAGGTAGATGTCAGTTTTAATGTAGATGACAACTATGGATACCACCGCACAAGCTGGGGGAAGGGGTTTACCTTCAACCAGACTCCTGTAGGGAATGAAGGGATTGAAAAGGACCATGGCTGTGCGTCCTGCAGAAAGGTGCCCTTGCACACCCTTCCATTTGCTCTTGAAGTTTTCCATTCTCCGTCTCAGGCCCCATACACACGAGAGGATTTATCCGCAGATACGGTCCAGCGGACCGTATCCGCGGATAAATCCTCTCGAGGATTTCAGAGGATTTCTATGCGATGGCGTGTACACACCATCGCATTGAAATCCGCGCTGAAATCCTCTGCCGATGACGTGTCGCGCCGTCGCCGCTATTATGACGCGGCGACGGGCGCGACGCTGTCATATAAGGAATTCCACGCATGCGTCAAATCATTACGACGCGTGCGGGGAATCCCTTTAGACGGATGGATCCGGTAAGTCTGTACAGACGAGCGGATCCATCCGTTGGAATGGATTCCAGCAGATGGATTTGTTGTGCATGTCAGCAAATATCCATCTGCTGGAAATCCATCCCAGGGGAGATTTCTCTGCGGATAAATATCCGTTGGCGTGTACACACCATAGGATCTATCCGCAGAAACCCATTTGATGGGATTTATCTGCGGATAGATTCTATGGTGTGTATGGGGCCTCAGTCCTGGAATTTAGAGTGGACTAAACTGGAGGAAGGTCAGACTAACCACCGATTGCTCCTGGAATGGTGCTTAGTGTTGGGATGTACATGTGGCCAATAAAGAGTGTTCAACATTCCAAGGATGTGTGCCGGAGAGGGGCGTGGCCGGATGTAGGAGCGGTGTGAGAATGGTGGAGTGAGCGAGTGAGATCCTCCACTCCATACCCCCATCTCTGCTTAAGGCTATGTCGATACAGTGGGATTTGTTTGGGCTTAAGCCGTTATAAATCTGGTGTCCTATTCCTCACCCTGTCGTTCTGGTGTGGTTGTAGCCCGCCATTGCACCACCTATGACTTGCTCCATCCGTGAATATTGCATGATCCAGAGACTTTTTGTAGTGCCGCAGGACCTGTCCTGCACCCAGGATCCCATCCCCATTAAAGAGCTGGGGAACTGTGCGAAGGAACTGGCAGCTTACCGTGCAGAAGATCGCCGGGTGCGGTGGATGGATCGCCAGGAGCCGTGGATGGATGTATGCTCTGTGGCTGTGTGAGGGGGTCCGCCGTGTTGCTGGAGGTGGAAGGGAGTCGTGGAGTCTACCGCACAAAGCACCGGGGGGTCGGCAGCACACAGAGCCGTGTGCGACTCTGGCCGGAAGTCTCGCGAGATTGTGGCAGGACGGGACACAACTAGAGCTGGAGCCATCTGAGCAGGGGAAGGAGCTAGTGTACTCTGCTGCACCCTGCTGAGGTAAAAGGAGACTGCAGGGAATGTGACTGGAATTAAGATAACCTATACAGCATAAGAGAGAAAAAAAAGTATCCAGGTGATATATATATATATTTCTTTTTTTGCTTTTTTTCCTCTCTTTATTCCACGGTTCCTTGCCTTTAAACTTAAAAACTTAAAAAAAAAAGAAAAAATTGCCTTTAATTATACCACTCCCATTGAGAATTAGAGACTATTAGAGACAAGTGTTATATTAAAGTGTGAGGGTTTTGTGTGACCCCCCCCCTCGGTACCAGTAAAGGGGTTCTATTAATAGGAATCCCGCTGGATAGAAAAAGCCCAGAGGTGAGAAGGGTTAAAAAAGAAAGGGGCCCTCCTAATATGCCCGGGAAGATAATTCAGCCCCAGCACCAGTTACCTAGTCCAGATAACACAGGCAGCAAAGAATCAAGCGAACCAAGCGAAGGCGGCAGCAGCGAAACTAGAGCGCTTCGCCCGTACTACCCTGTCACCTGCAAAACTCCATTAGGTGGCCCAACCAGGTCCCTCGACGGTAAGAAAAAGGCAACGTAACATTCAAGTACCAGGAAGTCCGGTAATGACATCAAGTTCTAAAAAGGCGAATATAAAAGTGCCAGGGGGGTGCAGGAAAATCCAGTACAGTAACCACAACTATAAGTCCTCCCAATATAGCTGAGGCAAGCATGGCGAGCATGGAAGCTAGCTCGGTGGGAGGTGAAGGAGAGCCCACATTGAGGGACCTCTTGCATGCTATAAACGCATGTAAGGAAATGGTGACTGGCATGGATACGCAGCTGAAGGGTATCAAAGAATAATTAGTCTCAATGGGAGGGAAGTTGAGGGAGACAGTAGAAAGAACCACTGCTTTGGAAGAGAGTGAGTGCAGCGGAGGACATTCTATGCCCGCTTAAAAAAAGAAGTCCAGGAATTGAAGAAACAAATGGATAAACAGGCCTCTAAAATTGACGAATTAGAGAACAGGAATCGCAGAAGGAACATCAGAATAATAGGTATGCCCGAACGGAGTGAGGGAGCCAATCCGATAGTATTCCTGGAGGGATGGGGGAGGGAGGAGTGGGGAGGGGGGGTGATGGAGCCACACCACAAATAATTATTGGAAAAGGGTATAAATATATTCTTCTTTTACACAGGAAACACAGGTTCACGAGAAAAGGAATGATTACTATATGGGAGTGGTGAGAAGGGTAGCGGAATTTGTAGAGAAATTTATTTCTTAGAAAAGTTGTATAGGGGTAGGTTACTTAGGTGGGTAAAAATTCTATTGCTCATTGCTGTATATGTAACTGTCTTTATGTCAATGGTAACGGTTAATAGGAATAATAAGGGTATAGTATTAATGACATGGAATATCAGGGGCCTTGGGGAGAAGGTTAAAAGGAATGCGATGTTTAAATACCTTTGATAAAATGAAACCTGAGGTAATATGCCTGCAGGAAACACAAATGCGGGCCGACTCTGTCCACCTGCTGAAATCAGGTAAATATCCAACGCAATATCACTCAATGCACACCTCCTATTCTAGGGGTGTAAGTGTGATGGTCTCTGCTAATGTTACTTTTGAATGTATTCAACAGCAGGTAAACTGAATGGCTTAATGTGCATTATTCCTTCAATATATATCCCGCCACCGTTTACAGCAGCGCCACTTAGAAATCTAGCGCAATTTATGGCCTCATCTCCAGATGTACCGGTATTAGCATTGGGAGATTTCAATAATACTCTGGACAGGGGCTTGGACAGAATATCTTTTTCACCCAGAGTGGCGAGGCGGATAACCGGTAAAACGACCTTTGCCTCCCTGCTCTCGGAAATAGGACTTCATGATGTTTGGCGTGAGAGGCATGTAGATGATAGATGCTAGTCATGCCATTCTACCATGTATGATGGTCTCTCCCGTATAGATCTAGGTTTGGGAAATTAGATGTTAAGCAGCGGGTAGCAGATTCGGCATAGGAACCACGCTTAATATCAGATCACTCACCATTCTGGGTACGGCTTGACGTTTCTATTACATCGGACCGCCCGTTGTGGAAAATATACCCATACTGGCTGACCTTGTTTCCTCCATCGGATGGAATAGGAGAGGCAGTACGGGAGTTTCTACATTCCAATAAGGGATCTACCAGTGCAGGGATGGTGTGGGATACACTTAAGGCATTCCTGAGGGGATGTCTCATCAAAGAGATTTCTGGTATTAAAACTCGCTCCAGGGAATGGGAGAACAGGGTTCGGGGTGAACTGAAGGTTAGAGAACAGGCATTGGTAGCAGACCCCTCCCAAACCAAACACGATTCTTGGATAGAAGCACAATCTTTGTATAACTCAGTTCTGCTGTCCGCATTGGAGAAGAGCAGATACTTCCAACAGCAAAGTTATTTTGAGGAGGGGGGAAATACGGGCCGACTTCTTGCCCTTATAGCTAGGGAGCAGCGGGAATCATCTAATATTTTAGCAATAAAGGCTAAAACGGGGGAGACGCATATCCATAGGGATGAAATTAAGGGATTTTCAACAATTCTATAAGGACCTATATTCTTCTAAAGCAAGCTATAGCCCATCGGACATGGCTTTGTTTTTACAAACCTGCCCGTTCCCACAACTATCGGAGGCAGATAGGGAAATGTTGAATTTACCGATTACTTTGACTGAGCTGAAGGAAGCCCTGGATGGGGCTCCACTTCATAAATCCCCAGGACCAGATGGTATACCGGTAGAGGTATATTCCCATTATGGGGAAATTCTCTTACCACCTCTACTACAGGCTTTGCAATAGGGAGATGAGACGGGCATTCTGCCAGATAGTATACAGGAGGCAATTATTATAGTACTATTAAAGCCGGGAAAGGATAGGCTCTTGTTGGATTCGTATAGTCCGCTCTCCTTGTTAAATGCGGACGTTAAGCTCCTGGCCAAAATTTTGGCCACAAGGTTATCGCGGGTAATTGACAAACTGGCACATCTGGACCAGTCTGGTTTTATACCCAATCGTTCTACGGCGGATAATATTAGGCGATAATATATATGGTGCAGGTGGACAACCCGGGAGGCAGGGCCATTCTGTCACTGGATGCCGCAAAGGCGTTCGATAGTGTGGAGTGGCCCTACCTCCTAGAGATAATGGCAAGATTCGGGCTGGGGAGTAAGTTTATAGAATCGGTAAAGGTACTGTACTCTAAACCCAGAGCTAAACTTTGAATTAATAATAAACTTTCGCCTGTATTTGAAATACATAGAGGGACCCGGCAAGGGTGTCCGTTGTCCCGATGCTGTTCGCATTGGTGGTCGATCCTCTGGCCATCCGGATCCGCACCGCCATTGAGGTGGTGGGGTTCTGTAGGGGACAAAGGGAAGATAAAATATCGTTGTACGCGGACGACGCGCTTGTATATCTAGGTGACTCGACTGCTTCATTGCGGGCAGTGATGGGGATAATAGAGGACTTCGGAAGCTTCTCGGGCTTTGTCATTAACTGGTCCAAATCAAGTTTAATGCCTATAGACAAATTAAGGGAACCCCTGCCAGTCGGAGCAGAACAGATTATGATAACCAATAGCTTAAGTATCTAGGAGTGGTGGTATCCCCAGACCCGGCTGAGTATCTCTGGCTGAACCTGGGCCCTCTGCTGGATAGACAGAGGGAGAAATGTAATAGTTGGTGCAAACTCCCACTGTCAGTGGTAGGACGGGCAAACTTAATAAAAATGGTATGGGCACCACAGCTCCTATATGTATTCCACAATTCTCCAACATGGATTACAAATAAATGGTTTAAACAAAATGATACATCGATGAGGGATCTAATCTGGAAGAAGAAGGTAGCCAGGATAAGTTTAGCCACCCTTCAGTACAGAAAAGATAGAGGAGGTCTGGCAGTCCCTCACCCTAAAATGTATTTTTTGGCCTCTCAGCTCCAGCAGTTGGCAGGATGGGGGCCAGAAATGAGTGAGGACCCCATATGTAAGCTGGTGACAGGAAAAGGAAAAATGGAAATAACACATAGGTGACAACTGATAACAAAAATAAGGTTTTATGGAAATGTAATTAAATGTCTTTTTTAATGTATATTTTTGTAGATGATTGTAAACACAGAGTGTATCACAAGAGTAACATTTCTAAATAAAAAAAAAAAAGAAAACAAAAAGAAGATGTGTTCAAGGATGTGTGCCGCTCTATGAAACTGCCAGCACCATCCATCTGCACAGAAAATTGAGGACATCCAGGGTTGAGCAGCGGTGAGTCTGTTGGAAAAACTTCTGGTCAGGGGGAAAACTTATCATACATGCACTTACGACCACCCTGCTTAAGGATGGGTTTGTTGACCCAAGGAGTGGGCTTTAAAGCCCCCTTCATTGTCACTAAATGTAGCACAGTCTTAGGGGAACATTGATAATAACAAATGCTACTTCATCCACGAGCATTTAAAGTGAAAGTAAACACTCCTATCATTTTTAGCCATGGAAGTTGCCATCTTGGCTTCTCTTTAATATTCAACTGACATGATGCTGTACGTGACTAGTTATGACTTCAGCCATTGGATGGTTTGACAGTTTGGTTGCGAGCACAACCAATGTTTTTAGGTTGTCATTTTAAACTGTTAACTCAATAAGATTATTTCCGCTTTAAGCTCACCAAGAGCACCAATTATCTGCTCTTTTAGTGATTCATGGGTGAGGGAGACTTCCACTCTGGGTTCCGACTGTATTGCACTTGCCACGGAGTACTGCGATCACTGACTTTATAACACCCCCTGCCTTTTGACATGAATCTCTCAGATATCAGTCAATTCATTGATCGTGGTTACAGCCAACAGAAAAGCGATTCTTCCCAGGGAAGAAAAACACTTCTGATAAAATGCATAATGGTAGTGTCCATACCTTTGCAATAGGGTGCAGTGCTGTAAAGTGTGTGTTACTGAAAAGCATGTTAAGTGCGTTAGCTCGATGCAGTGCCATTCTTTTGAACAGAGAAGCCGCACTTCCCCCCAGAGTAGGGTATAATTTTGCCGCTGCTTACTTATGTAAGGGTACTTTCACACTGGGCGGTGCTGGCTTCAGCGGTAAAGCTTTTAACCACCTCTTGCGGCCGAAGAAAGGGTTAAAGCGCCGATGTTGTGGCACTGCTGCAGCGCTTTGCAGGCAGTCATCTGGGTCATCCCATTCCATGCCTGCTTAACCGCCCTAATGAATGACTGGACCCAAGAGACATTTAAAACCTGCTTAGCCCCTTTGAGGATGACAGACCTGCTTCTACCTCTGGTGTAAAGCAGGGGTGATTGGCTTGGATAAAGGTGCCCTCAGAGCTGGAAACAAAGTTGACTGTAATGGGCTCTGGGCCTCCTTGGCTAGAAGGGCCAATTGTGATGCCCTGAACTGCAGGCTGCGTCCTTGATGTTGTGTCTGGAGTGCACTGGCATAAGTGGCTGGAGAACTCAGAGACTCACTAACTACTTGCCCATGAAGGGCCATGACTTTCTCGCTTACAGCATCCTTTGTTCTTAGAGAGGTCCACAGACATGTTAGTCTGGTAATAGCTCAGAGCCGCAGGCTCAGCACTTACCCATTTAGGGCTATTAGTGCTCAGGGGAGCAGGAATGCCACCACTCACTGTGGTCGTTGTCCACACTGGACTTGTCATGACAGGGCAATGCTCTTTTAGCTTGACCTTAAGCAAGAGTAAGCTAGGTTGCATCCAAAGACAAAGGCCACGGGCATGGTAAGGCACTCTTTTTGCTCTTCTTACTTACCAGACCGATGGTCTCTACCTGAGCACATGGAGGTCTTGGCTATGTGGCAGAAAGTTCATTTTGGAGCAAGGATGTTAGCACTGCAAAAAAAGAAAAAGGAGACTCAGAGAAAAGCAAACAGATCCTAGATATGTGGCTAAATCACCTCCCTCACCTGCAGCATAAGCAAGGGAAAACAGACGATGTTTCCAGTGCAAAAACCACCTCACGCATGTGTGAGCCTGGACATTCCATAGCAAAGATGGCTGCAAAACAAGAGGCACAGTGCATGCATGGACGCCATAACCGACCCTGAGACCGGAAACAGCCACTAAGTCTGGACCGGATCGTGTACACAGGCTGGTCACAGGAAAAGCCACAGATTAAAGGAAAACTGCAGACAAAAGAAAAACAATTACATGTGAAAATTGTACAGTGTGCATTGTGATCTTTTCAATCAGATGAATTAAATTATGACCCCATCTAATGGAATATGTGCAATATGAGTTGAGAATTGTGAACTAAAATCTCAGCAGTGAACTTGTGTCTTTGTTTTGCAATCATAAAACACATTTCACCAATAATAGTGCATGGGGGTCATTGGTTGAATTGAAATGGCAAAATGACTAGAACATAACTAATCTTGTGGTGTCTAGGCAGCACAGAACAACAAGCAAAAGAAGATCTGCAATCACATTTTAACCCTAATTAAGGGGAAAAACAAAAATGGATAGCACATACCTGTAGGAGAAAAGAAAATTCAGCACTAACACCAGCACCAGGATTCAGCTCAGGTGTGCAGAGACACATACAGCATGGACTCCAGCAACCAAACACCAACTTAGGTGTGCAGAGAGACACAGGCATCATGGACTCCAGCAACCAAACACCTGCTCAGGTGTGCAGAGAGACACAGGCATCATGAACTCCATCAACCAAACACCTGCTCAGCTGCACCACATGAGGTTCTGATGTCTCTAGAGAACTCCTCAGCTCCAAGGGGCTCCCCATCTTGTTGGTGCCTTTAGCAACCTAAAAAGTGGGACTGCACCTGGGAGAGGCTGAACCCAGTCAGACTTCGAGTCGACAGGTAGGGACTTATCGCAACATCATGGCCTTGTGGTGTATAGCTTGAGTGTCACTTTTTGGGTGAATATAGGGGCGGAGCTATATGTATGCTGTCATGTTAACGTCAGGAAATAGGCCTTTCAGGTGCCATAGTAGACTTTGTGAGAAATCAATTTCTTAGCCATCAGGAGGGTAAGGATGACCAAGTCTGATCAGCCCACATCTCTCAGGACCATGGCATCAAGAGCAATGCTATAAAAGCTAGTGTCCAAGAAGCAGGATGATCCTTGAAGAGATCAAGAACAATCTGATTGGGCCCACTGAAAGTTTTTCTGAATACCACTTCCTCTGCCAATTTGGTGCAACGACAATCACCAGAAAGCTCTCCATCATGATCCTGTGGAGAAAACAGAGGAGAAACTGGGCAGAAAACACAAATCAGGTTGAACTAATGCCATGGGGCAATCAGAGTACCCACTATGAAGGCCTGATGGTTCCTGGACCTTGTGACAAATCTATCCATTTTTATGTTGATCTGGACACCAGAAGATGGAGAAAATGGCCTCTCTGACTCCAATGCTGGGTTGATTTGTTTGTCCTATGTTGCCAGAATGTTGAGTTGCAACAGTCTAGAGTGTAACTGGATGTATGGCACAGGTTAAAATGTGGCAACCCTTAAATCCAAGACTCATGCAGCCAGGAAGGAAGTGAGGGATGCCCCTGGGCCTGAAGAGCTTGGGCATAAGTGCAAAGGGACAGAGGTTTGGCTGGAGACAGGAAGATTCTGAACAGGCCCTTAACCTCGGAAGTTTGTACTCATCTGTGAGCTGAATCCAGCAATTACTTCCTCAGATTGAGGAACCAACTGATATTCTGCAAATTTGCACTTTGTTGGATTTTGGCTAACAGGAACAAGAAGGATTTCTCCGTTAACAGGGGATTATCCAGGAAACCTATAAACTGTGAAAAACTAAAAGGAAGTGAATATGCAAGCAAGCATGTGTATTTGGGCCAGAAAATGCTGTTGGCAGTGACTTAACTGACAGTTTTCATGCAAAACTTTTGTAACTGTAAGAACACGTTGAAAGTGTTCAGATCCAAAAAGGGCCAAATGCCTCAATTTGGTTTGGTAATCATAAAAAACAGTTTGAGGAAAAATTAAAAGCTTCTGTTGGTACAGAGGTAATGACCCCTTGAGATAAAAAGTAGGCACGTTTGAAAGCTTTAGAAGGCAGGAAGGAGGTAGACTCTAGTTTGTTGGCCTTCTGGTCCCAGAAAGTCTCAAAATCCTACCCTCTCCACACTCTGAGAAGTGGGGGCACCCCACTACTGGATAGAACTCTTGGGGCTACAGAAGTCTTGGCTGGTTTAGAGAGTCATGTCTTCTTATGAAAGTACACTTCTGCCTTAAAGTTGAACCTGGAAGATGGAGAGAAATGAAATGGACCTTTCCTAATTTTGTGAGTAGTACATCCTACTGGGGGAGGCACAAGTATTCTTTTTCTGTAGAAAAAGATTACTCTTCCCCCTATAAGCTTCTGGTTGTACTTATGCAAGGAGGTATGAAACGTGTTCACCTTCAAAGGGTAACCACTCATGTCACATTTTACATGCAAGCTCAGCTGACCTGCAATTAAGCCAAAGGATCCTGTGTATATTGATCATCCTGGAGAATTGAAGATGTGTATCAATCACGCCATTCACGTAGTAGAAAAGGTCTAACTGGCTACGGGGCTGAGGTATCCATGCCAATGAATTTAGTTCAGACAGCATTAGTCTTGCAGATTGCCATAGTAGCAACAGCAGATTGCATGGCAGGGCCCGCTAGGAAAAGTAGGACTATAAAGAGGTCCTATAAACTTATTTTCTTCTGGGTCCTTGAACATGTGATTATCTTCTACAGAGGTGTGAGGGTCTGGCTAAGACAAAAAAAATGGCAAGACCTGCCATAAGGAGTTCACCCACTGTCAAAGAAAACTTTCTTTTGGTGGTATTTATTCACGATTCCGGTTTTTATTCTTTGTTGTGTTTCGGATCATTGTCCTGCTGTATACCCAGGTGCACCTGAGCTTGAGGTCACAAACTGATGGCCGGACATTCTCCTTTATGATTTTCTAATAGAGTTCACAAATGATGATTCCATAAATTATGGAAAGTCATCCAGGTTCTGAAGCTGCAAAGCAGTCCTAGACCATCAAGCTACCACCACTATGTCTGACTGTTGGTATGATCTTGTTATGAAATGCTGAATTAGTTTTATGCTAGATGTAACAGGACGCACACCTTCCAAAAAGTAAAATTTTTGTCTCATCAGTCCACAGAATATTTGCCTAATTGGGACACTTGCCTTTAAATGCAAATGAACTTTAATGGCATCCATCCCAGTCTTAGTCCGTAGGGTTCAATATTGAGCTGGCCCATTCTTTACAGCTATAACAGCTTCAACTCTTCTGGGAAGGCTGTCCACGATGTTTAGGAGGGTGTTTTTGGGAATGTTTGACCATTCTTCCAGAAGTGCATTTGTTAGGCCGGACACAGATGTGGACTAGAGGTGTTCTATCGGGTTGAGGTCAGGACTCTGTGCAGGCCAGTCAAGTTCCTTTACCCCAAACTCGCTCATCCATGTCTTTATGGACCTTGCTTTGTGCGATGGTCCAAATCATTTGGTGGAGGGGGAATTATGGTGTGTTTTTTAGAAGAATGGTCAAACATTTCTGTAGACACACTCCTAAACCTTGTGGACAGCCTGCCCAGAAGAGTTGAAGCTGTTATAGCTGCAAAGGTTGGGCAAATTCAATATTGAAACCTACGGACTAAGACTGGGATGTAATGATTGGGATATCAAACCTGCGCCCAACTGATAACCCACTACTGCGCCTGTATGGAAAGAAGTTGAAGCGCCTAGCTGCTGTTTAAATAAATAATATGTGAAATAAAAGAATATGTCATATGCATCAAGTGTCAATACAAATCCACAGCGCTATGAAAATATATTAATATTCAAATCTAAATACATATAAGTGTACAATGTGATATCACAATTATAAGTGAATAAACTCATAAAATTGTAAACATGCAAATTGGGTGAAAAAAAAAAAGAGTCCGTGATGTTACAAAAAAATGTGAAGTATTAAGAGGAAAGTTCATATAACTTCAATATAGTTGATCCACTCTTCCAAGGCTTCCACCACACCTCAGTGTTCAGTGCTCCAATCCCCCCTCACAGTGAACACTCACCACAATACTATGCCTCCCACTCTCGTGTTTGGCTAACGAGCTTGTAATCAAAATATGAAGTAGTAGGAAGTGATGGCAGTTCTTTTGAGATCAAAGAATTCAGCACGTGCAACTCCTCTTATGTAGTCTATCTCAGTGTTTCTCAACTCCAGTCCTCAAGGCGCCCCAACAGGTCATGTTTTCAGGATTTCCCTGAGATGATTCGGCTGTGGTAATTACTAAGGCAGTGAAACTGATCAAATCACCTGTGCAAAACAATGGAAAGCCTGAAAACATGACCTGTTGGGGCGCCTCGAGGACTGGAGTTGAGAAACCCTGGTCTATCTATTATGGTGCCCTTGCGGTCTACTTTACGTGGGGAGAACCAAAAGATTGCTCAGGGTGCGGATCGCTGAACATCTAGCGAACATAAAAAAGGGCTTTGAATATCATAGCGTCTCCATGCATTTTAAAAAGAGACATAAACAGGATCCATCTTTGATCCAATTCTGTGGGATCGACGTGGTGTATTTTGGTTGGAGGGGATCAAATAGAATAAGAGACCTCTCACAGCGCGAAACCCAGTGGATATATCTGCTCAAATGTCTTCAGCCTCGGGGTTTAAATATAGAAGTTGACTTAAATTGTTTTATAAATAATTCCTGAGTCATATAACTTCTTTATCACATTCTCCATATTTATGTCGTTTATCTTTTACAGTAAACGTTTTTTATTTTTTGTAACAGACAATAACATACACACAATAATGACAGTACAAAGATCACAAGGATGACAAAGAATGCATGAAATCATACATAAATCGCATAAACATAGGGCTACCTTGGTGGGGAAGTAGTTCAGCAGTATCTGCAATGGGACAGACAAAGACCCGCCACCCGGGGGCCATCACCATCCGGGCGTCCCTCAGCCGTCACCCCGGCCCCGTCACCCCCCCTGTGGGGGGGGGACGAGGGGGGCTAGGGGGGGGAGACATCGCACGCCGGGGCGGGCGGGGAGGGAGGGGGGGGCAGGGAGCCCCGGCCACCCCCAGCTCCTCAGTAATCAGGACACATTAGGAGGGGAGTCATCAAGGTCGCCAGAGGAATCAATCCATTTCGACCAGATTTTTTCAAATTTTGCTGGGCAATTCCTGCTCTCGTATGTCAACCTATATAGTGGGAGTACTCTGTTGATCGTGGCCAGCCAGGAGGACACAGTAGGGAGATCAGAGCCCCGCCATCGAAGTAGGATCTCCCTTCTAGCATAAAACAGTGCAAAGGTGATGGTCAGTTTGGTATACCTGTCTCCCTCAATCTCACCCAGGTAACTTAGGAGGAACAGTTTTGGGTCCATCACTAGCTCCATCCCACAACGATCCGAGAGGACCCCCGCCACTTCTCTCCAGTACTGATCCAGCTTAAGGCAGGACCAGACCATATGGATGAAGGAGCCCGTGTCCCCCAGACACCTGGTGCACTCCGGGGACCTGGAGGGATAAATCCTAGCCAACCTCTGCGGGGTGTAGTAGGCCCTGTGAAGAAATTTAAGTTGAATGAACCGGTCTCTAGAGGCAATCATAGACGGGAGAAAGGAGGAGACACATTCCTCCCAGATCTTCTCGTCCAGATCCGGGATGTCAGCAGTCCATTTGGTCAGAGTCCCCGCCGTGTTCGTATCATACGCCACCGTAAATCTCAAGTAGAGGGATGAGAGGGGCTTCCCCATGACCCCCGAGATCAGGAGGCGCTCTATCGAGTCCGACTCAAGCGCCACCGGATTCGGAAACTGGGCCGCCAATGCATGTCGCAGCTGAGCGTATCTAAAGCCAAAAGAGGAAGGGATCTTATAGGTCCGGCACAGGTCCTGAAAGGGCATCACCACACCACCCGGCATCACATGCCGGAGGGTGAGGATCCCCCGTCGGGCCCAGACCACCGGGTCTGGGACCGTGTTCAGGTGGGGAAGAAGTGGGTTGCCCCAAAGCGGGGTATGCGGGGACACAGTATTCAGTTTCAGCATTCGAGCCCTGGACGACGCCCACACCCGAACCACCGTCGCCATGGGCCCCGTGACAGAGGGATGGGCCCTGCACCCCCGAAACACCAGGTTGGACAGGGCAGCATAGGAGCCCAAAATCGCCGCCTCTAGATTGACTGCCGGATTTTGTCGCGGCTGGGAAAACCACCACCGGACCGTCACCAGTACCGCCGCCCAGTAGTAGGCCAAAAAGTTTGGGAGGGCCAACCCACCGCCCGACAGGGGAAGATAAAGAGTACGCTTAGCAACCCGGGGAGGGCTACCAGCCCAGACGAACGGAAGGGGGGGGCCGATCGGCAAACGGACCAGGAAAGCAGGGGGGCAGCCCATCCAATCTCACCAACCAACAATAGGGGAAAGTGTGTATCCCGAGGCCGTGGGTGCTGCGGAGGTGCACGGCTTCTGACCACGAGGGATCAGGCAATGAGTCCCGCAGCCGCCATAGGAGATAGTGGCCCCAAATAACTCTCAGGCATGTAGAGTATTCCCCCAACCCCCAGCGGGGAGCCCCCCCAGCAGCTTACTCACAGTCAGGCAGCAAAAGAACCGGAGGATAAAAATCCTGGTCTTCATCTCGGAAGGGATTCAGCCCAGGCCGCAGCGTCTCTCGGGGAAGTGAAGAACTGCACCCTTTCACCGTCTTGAACCCGGAGTCTAGCGGGGAAAAGCATGCTATACTTAACCCCTCGATCTCTCAGCATGGCGCGGACGTGGTCAAAGGACTTGCGTTGGCGCTGAGTCTCCACGGAGTAGTCGGGGAAGATTAGGAGCCTGGCATTTTGAAATTTAAGTTCTCCCTGCAGACGCGCAGCTCGAAGAACGGTGTCACGGTCCCGGTAATGAAGGAGTTTAAATATAAAGGTGCGCGGCGGCGAACCTACAGGGCCCCTGGTCGCCGGGATACGATGGGCCCTCTCGATGGAAAAGTAGGGGGAGAATCGGGCTCCGGGGAGGAGAACTGGAAGGACTTGCTCCATGAAGGACGCCGGATCTGTGCCCTCTGCGCCCTCGGGGAGCCCCAGGACCCGCAGGTTGTTGCGGCGGTTCCTATTCTGGGCGTCCTCCACCCTGTGCTCAAGGACTTTCACTCTTGACTTCAGGGCCTGGATGTCAGAATGGTGGTCTCTTTGAATATCCTCCAGGTCCGAGACCCGCCTCTCAGCTTCCGAAACTCGGTCCCGGAATGCATCCAGATCGCGGCGTATCAGCGCCGTTTCCGCCTGCACATGGTCGATCTTCACCGTGAGGGTGGATTGGCATGTGGAGATCGCCGCCATGAGGGCCTCAAACGCCTCCGATCCAGCTTGGATCGCGCCGTCCCGCGGGGAGTCCACGCGATCCGCCATGCGGTTGGTTGGCGCGGGCTGCTTAGGCCCAGGGTTCGGTGGGGTGCCCGCAACAGCAGTTTTACGGCGAGTCTGACTCCCCTTGTTGTTCCGGCGCATTCCCCAGGAGACAGGGCAAGAAAGGGTGAGGAAATAGCCCGAGTTCCACACAGGATCAAGGTAGGAAGGAGCCTCAGAGCGGGAGCTCGGCAACTACACGTCCGCTCCCAGCGCCATCTTGGACACGCCCCCCCATGTTGTTTATCTTTATCACTCATGTATGTGAAAATAAGTTTTTTCTTCTATTGTTCGTTTCTGGTTTGTACCCTACTACTGAACTGCAATATATTAAGCTACATTAGCAGGGGCGACACCAGTTTAAACCCCTTTCTTTGCAGTTGTCAGTATTGGGGTTACACACCCAGATTTTATTTTATCTGGTCATTATGATGTCTGAGAATTATTTGAATTATAGTACCCGTAATCATTACTGACTAACAACCATTCATTCCATATATAGTTAACACTAAAATTTTATTTATTTATATAATATGCACATAGTAATCTAGATTTATGCTGATCTAAACGGACGGGTCTGGGCATTCTTGGGTTAATGTGTATAGGCATATATTTTAATATATACAGTGTCAGATCATAGTTATAGTGCAAATTCAACTTTTAAATAAGGTGTGTACTTTATTTTATCTAAATAATGAATGTATGACCATATATTGATATGTGTGTCAAAGCTGAGGATTGGTGGTCACGGGGACTCTCGAGAGACCGTTCCCCCTATTTGAGATCATACTTTACCCTCAGCACTTGAGAAGTGCTGTTATGCTCACACAATTTCATTTTTAATATTAGTTTGTTAGTTTGAATTTCCTTCATTGGTTTAAAAGTAAACTGTTGTGTGATGTGTCAGTGTACTAGACATACACTGCACTACCGTCTGGGGCAACGTTGCGAATATTGTCTATTGGCTACGGGGTACACGTGACCATTTGGCCGCGTTCCCCGTTGTTAGGACAACGCGGCACCCTGACGACAGCTCACTCTCATTCGTCGCTCCGCTCCAGACCGATTGGCTACGAGAGCAGCGCAACATGATTGGTTGCGCTCCTCATTGCCGGAGTGACGAAGGAGACGCTACACACAGCTCCCGCCCATAGAGACGGCGATGGTCTCACCCTATTGGTCGCTGGGTAACATGTGACCGGGTGACGCTCTCGCTGTCACAGATGGTGCGATACACACACGCAATATGCGGTGTGGTAATCGCTATACATTGATTGGATTTGATGATAGTATCCTTGAGTACAGACCATATAAAAGAGGGGAAGGGGTGATTCGGCCACACCCATGAATAAGACAGGAAGTCAAAACATGTCGGGGCGTGGCCTAATCCATGTCTAAAGTTCCAAGTTACATCTAGGACTAGTTGCAGTCATCTCTTAGCTGCTTTGGATTTTCGAGTTGAAAAGTTATCGTTTGAGTGGTGTGCTGTGCCAAGGATTGCGGTGAGAGTGTCCAGTTGATCGAGGGTCCGCCGTGACCACTGTTATCTTCAGTTAAGGATTTGAAGTGTGCAGCGATCTGCTATCACAAAAAGTTTTGCATTTGATTTTGTTTGTGAGTGCAATTTTTGGAGGTTTATTTGAGTGTTTTAATTAAACTGGTCTTACGTTTTTACACTATTGTGCACCTTCTCTTTTTTTGCATTGCAATTTGGAACATCTGTGAATCTAACACTGGAATTCATATATTGGTGACACATCGGAGATATTTTGATTACAAGCTCGTTAGCCAAACACGAGAGTGGGAGGCATAGTATTGTGGTGAGTGTCCACTGTGAGGGGGGATTGGAGCACTGAACACTGAGGTGTGGTGGAAGCCTTGGAAGAGTGGATCAACTATATTGAAGTTATATGAACTTTCCTCTTAAGACTGGGATGCCATTAAAGTTCATGTGCATGTAAAGGTGGGCGCCCCAATAGCTTTGCTAATAGAGTGTATTTATACACTCTATTAGCAAAAGTATTGGGACACCTGCCTTTAGACACCCATGAACTTCTTTAACCTCCTGTAGGGTTTCCAATTTTATTACCAGTTGATGCTGAATATAGAGTCAAACAGTTTAAAAATATGTTTAGAGAGCGAAATCGGGGACATTATGCAGAATTTAGAAAAGGTGGGGGCTCAAATCATTACGTTAATCCTCCCTCCCACTGACAGGGGCAGTTTGTATCAACGGTTTGGCTTTTGCTTTAATTTAGACAACTAGGGGGTAAGATATTAAATTTGTATCTAGATATATCAGAGTGGATCCAGATTCTAAAAAGGTATACAAAGGTGTCAACTATTTTAATTTTAGAGGCATGCAGGGGCAGAGGGTCTACAGGCAGGAGGGTAGATTTATTCAAATTGATCGAGAAACCAGAATAAGATCCAAGGGTAATAACAGGATGCATCAGGCTCCTCAAGGGGTGGATGCTTCTCTAAGGAACATCAATGCGTCATCTGCGTAGAACACCAAATTTTTGCTCCATGTGTCCTCTCCAGAAATCCCACCAACAGGGGCTCCCCCTGAATGGCAGCAGCTAATGGCTCCAGGGATACAACAAATAAGAGCTGGGAGAGTGGGCAACGCTATCCAGTAGTGCCCTCCCTAAAGCGAATGATGTTGATTTATTCATGTCAAGGCCATACCGCTGCCTGTTGATGTTCAGATGTGACGACACGTGTAGAGCGTGGCTTCAGTTGATGATCTCACCTTCACTTAGGTTGGAACACTCTCTGGCTCCAGGTGATTAGTGGAGCAGCGGGGCCCCCTTACAGTTTATGCAGGCTTTTCATTCCGGTTGCCAGATCGTGCACCAAGCAATGGCATTCAAGTCTGCTGCTGAATTTTAAAAGGCCCTGGCTAGGGTTTATAGCCACAAGCTGTTTACACTTGCCTTCTGGTAAGCCTCCAATTTATTAGGTGATTCTGGCAATGGTGGTCACTTACATCCAATGCACGATTGTCTGCATCTGCACTCGCTGCTTGTTGAACTTTACTATGCGAGCTTCTTTTATTTTTTGGTTATATACAACTGCCGATGACCTACCTGGGGGATTCTTAGTGCATCCGTGTCTGCTGCCGTTTCATTAAAGGCCCTGGCTGGGGTTTACAGCCGCAAGCTGGTTATGCTTGCCTTCTGGTAAGCCTTTATTCTACAAGGTGTTGTTAGTGGTAGTAAATAACTATTTTTGCACCGTCTGGCAGAACGTTAATGATCAACAGGATTATTTCTAACGCCTAGGATGCATTCATATACGCTCAATTAATTTTTTGGACTGTATGACACTTTTTTCAACTATTTGAACTTCGTCTCACAAACGGACTAATTATCACAAATTGTGGAATTATTTGGAATTATCTATCATTTTTCACATACGGTTTATCACTAATTATTACTATATTTTAGATTTATAATTTACACACAGCGCAACACTTATTTTTTCCTTTGATGTTGATTTATTACCTCTATTGGTTAGACGTTGGTATAGAGGTTTAATGCAAGTAATAAACTTGTCCTCTAATTGGAATTTTTAGAGAACTCATTAAAAGGTATGACCACTCAAACCTATTTAGTTCAACACAAAGGATGCATTTGCCCAGTCTTCGCCCCCCCCCCTCCAGCGGCATCTCTCCCGGGGGTTACTTCCGGGTATTGCGGCTCTGCGATACCTGGAAGTAACCCCCGGGAGAGATGTCGCCGCAGGAGGGGGGGGGACGAAGACTGCTGCGGGGGCTTCGATGTAAGGTAATTCATAATGAGCTAGTATGCTATGCATACTAGTTCATTATACCTTTGTCTTGCAGGTTTTTTTTTTTTTTTTACGTCACTCCAGTGCATGCGCGCGGGAGCCGCCGGTAACGGCACGCTCACTGAAGCAACGGCACATATGTGCCATTGCTTCAGTTTGCCCCAGTGCCGATGACATCTTTCTTTGTTTTTATCATTCTTATGTTTTACACCAATATACAACTGCTTTTTGAGTATAAATCACGGAACACTTCCCTTCCAGATGGAATGACAATTGCTTTATGCAAGAGTTCGTTTTTGTCTCATATGTTGTTTTACCATATAACAATACATCATGTTACATCTCAGGATGAGGTTACTGCTTTGTGTTAGTTGTATATCAGTACACGTTCCCCCCCCCCCCGTTACACTATGTAACCTGTTGAAGCACAAAAATTAGACCAATTTGACCTTTTGGAATTGTCACTACGTACCTCATGTAACTGCTATTATTGTTTAATTATGTTAATTCTAGTGTAAGTTAATTCTGATCTTTCAATAAAATAAGAACTAAAAATAAAATAACGTGGTTGCATAAGCGAGACGCTGAGCCAGCTGCTCTCGCCTACTGACAGTCACCAGCTCTCTGCTTGCGGAGCAATCAGCGATGTTCGATCGCTCTGTTCTCAGTGTTAGAGCCGGCAGGGGATCAATGCTGCATCCACCTAGGTAAGCATGATTATTGGGAAAAAATAAATTACTATACTTTAAGGATCGGCTGTGCCTTGGAGGACCATACCCAGTCCCTGCTGGATTGTAGAACTGGGGTCAGCCTGTAATGTTGCCCGAAATGCAGTGCACTTCTGAATGGGCTTTTTATTTGGGACTTTTTTGTATTAATGATTATATATGGTTGTGATATATCACAGTTTATTGTTAATATGTATTTAGGAGGTGTGGTGAGATGGGTGGGATGCACAGTTCTAAAAATACTTATTTGGGATTTTTTAAATAAATTATATATGGTTGTGCTATATCACCGTTTATGATTATATGCATTTAGGAGTGTAGTAAAATCATACATTGGTTGTTGGATGCACACTTCTGAATGGACTTTTCATTTGGGACTGACGGTATTAGAATGATATCCCCGTCAAAGTCTTCCCTTCGTCCCATAAAGATAATCACCCCAATATTCCACAAGGGGGAATATTCCTGGAGTCGCCCCAATAAGCCACACATGCCAAGCTTACTGCTGGAACAACACACTTTAATGGTTTCTTCTCAGCTTTTTATACAGTCCAAGACATTAAAGCAACAATGAAATCTCCACCCCCCCCCCCAATCACACACTAAAGCTAATTACTTAAACATTCTAGACAGGTCGGCACCGACCGATAATTATCATGTCTAATCACTGCACATTCCTTAAACAGCATAACAAACCACCTTCACACACTGAGTTTCCTAGGCAGACGTTTCGTCCCTGCATGCAGCTTGACACCTATTAACACCTCTGAGCATCAAAAGGTTTTTAGACAGTGTTATCACACAATTAAAGGCCTTTCAAAAGCTAGCCTTATTTAACATATGAACAGTCTTCACAGAGAGAGATGAGTCACACATGAAAACACCTGTTACCTCTAACCCACAGCATTAAATTAGCAGGGAGAATTAAACTGAGACATATAGGCAAATGCATCACAATGGCCCCCCTTTTTCTCCCTGCTCCGGCAAACCCGGTTGGACCTTTCCTGGTCCAGAGCTTTTAGTCCGAGGTTAACTCCGTTTGGCGTAACTGACCTCCCTTGGCAACTGCTCCCGACTCAGGTATGCCACCGGGTCGTCAGATCATACACCGGTCAGTCCCCAAGTCTTTGTGCGATCTGCAGAGTCACCATAAGTCAGTGTGAAGACGGCGGATGGGTCTGTGCGCCGCCGTCTAGGTGTCCCGCTATGGGAGGGGCAGGTTATGGCTCTGAAGTGACAATCACAGGAGATTCATAAAAATAAAAAGTTATATTTGTTGAAATGCTGTAGCACTGGTGCTCAGAGTCCGGGGGGGGGGGGTCAGTGCCCCATAGGGTCAGCCACCCTCTGCTCCCTCCGCAGCCGCCGGTTCTCCTCTTTGAGCTTCTCCAGCTCCATCTCCAGTTCATGGAGCCTGGGGGGGTCAGCCCGCTGTGACCTCAGGTGGTTGTTCTCCTCCTCCATGCGGCTTATGCACTCCTCCAGCTCTATGTACTCACGGATCAGATCCTGCTTGCTCATGTCCTGCAGGCTCTCCACGTGGTCCTTCATCATCAGGAACTGGGTGGTGGTGTAAGGGGCCACTGGTGGGCCCTTGGCAAACATCTCGGCCCGCATCTGGGACGCCCGCTGCGACTCCCTCTCCTCCAGTCGCTTCTTCTCCTCCCAGGTCAGCTTGTTATACGGCTTCCAGGACCTCTTATTCTTGGGGGGTCGCCGGCGGTGCCTCTTTCTGCCCAGCTCCCTCCAAGGCCCCTCCGGCTCATGGCTGTCACCCATGACCAGCTGACAATGGTGTTCCCTGTTGTCCGTAATAACAGATTGTACCGTGAGGACTTCGTAAAGGGTGTCCAATGGTTCTTCCTGACCCAGCTACTGGAGATCCCAAGCCGAGTCTACACAATGGGCTGCTGCTGGTGGGCGGTACCCAGGTTGAGACCAATTTGACCTGGTGTTGTCATTCATGGGGCAATTCTGCTTGAAGTGACCCAGCTGTTTGCACCGGAAGCAGCGTTGTTCGTTGTCCTCCTGGCGTGGATAGCGAGGGCTAGATGTCACCGGTCAGTTAGAAGGTTGGTATCTAGCGGCTGGTGGGTGTGAGGGCACCGTTGGTCGTGGAGGTTGCACCTGTGGTGTGACCTGGTTTGTCTTGCGAGTATCCGCATATTCATCCGCCAACTTAGCGGCCTCTGGTAGAGTCATGGGCCTGCGATCTCTCACCCAGTCTTTGACGTCCGTCTGGATGTGATTGTAAAATTGCTCCAGGAGCATTAGTTGCAAAATGTCCTCTGCGGTGGTGGCCTAGCTGCTGTTAACCCAGTTAGAGGCCGACAGGGATAACTGGCATGCCCATTCCGCGTAAGAGTCTTTTGTGGTTTTGCGTGAGTCCCTGAACTTCTGTGGGGTTACTGCATAACGAGCCAGGAGCACTTCTTTAACCCGGGCGTAGCTATGGATATCCTGATCTGGCACGGTCCGGAAAGCATCAGAAGCTTTGCCTGACAGTTTGCCTGACAATATTGCAACCCACTCTCCTCTAGCTATTCGGTGCAGGTTACATTGTCTCTCAAAATTTGCCAGGTAGTTATCAATTTCACAGTCCTTTTCATCAAAAGCTTTAAAAGCGCTAAACGGAATCTTCCTTGCGTCTGCTGTGCTGTACTCACTGTTTGGAGAATGTGCGGCTGCTTGTTGGACTGCTGCCAGTTTTAACTGTAGTTCTGCGTCTCTTATTTGTTTAGCCTCCTGTAGTTCTGCGTCTCTTATTTGTTTAGCCTCCTCCGCTAACAGGTCCATCACTTTCAGCACCACATCCGCCGTTGGGTTCGGACCGAACCATGCTAGCTTCTCTCTCATTAGCTTGTTGGCTGGTGATTCCTCTTCCTGAATCACTGGTGTCTCCATCTCTTGTACTGCTGGCGTTGCTGCAACCAAGTTCTCCTGGTCTAGCTCCATTAATTCTGCTATGATGACCCGCTTGGTTTTGTTGCTAGCAATCCTTCCACGAACTTCCAGTAGTTCTTCCAGTGTCTGCTTGGAATCCGGGTGTAAAGGGGAATAGAAGGGAAAATCCCGCCGCTGCCAACCATTTGTGACGGTATTAGAATGATATCCCCGTCAAAGTCTTCCCTTCTTCCCATAAAGATAATCACCCCAATATTCCACAAGGGGGAATATTCCTGGAGTCGCCCCAATAAGCCACACATGCCAAGCTTACTGCTGGAACAACACACTTTAATGGTTTTCTTCTCAGCTTTTTATACAGTCCAAGACATTAAAGCAACAATGAAATCTCCACCCCCCCCCCCTAATCACACACTAAGGCTAATTACTTAAACATTCTAGACAGGTCGGCACCGACCGATAATTATCATGTCTAATCACTGCACATTCCTTAAACAGCATAACAACAAACCACCTTCACACACTGAGTTTCCTAGGCAGATGTTTCGTCCCTGCATGCAGCTTGACACCCATGAAAACACCTGTTACCTCTAACCCACAGCATTAAATTAGCAGGGAGAATTAAACTGAGACATATAGGCAAATGCATCACAGGGACATTTTTGGATACATGACTATATGGATGTGCTACATCACTGTTGATGTTAATATGCATTTAGGAGTGTGGTGAAATCACTTAATGATGTTTTAGCAGCAAACTTTTGGTGTATTGATTTATTTGTAGTGCATATTTGGTCTGGAAATTGACTGCGCTGATTGCTTGGGGATTCAAGGCCTCAAGTAATCTCAAGACCCAAACAGCTGGGTGACTGGGAGGGTTGGATGGCTGGAGGTAGTCACTGTAGATGAGCAGCATAAACGGACCAAAGATCAGTTACAAGTGGCTGTTTGCAATGCAGGAGTAAGGGAGATGCTTCTTCAAAGACCTTATGGCAGGAGAAAATGGAGTGCATGACACTCAACCCAGGAAATTGTGTCAGTACTTCCTCAGCATCAACTCGTTCTGCACAAGGAACTGTTGGAAAGCAGGAATTTTGTAAGGCTTCCAGCAAATTAGGATGCTTTCGGTATGCAGCACATTCAGTCTACTCACAAAAAGAGTCATCAAAGACATAGCAAGCACTTAGCCAATGCCAATGCCTAGATCTGGAAAGAACTCTGTGGTGAAACTTGTTAAAAGAATGCAGCCTGGAATGTTCCTTCCATGAAACCCAGTGCTTGAAGAGCAGTATAATCGAGACATGGCACTCCAAAAGCAAGATGGAGGATGGCCATGCTAGAAAGCTACACTTGAAGAGACCAACAGTAAGGCAGAGCAGAGTCTCGACTGGAGAAAAAATTATGCTTTGAAATTGGATTACATTTTTCCCAGGAGAGATGAAGAAAAGACATCCATCGTCTTAAAGCACTAGCAAAAACTTCTGGCAGTAGGAGGGTTTATCATGGGTTGGTCTACAGTATTTAGTTTGCCAGTGCTTAAAAGTGCAGATAAAAGTATAACCCAAAGATGAAAGACTCCTGTGTCCCTCAACTGACAAGAAAGGACAGAAGACAATATTTAAATGAAAACCATGTGTTTATGAAAGAAATTATTTTATTTACTTGAAATGGCAAATAGTAAAAATTTACAACAGTTAAGAAATTATATATATATACACACACACACACGTTATTAAACTGGAATATGTTTCTGTTAAAAAAAAAAACTGGAATATGTACTAAATTTATTTAAAATGCATCTTTGGAATGGACTTGGATGGTGCTGCCATAAACACATTGTGACCTCCTCCATCCTTTCACCAGCAGCACATGTAAATAGTATACAATCATTCATCCAACAAATTACTTGCTTTCAAGAGTTTACAACAAAATACCATTTTTCTCTCAGTATAAGTTTACTATAAAGGACAACTCCATTCTAAAACATTTAAGTCTGTCATTCCTCCCCTAAAAATAAAATGCATTTGACTAGCTTGTTTTTGACTTCAGTTCTTCCCTTGTCACTAACCCACATGTAAATAACCAAAATCGGAACTCTTGATTGGTTCTTCATACCTGATCTGATATGGTTCGGCAGTTATTGAAGATATCGGATCATCCAGAGAGGAATAGAAAACTATACATCTTTCCCTAACTACAGGTTTCATGTAACTGTCAAGAAGTCCTAGGAGTTGCAAAGTCCAAATGAAAAGCACTCACTGTTCTACGTGTAACTGATACACCCACTGGAACACACAATTTATCACAGAGGCGAGCCAGGGCTAGCACTCAGGTTCTAGGAGTTATTGTATATATTTCAAGGCAAAATGAAAAAAAAAAGTTCTCACTAACTGCAAATTAACTGAATGTTATGGGCAATAGTGTCTATGCTATCAAACCAGCAAATGTACTGGATTGCTGTCATACAATATAAACACTGCACCTCTCCCTGGTGCTCAGCATAGCCATTATTCCTAGCTGCAACACTAAACACAATCACAAGTATGTAATTGTAGGGCACCACAAAATATTCCAGATTCACATGTCCGAACCTATGGTATAATTTCCATGTCTTCGTGAGAGGCACAGGGGAAGTTGAGCAGCACATCTGCAATGTATTAAGCCACTTTCCATGTCTTGTAACATTTCTTGCATTCACCAGACAGGACATTCTTCTTTACAGTACAGTTTTTTCCTAAGATTTGCTTAGTGTGCACACAGATGGATATTTATAGCCTTTCTGACACCACGCTATGGTTTCTGATGCTCCATTGTATTGAAACCTGCAAAAAATAAACAAGTTCGTAACCTGTTCAGAACTTTCAAATGTACCTGTATTTATGAAGAAAATATCCTTTAACCACTTCCCTACCGAGTCATAGTAAAATGACGTTGGCGGTAAACACACAGATCCATGTCCTCTGAGCGGTGAGGAGACCGATGTGTGTTCCCAGTACAGAGGAACACACATCGATCTCCTCCCCTTGTGAGTCCCGCTCCCCCTACAGTTAGAACACACTTTAGGGGAACATATTTAACCCCTTCAGCGCCCCCTAGTGTTAACCCCTTCCCTGCCAGTCACATTTACACAGTAATCAGTGCAGTTTTATAGCACTAATCGCTGTGTAAATGGTCCCAAAAATGTGTAAAAAAAGTGTCGGATATGTCCGCCGCAATTTCACTAAAAATCGCAGATCGCCGCCATTACTAGTAAAAAAAATTAAAATAAATAAAAATGCCATAATTTTATTCATTATTTTGTAGACGCTAGAACTTTTGCGCAAACCGATCAAATACGTTTATTGCGATTTTTTCTTACCAAAAATATGTAGAAGAATACGTATCGGTCTAAACTGAAAAAAAATTTTTTTGGAGCAACGTCGCACGACCGCGCAATTGTCATTTAAAGTGCGACAGCGCTGAAAACTAAAAATTGGTCTGGGCAGGAAGGGGGTGAAAATGCCCTGTATGGAAGTGGTTAAAAGAGATTGGTAGAAAAAGTTTAGTGTCTGTTTTGTATTTTGGATTGTTAATACTTGGCTGCACCATCCATTTATATATTTCTACATCCTGCATCATTTTTCTCTGCATGTAGGCTTAGGAATATTATCACAATAACTTTAGACTAAGTAGGATAGTTAGATGTCCTTGTAGTAATATTCTGGACAGGTTGGAAAAAATAAAGCAGCTAGATAGTCAAAGTGTAGAAGAAAACGCAAAATGGAAGTAATGTTTTAAAAAAAAAAAAAATTTAGATAAGAGAAGGGAACAGTAGCTCTTTTTAATTTTTCCGTCTGTATTCCAAGAGATTTTTTTCCTAACTTCCTGCAGAGGGGAGACAACAGGATGTGGGAGCATCTCTCTCCTAAGTGGGGGTAAATACACCCTAAGACAATTGTCACCAGATAGGTGTCCCCAGTGGAGGATCTCCTCTTACCGCAACCCCTTGAACACCAAAAGAACAAGAGGATGAGTAACAACCCCATTCAATTTAACACCTCTGGTGGTGGACAGAGGGACAATGCAGGATACCTGCCTAACCTTGACCCAGAATATGGTTCTTACAATCTTCTGACACACCCTGGTTAGGACAGAAAACCAAGAAGGGATCTGGAGGAACTTCCACAAAAGCTGCTAATCAGCCATGGAAGGAGGATCTATTTCAAGATGATCATATCCCACTGAGACCTCTGAACATTACCTATCACCAACAGGGGTAACTGTGTCCTGCCTGCTGATGTACCATGGTAACACAGAGTCCCCAGTGATTATTACTTCCCTCCATTCAGGAGATGAGGAGCACCCAGGTGTGCTGACCTCATCCTTTGGTATGGAGACTACTGGTTCAAGCCAGGCAATATATTGTCTCAAAGGAAGACAGTATAGTTGAGAGTACACGGTCATCTAGCATAGGGACCAAACCACTGAGTCCAGGTCAGAAGGTCGACTCCGAGGCATCCCTTAAATAGAGGACCAACTTAAACCCCATGTAAGGGACACCATACCGAGTAGAGTCCCCCCCCCCCCCCAAGGCAGGAGAAAAGATCACCCTATACACACACCAGTAGACTGATGGGTCATGCCAGGATCTTCTAGGTTTATGGAGACCATCTGAATGGCCTGCCATGAATCCAGGCTTTCAGGTATAGATAGAAAGATGGTCATTCTAGCACTGCATTGTGTGTGATATATTTATGTTTTATATTGTTTCCTGCAAGCGTGACTTATTTTTTATTTTTATAGATAGGAAGCCTAAACAGGACCAAAAGCCAATAAAAGAAGGGAAGTCTATCACAGAAGGATATTTCCTCAACACCTTATAAACCCCAAAATGGGAAAATGGGGTGGGGGGATGTCTTTATGAGTTAAAGTGTTTGTAAACTTAAAAATACAATGCAATACATCTGTCTCCAAGGATTTTATATGTGATTTTTATATAAATTGGTTATTTGTGCTTGTACTCTCTTTATTACAGATTGTTAACCACTTCCGGACCGCCCACTGCACATATAGTGCAGCAGGGCGGCCCGGCTGCACAAAACATATCCGTACGTTGTGCGTGCCTGTGGCGATCAGTTTAGTTACAGAACTGAATAGTCTACAGGTCCAGGCCAATGATTTATGGCCTGGACATGCTGATCGGTTCTGGCTAATGACAGAACGTCCTATGCCTGTGCAATGTAAACATAGGCACAGGAAATTATGTCATCTCCCCTCCTGGAGCCTTTTCGGTTCCAGCATGAAAGGAGAGCGCATCCAACAGTGAGTACACAAGCACTACACTGACACCAGGACACATTTCACCCCCTGATTGCCCGCCCTCAATTAACCCTTTCACTCCCTGTCACAGTGTCACCAAGTTCAGTGTACAGATTTTTTTTTTACTGATCACTGTATTGGTGTCCCTTGTGACGCTTAAAGTGGAGGTTCACCCTAAAAAACAACTTTCTACCATGCCATCCAGCATACTAGCGTCAGCTACAGTATGCCTTTATTTTTATTTTTTGCGCTGTACTCACAGTTTAATCCATTAGTTTTGTTTCAGACTCCTGCAGGGAAAGACGTTCCTATGAAGAGGGGAACATGATTGACGGCCGGCTATGGTGTGTCACGCGTTCCGAAAATAGCCGGAGTAGGACTCGGCTCTTCACGGCTCCTGCGCACAGACTAGGAGCTGACTGCGCAGGCGCCGTATAGATCCGAGTCCTATCTCAGCTATTTTCGGAACGCGTGACGCACCATTGCCTGCCGTCAATCATGTTCCCCTCTTCATAGGAACGCCTACTGAAACTAAACTAAAGGATTAAACTCTAAATACAGCGCAAAATAAATAAATAAAGGCATACTGTAGCTGACGCTAGTATGCTGTATGGCATGGTAGACAAAGATTTTTTTTTAGGGTGAACCCCTGCTTTAACAGCTCTAGGGGCAGTTTGCGTTAGTCCTGGAAAGGTTTAGGGTATCCCCCCATAGATTACCTCATAAAGGTTTAATCCCTTGATCACCCCAGTTAACCTTTTCACTCCGTGTCAGTGTCATTAGTATAGTGTAATGTTTTTTTTTTTTTCTGATCACTGTGTTCGTGTTACGGGTGACGCTAGTTAGTGTCAGTGTTGTGGTCTTGTATAGCATCAGCGTACCCGACATATTCCCTAATAAAGTTTTAACCCCCTGATCACCCCCCCCCCCCCCAGTTAACCCTTTCACTCCTTGTCAGAGTGTCATTAGGTACAGTGTACAGATCTATTCTCTGATCACTGTATTAGATTCACGAGTGACATAAGTTAGCATCAGCTTTGGTTCGGGTAAGAGTATTCTTACCACCTGGAAGGATCTGTGCCCTAAAGGATCAGGTGCACCAGACAAGCCTCCATTCTGCTCTGTAGGAGTCTTCTAGGGAGGATGGTATCCTCCGAGGCAGTGCCCTATGCCCAGTTCCATTTCAGGCCTTTACAAGACATCTTGTTGGCTTGGAACAGAAGAGGACAAGCCCTGGATTATCCAATGTTCTTATCTCCTCGGGCATGCTTAAGCCTAAACGGGTGGTTGTAGGATCAGAAGCTGCGAAAGGGAAATTCCTTCCTCCCTGGTAACTTGGAGAGTACCGACGACAGATGCCAGTCTCTCAGGCTTGGGAGCGACCCTAGAAGGGCTCACAGCTCAGGGGAAATGGTCAGGGACATAGCAGATCCTGCCCATCAACATCCTGGAATTACGGGCAGCAAGTCTGGCCCTACACTCCTGGAGCTTCAGGACTGTCCTATAAGGGTTCAGTCCGACAATGCCACTGCAGTGTCCTATATAAACCACCAAGGCGATACCAGCAGTCGTTCAGCTCTGAAGGAGGTGATCCACATACTAGCCTGGGCAGAGGGACATGTGCCGATCCTATTGGCAGTCCATATCCCGGAAGTGGAGAATTGGAAGGCAGATTATCTCAGCCATCAGCAGATCTGCCTAGGGGAATGGTCCCTACACCCAGGGGTGTTCCAGGAAGTTTACCAACATTGGGGATGGCCAGAGGTCGACCTACTGGCATCCAGGTTCAACAACAAGCTACAGCAGTTTGTGTCCCGAACAAGAGATCCTCTGGCAGCTCCATGGAGCCAGTACTCCCTGGTTTATGATTTTACTCCGATACCTCTCCTTCCACATTTGTTGCACAGGATTCGGAGAGAGGGTGTTCCAGTCATTTTGGGGGCACCAGCCTGGCCCAGAAGGCCCTGGTTCCTGGAGATTGTGAGACTGACAATAGACGGGCCATGGATGCTTCCATGTTGCCCCGATTTACTGTCTCAAGGTCCTATATTCCACCGCCAATTTACAGTCTTTAAAATTTGATGGAATGGCTATTGAAGCCAGGGTTTTAAAGGACAGTGGCAACTCAGGACCAGTGGTTTCTACCTCAGTGAATGCTAGAAAAGCTCTCAATAGGAAAATCATAAGGTCTGGAAGACTGGTACTGCTTGGTGTGAAGCCAAAAAATGGCATCCTCGGAAATATATGATTGGGAGAATTCTCTTTTCTTACGGTCAGCTGTGGAAATCAGATTGGCTTTGAGTACAGAGGTCAAGTTTCGGCCCTATCAGTATACTTCCAAAGGCCTTTAGCCTCCCATTCACTGGTCTGAACCTTTACGCAGGGGACAACTCGCTTGTTTCCCCCCATTAGGTCACCTATGTGTCCTTGGGACTTGAACTTGGTGCTGCCTTTGTTACAGAAGCAATCATTTGAACCTATTGAGAAAATTCTATTAGACTTGCTGTCATGCAAGCTAGACTTCCTGATGGCCATCACCTCAGCTAGAAGGGTGTCAGAGTTGGCGGCCCTTTCATGCAGGGAACCATACTTGATCCTTCACCAAGACAGGGTCGTTTTATGAC
Source organism: Rana temporaria (assembly GCF_905171775.1). Classification (NCBI taxonomy): domain Eukaryota; kingdom Metazoa; phylum Chordata; class Amphibia; order Anura; family Ranidae; genus Rana; species Rana temporaria. The sequence continues at coordinate 96,457,920 of NC_053495.1, forward strand.
CTGTTCCATCCTTTCTGCCAAAGGTGGCGTCAGCCTTTCATTTAAATCAGGACATTATTTTGTCTTCTTTCTTCTCTCAGCCTCGTTCGGTGGAAGAGAGACAACTGCATTCTTTGGACGTTGTCTGGGCAGCCAAGGTTTATTTGTCTAGATCTGCGGAGAGCAGACTCCTTTGTTTTACCAAAAGGACCCAAGAAGGGGCAGGCAGCTTCCAAGGCTTCCATTGCCAATGGGGTCTGTCAAATGATCATTCAGGCCTACGGTCTGAAAAGTAAAGCTCCTCCCTTTAGGGTAAGAGCTCATTCAACCAGGGGTGTAGGAACCTCCTGGGCTTTTCGCCATCAGGTATCTGTGGCTCAGATTTGTAAGGCTGCTACCTGGTCTTCAGTGCATACGTTCACAAATTTTTACCAAGTGGATGTTCGAGCAGCTGAGGATTCGGCTTTCGGCCACAGTGTACTGCGGGCTGCCGTATAAATTCTGATGGCTATTGTTTAGCAGGGTGTTTCCCTTCCCCTCAAGGCCATTGTTCTGGAATGTCCCAGCAGGTAATGAATATTACGGTTATTCCAGAAAGATGCCTGTAGGTTTAGGCATCTTGGTATTGTATTTTTCAGCTGGCGGTCGGTATTTATGTAAAAGTAATCCTCGCCGCTTTTACAAGCAGTGGGAGAGGACGCCTAACGCCACCTTCTATAGTTTTCTCTGTCTCTCCTGACCCACTAAGGAACCCGAGAATGCAGCCGGTGGTTTTACAAGCTGACCAGAACGGCTCCAATCAGCTACGAGCATTTCATGACTTTGGTTTCGCCGGATATAAACAGTGCCACTGGGAAGCATCTTATCACACCGATCTTGGTGTGGTCAGATGCTTTAAGGGCAGAGTTGAGATCTAGAGTCAAATAGACCCTACATAAAAAAAAAGAAAAAAAAAGAAGGAGTACCTGTCACTACCTATTGGTATCATAGGTGATATTTACATTCCCTGTGATAACAATAAAAAAAGCAAAAGAAATAATAAAATAATAAAAAATTAAAGCGCCCCTGTCCCCCCATGCTTGCGCAAAAGCGAACTCAAGCATCAGTGTCGTGTCGAGGGCAGTAATTCTAGCAGTAGACCTCCTCTGTAAATCTAAAGTTGTAACCTGTAAAGGCTTTTAAAAATGTATGTAGTTTGTTGCCGCTGCACAGGCGTGCGCAATTTTAAAACAGGTTGTGTTTGGCATCTATGTGCGTGGCATACCATCGAACACCATTGAATACTGTTCATCATGCTAGCACTCGCTGAGTGCTTTGTTTTGTAAGTGCATCTTTGCTTCTTTTAAAATAAATGCTTTTTAATTTCGGAGAGCACTGTGCTATATCATTTATCGTTACATGCCATATACTTCACTGAGAGATTATCATCGTTTGTGACACCGCCATCAATGCCATAAGGATCTGGATCCATTTTTACCCATTATACCCTGAGGGGTTTGCTGTATTGACCCTTTCATAGCAGGGTCCATTCTGTGAGGTGAGTGGCCAATTGATCTTTTGGTGGAGATGATTTCACATTGCACAAGGATTTCTGCATGTTCTGCTGTGCACATTAAAGATCCCACAGATGGTGTTTTTATTGTTCATATTTGGACTTTTTGTATAGCGCTGCACCACCTTTTTTATATTTATCTGAGGGATTTGAGATTTGACCCTGGTGTTCAGCAGCTTTTATTTGGGTTTTGCATTTTGCGCAGATTTACTTTCTTTATACATCGTATTTTCCGCCTTATAGTGCGAATATACGACAGGCACCACCCCCCACCGCCGCTGATACCGCCCCCGCATATTGCGGGGCGGCATCAAGGCAAGAAAAAAGACCCCCTCTGCAAGTCCCAACTCCCACACAACTGTCCCCAGCTACAGACCCCCAGGCAGACCTGTAGTGAAAAAAGCATCAGCGTGACCTGGCCCGGGGAGGGCGGGACTAGCGTCCCATAAGTGGCCAGTGATTGGCTGCACTCTAAGCAACTGACAGACGCTCCGCCTACCCTCCTCCGTGGCTCAGCTCAGAAGTCCTCACCGCGCTGTCTACTGTTAGTGTCTAGTAAACACAGAAGCCTCAGGTTCTGTGCTTTCTAGCTCTGAATGCATCTGTCCCCCTGGCTTCAACAGAATCTCTGAGCTGCTGCATTGAAACCATGGAGACAGTTGCCCAGCGCTGTATGATGGTAGGCAGGAGGTGGGGGTGGGGCATTACATGCTGAGCTTCAGATGTCCGGATGGCGACCCCCATGCCTGATGATCCCATGGCTGCCACTGGCAAGTGAAAAGAGTTGCAGTCACAAGTGCTGTACACTGCGTGGGTAAAGCCAAAAAGAAGGGGGTTATGGATGGGTGGGTTTGCAAATGTGAGTTATGGACAGGGGGTCAATGGTCAGTCTGCGTTTATCGTTTATGGCAATGGTCAGTCTGCGTTTATGGCAATGGTCAGTCTGCGGTTCATGGGCTCTTGGAAAGTATTTTATTACACCATTTGGTTCAGAATATTTTTTTTCTTGATTTCCTCCTCTAAAACCTAGGTGCGTCTTATGGTCAGGTGCGTCTTATGGAGCGAAAAATACGGTATGTATGCGGCATAAGATCATATTTTACCAAATATTTGGGCAATATAGTGTGTTATTGTGCATTAGAAATGCAAAAAAGTGTTTTCCCCCAAAAACAATTGTTTGGAAAATCGCTGTGCAGAATTTGAGAAAAAAAAAAATGCTAAACCCACCATTTTAATTTTTAGGGCCTCTGCATTAACCACTTAAGCCCCGGACCTTTACGCAGCTAAATGCCCAGGCCAGGTTTTGCGATTCGGCACTGCGTCGCTTTAACAGACAATTGCGCGGTCGTGCGACGTGGCTCCCAAACAAAATTGGCGTCCTTTTTTCCCCCAAATAGAGCTTTCTTTTGGTGGTATTTGATCACCTCTGCGGTTTTTATTTTTTGCGCTATAAACAAAAATAGAGCGACAATTCTGAAAAAAATTCAATATTTTTTACTTTTTGCTGTAATAAATATCCCCCAAAAACATATATAATTTTTTTTCCCTCAGTTTAGGCCGATACGTATTCTTCTACCTATTTTTGGTAAAAAAAAAATCGCAATAAGAGTTTATCGATTGGTTTGCGCCAAATTTATAGCGTTTACAAAATAGGGGATATTTTTATTGCATTTTTATTCATTTTTTTTTTTTACTACTAATGGCGTCGATCAGCAATTTTTTTCGTGACTGCGACATTATGGCGGACACTTCGGACACATTTTTGGGACAATTGTCATTTTCACAGCAAAAAATGCATTTAAATTGCATTCTTTATTGTGAAAATGACAGTTGCAGTTTGGGAGTTAACCACAGGGGGCGCTGAACGTGTTAGGCTTCACCTAGTGTGTGTTTACAACAGTAGGGGGGTGTGGCTGTAGGTCTGATGTCATCGATTGTGTCTCCCCTATTAAGGGGATGACACGATCGATGCGCCGCCACAGTGAAGCACGGGGAAGCCGTGTTTACATACGGCTCTCCCCGTTCTTCAGCTCCGGGGAGCGATCGCGACGGAGCGGCTATAAACGAATGGCCGCGCCGTTGTCCCGGATCGCTCCCCGAGGTAAGCCGCCCGCCGTGGAGGGGGTCCCGATCGGACCACAGACCCGCGGAAAGGCAAGGACGTATATATATATACGCCCACCTGCCTGTCCGTGCCATTTTGCGGACGTAAATAGTCGTGCGGCGGGCGTTAAGTGGTTAAATTTTTCCAAATTGTAGTAATGTGTGGCATAAGCTTCTAATGTTGGACAAAAAATGCCAGGACAGTTCAAAACCCCACCAAGTGACCCGTTTCTGGAAAGTAGACACCCCAAGCTATTTGCTGAGAGGCATGTTGAGCCCATGACATTTTTTATATTTTGCCACAAGTTTCAGGAAATGCATGGAATGCAATTTTGATGCTTTTCCCGATTACGGGAATACCACGAGCGAGACTTTTTGGGATATATGTGAGGAATACAGCGCAGGTCTATGAATATAATTAATAATGACGTGATGTCAAAATAAATTATGTGTGTGGCTGCTGCAGCAAAAAAATGTTAGATGAACAAATGATATAGAATGTAAAGAAGACTAATGCTGCGCTGCTAGTATAGTGTGTGTGTGTAAATCATTACCGACATGATATGGCAAACATTGTACAAACCACAAGAAAAAAAGTGCTTATGTGCTAAAATTACAAAGTGAAATAGTGCATAGAAATATATATAGTCCATATAGCTGTGGTCAGCTAAAAGATGGTTAAACGTAACAAATCTTCATGTAAGCACCGAGTTGTGTTGGAAAGGAAATCCACAATGAGTGTATGACAGCTGATTGAAGCACCTCCACCTCAAGTAAATATTCTGCTTACCGAACACCAAATAATAAATCTCATGTAGCACTGAATCTGAAGGCCTCCGTTCCCCAGCTAGGTTCTTCCACACCAGATGGAAAAAATGGATAATCCTTAGCCTGAACGCACTCGTGCGTTGAACCCAGGAGTGAAGACAAGAAGGGCAAACATAGGGTAGTACAGTAATTTCTTTAAGAGTAGCTTTTGAAGGATCCTCCGCTATCTTTGCAAAGACAACTTGATTATTAAAATGAGATACACCAAGAAATTGAAGGACCAAATCTTTTCCCTGCAGAATGTCCTCGATCTTCACCTTACTCTCCAAAAGTGCATCAATCGCTCAAATGCCCGGGCTGCGGTGATAGCAAGATAACAGCTTCCTCCCTGAACGGCTTCTAGTGCACGGCACATGCGCAGTAGAAGCAGACGGTGGGCGAGAGCAGACGCAGTCTATGTCTGCTCTCGCCCACCGTCTGCTTCTACTGCGCATGTGCCGTGCACTAGAAGCCGTTCAGGGAGGAAGCTGTTATCTTGCTATCACCGCAGCCCGGGCATTTGAGCGATTGATGCACTTTTGGAGAGTAAGGTGAAGATCGAGGACATTCTGCAGGGAAAAGATTTGGTCCTTCAATTTCTTGGTGTATCTCATTTTAATAATCAAGTTGTCTTTGCAAAGATAGCGGAGGATCCTTCAAAAGCTACTCTTAAAGAAATTACTGTACTACCCTATGTTTGCCCTTCTTGTCTTCACTCCTGGGTTCAACGCACGAGTGCGTTCAGGCTAAGGATTATCCATTTTTTCCATCTGGTGTGGAAGAACCTAGCTGGGGAACGGAGGCCTTCAGATTCAGTGCTACATGAGATTTATTATTTGGTGTTCGGAGACTTTTTGGGAGCCTAGCCACGTACAGGAACCCAAAAACCAATCACTGCATTCAGGCTTTCTAAGGGCCAGTTCACACCAGATGCAGTTCCATGCAGTTCTGTTTTTTCTTCACCAATACAGTCAGTTTCTGCACCGGAAACTGACTGCATGGTGTGAACTAAAGCCATCTGGAGTGCAGAAAAAATGCGCACGGAACTGAATGGAACTGCGTCTGGTGTGAACTGGCCCTAAGGGCTTAAATTGTCGATTTCACTCATCACTACCCATCACAGTTTCGGAGGCCCTGAAATGTCAAGATGGGACAAATAAATTACCCCATTTTGGAAAGTAGACACCCCAAGCTATTTGCTGAGAGGCATGTTGAGTCCATGGAATATTTAATATTTTGCCATAAGTTTCAGGAAAATTACAAAAAATAATAATTTTTTTTATACAAAGTTGTCGATAAATGATATATTGCTCAAATATGCCATGAGTATTTGTGAAATTACACCCCAAAATACATTCTGCTGCTTCTCCAGAGTATGGGGATACCACATGTGACGCTTTTTGGCAGTCTAGCTGCATACAGGACCACACAAACTAATCACGGCCTCCAGTCTTTCTAAGGTTGTAAATTAATAAATATCTTGGCCCTTTTTTTAAATATTGGTGCTACATTGGCTTTTCTCAAATCAGCTGGTACCATTCTAGTCAATAGACTGTTCGTACAAATTGTCATTCAAAATGTGAGAGCACCGAAAGCTGAAAATTGGTCTGGTTATTAAGGGGGTTTAAGTGCCCAGTGGTCAAGTGGTTAAGACTGTCAGCCAGACAGACTTGAGACTTATTGCACACTTTATGCGTATATAATATTAATACAGTAAATAAGCCCTACACCGAAAATAAACCCTAGTGTGTTTTTGTAGCCAAAATTAATATAAGACCCTGTCTTATTTTCGGGGGGAAACACGGTAGTGATTTTGTCCCTTTGTGTTCCCTTTTGCATTTTTTAATGAATGGGGGCATCTCCAGTTCGTCCACTGTCAGCAGCAGTTTATATAGCTTTGAAATAATACCCTTTGAATTGTCTACCATACTTAGCGGGGTTAGCTCTTCCTCTGACTTTATTGGCTGAGGTAAGTTTTAGACAAAGTGGCACAACTGTCGATACCGCCACTCATCTAATACCATTAATTCCTCCTTGTGTTTTAACTCCTGAAATTGTATAATTTTCCCTCTTTTTATTATATCTCTTAATTGTGCTTTTTTTTTATCCAATTTCTTCCCACTATTTTTTTTCCCGGTGCAAAATATTTATTTTCTTTTAAATCTATAAGGGGTGAATCCCACTCCACCACCCGGGACAGCACCACTGCATCATAATATTTTTTAATATCGGGGACAGCCAATCCTCCATGTTTCTTATACTGTTTTAATACCAATAAGAAGATTCTATGTTTTTTATTCTTCCATACAAAATTTATTAGCATAGGTTTTTTAACACTGTGAAGTATGGTTGAGGTAATGCCACTGGTACCATCTGGAATTTATACAAAATCTTTGGTAGAAGGACCATCTTCAGAATATTAATTCGTCCTATCCATGATATTGGTCTATTTGTTATTTTTTTAATTTCTGTTTTTATTTCATCTAATAGGGGAATGTAGTTTATGTTCTATATTTTCTTTATTGAGTTAGCCAGTTTTATTCCTAAATACTTGAGTTCCTTCTGCCATGGGAATTTAAACTCATCTCTTAAGAGCCTTTCTTCTAATTTACTAATGTTGACATTTAAGATCTCAGTCTTGGTTACATTCATTTTAAAGTTTGATCTCTCTCCATTCTATTTAAGGATTTTGAGTAAGTTCGGTAGTGTAGTCCTGGGGTTGACCATATAAAATAATACATAGACTGCGAAAGCTGAGAGTTTATGTTCGTCATCTTCTACCTTAATACTCTTGATGTCGGGATTGTTTCTGACCATGGCAAGGAGGGGTTCTAGGGACAGCACAAACAGGAGAGGAGACAGGGGACAACCCTGTCTCCTCCCGTTTTTCATCACAAACGCCGACGATAACGTACCGTTTATTTTTATCCTTGGGAAGGGTGATGGTACAGTGTTTTAATCCACTGAATCATCCTAGGCCCAATTCCCATAGTTTCTAAGGTTTGTATCATGAGTCCCCAGTCTACCCTGTCAAATGCCTTTTCCGCATCTATTGACAGGAGTAGACCTGGGGACCCAATTCTCTTATCTTCTGAAAAAGGAGTAATGTTCTCACCCCATTATGCCTCCCCTCCCTTCCTGGGATAAATCCCACCTGGTCCAGTGTGGTCATCAACCCCTTCATTAGTTCTGCTAGGACTTTCGTGTACAATTTTATATCTGCATTAAGCAGCGAAAGAGGCCTGTATCCATAACAAAGCATGCCATCTTTCCCCTCCTTCGGAATTAGTGTTATCATAGATGCTAAAGCCTCCCTGCTTATTTCATATTCGGTCCCCAGTCAGTTCATATATTGACACAGCCTGGGGATCAAAAACTCCCTAAATTTTTTTAAGTAAAATACTGTAAACCCGTCGGGGCCGCGACTTTTCCCTGATACCGAGTCCATCAGCGCTTCACTTATTTCCTCTTCCGTTATTGGTTTATCTAATATTGCTCTTTCATTCTCATTGATCTTGGGCAATCTGGCTTTTTCTAGAAATTCATTTGTTTTTGCCTTTTTCTCTCCTTTTCCGCCATCCATTCTGTTCCACAGAATATAACCCCTCATAATAATTTTTAAAAGTATCAGCTATATCCTTTGTTACATGTGCTACATCTCCATTCTTTATTTTTTATATATAATTTCTAGTTTTTTTCTTTAGCACCATTTTTGCTAGTTGTACTAGGTTTATTTCCCCACATATACCTTTCTTTTGCAATCTTATTTAGTGTCCTTTTAGTCTCTTGTTCCATGAGTTCTTTAAGCTCAACTCTTTTAATTACTAATTTATGATATAGCTCTTGTTCAGCTTTAAATATTTCTCCAATCAAAGTATTACGTTTCCTACTTCTCTCTTTTTTCCTCCTTGACCCCTCCGAAATCAAAATCCCCCTAATATAGGCTTTATGTGCCTCCCATAGGGTTGCCCCTGATACCCCTTCCGTATCATTTATCAATAAATATTGTTCTAATTCTCTTTTCACCCTTTCCAATTCTTTTCTCGTCCCGAGTAGTTCTTCATTTAATCGCCAGGAATAGGGTTGTCTTTGATATCCGGGGACATTTATTTTCATACTTACGGGGGGGCGTAGTCCAAAATGGCAGCTATTTTTATGCTTGATTCTATGACCATTTCCATCAGTCTGTGATCTACCAATATGTAGTCTATCCTAGAGTACTTCCCATGTACAGGGGAATAAAACGTATAGTCCTGAAATTTCGGATGCATTATCCTCCAAATATCAACCATCTGATTACTATGCATTTTTTGTTTTAACTTTTTCAGCTGTACCTTGTTGGTTGTTCTGAGGCTGCAATTAGGACTTGTTAATTTATTTCAGATTTAGGTGCTTTAGTCAACTTACTACTAATGCCCCCAATGCTACCCTCTGAAATTTGTTCCACACTGGCCATCTCTACATCTGGATCCCCCCCCCCAGTTTAAAAGTCCCTCTAACTTTTTGGCCATCTTATCTCCCAGCCGAGCTGCACCCTCCCCATTTTGGTTCAGTCCGTCCCTGTTTAAGAGCCGGCTCAGTTCTCCAGGAACCCAAACCCCTCCTTTCTACATCAGCTCCTCAGCCACTTGTTTACTTCCCTAATCTCCCTCTGCCTTTCTGGTGTGGCTCGAGGTACGGATAGATACGGATAGTATTTTTACTACCTTGGAGGGGTCCTATTCCTCAATTTAGCTCCAAAGTCGGTAGAATATTTTTTTTTTAGAACACTCTATCTTCTTCTGACTTTGTCATTGGTGCCAATATGCACCATAACAGCCGGGTCTTCCCTGGCCTCTCCAAGTAATCTGTTTACCAGATCCATGATGTGCCGAACCCAAGCGCCCAGTAGAGTACAGTTTGGCGCTTCAGGTCTTTGTGACAGATTGCCCTCTGTCCTAATAATGGAGACCCCTACCACCAGAATCTGTCTTTCCTTTTCCTTGGCATTACCCCCGCTCTCACTGGAGAAGTTTTTCCCCTGGCAGCTAGGAGCATCACTCTGCTCCAGCAAAGCTGGTCCCTGACTGGTTTCCGCAATATCACGTAATGGGCGTACTTATTGGGATGTTCGCCCAGGATTGGCCTCCCTGACTCTTTTCCCCTCTACGCTTCCTCACTACCTTATCACAGTCTCGGAGGCCATGAAATGCCAAGATGGCACAAAACCCCCCCAAATGACCCATTTTTGGAAAGTAGACACCAAGGTATTTTGAGTATTTTGCAGTTCTCATTTGTTTTGGAAAAATAACTTTTTTTTTCCTTCAAAACTTTGTGACAAAAAGAGAGATCTGCAAAATACTCCACTTGCCTCTCAGCAAATAGCTTGGTGTGTCCCTACTTTCCAAAATGGGGTCTTTGGGGGGGTCATTGTGCCGTCTTGTCATTTCATGGCCTCTGAAACTGTGATAGGTAGTGAGGAGTGAAATCAACAGTTTATGCCCTTAGAAATCCTGAAGGTTGTGATTGGTTTTCAGGGTCCTGTACGCGGCTAGGCTCCCAAAAAGTCTCACACATGTGGTATCCCCTTACTAAAGAGAAGCAGCAGAATTTTGTATTTTAGGGTGTAACTTTCCGGGCTGAAGTGGTTAAATACATACTAACACTAACAAAATGTGAACAAGTGCATAGTATAGTGAATAGTATGTTGAATGCAATCAACTTTATTTACATATTCTAAAATAAAAAATTTCAGTTTGTTATATGGAGCAGTGGTTGCCAACCTTTCAGACCTCACAGCCCACTAAAAATCACAATTTTGAATCCCGCGGACCACTAACATGAATTTTACATGCCTTATATACACAATGCCCTGGCTGTCAATAGCAGCCAGAAACTGTCATTTACCATCAATTTAAACAGATTTTTTTTCTTTGAAAACAGCACTTTTCCTGAAGTAGGTTTTAAACATCGTACAGATGCACCACTTTACAGGCAGGTTCAGGGCATCCCCAAGCATGTTAAAATAATTTAGGATTTTTTAGGCTTCACTTAAAGCAGTTTTTAAAAGGTAAGTGAGTTTTTTTTTTTTTACCTTAAAGCAGTCTCAAGGGGGCTGAGGGACTGAGGGAGGAGCCCCGATGGGGATCCCAGATGATCAAAACCATTTCACAGAGCAGGCAAGTATAACATTTTTGTTATTGAAAAAAAAACTGTGGTGGACCCGGTGTTGAGGGTCCTGCTACCCTTTGACAAACTCAGAACCAAGCATGAACTCCCCCATAGTACCTTCTTTGGCTACCTCCAATTCTCCAAGCCATCCCCGTTCGAATGCTTAATCCTCTCTGGCCCCACACAAAAAGAACTGACCTCAGACATACCGTATTTGCCGGCGTATAAGACGACCCCCTAATTTTCCGGCCAAAATGTTGGTTTTGGGATATACTCACCGTATAAGACTACACCCTTCCTACTAGTCATGCCTCGCCTCACGGTGCCACCATTACATGCCAGACTGTGCCCCATTACATGCCAGACCGTGCCCCGTTACGTGACCAGACCGTGCCCCGTTACGTGACCAGACCGTGCCCCGTTACGTGACCAGACCGTGCCCCGTTACGTGACCAGACCGTGCCCCGTTACGTGACCAGACCGTGCCCCGTTACGTGACCAGACCGTGCCCCGTTACATGACCAGACCGTGCCCCGTTACATGACCAGACCGTGCCCCATTACATGACCAGACTGTGCCCTTGCCTTATCCTAAGACATGCGAATCGCGGCCGTACGTTTTTTCAAAAGCCGCGCCTCCTACATCTTCTGTTCCGTGATAGGCGGAACACTCAGCTTCCCAGGAGACACTGTGTTCAGTGTTCGCCTATCACGGAGGCCCTCTCGTCCGAGGACGAGAGGGCCTCCGTGATAGGCGGACACCAAACACAGGACGAGAGGGCCTCCGTGATAGGCGGACACTGAACACAGTGCCTCCTGGGAAGCTGATTGTTTCCGCCTATCACGGAACAGAAGACGTTGGAGGCGCGGCTTTTGAAAAATCGTACGGCGGCGATTCTGGGATAAGGTAAGGTTACCGGCGTATAAGACGACCCCCGACTTTTAAGAAGATTTTAAGGGGTTAGAAAGTCGTCTTATACGCCTGAAAATACGGTATATAAAACGTTTAAACTCTTACGATATGGTCTCTCAGGGGAAACAGATACACGCGTAGATGGGAGGAACATCTTGGAGAGGAATTATCTTCAGAACAATGGTCCACTATATGGTCTTGGGCGGCCAAGAGCTCTATGTGTATGCTCTATACGGAGAACATGTACAAGGTCCTCTTTTACTGGTATCGAACACTATCTTGCCTACATGCTATATATCCATCGGCCTCGGATCACTGCTGTCTCGTCTCCAGGACCGGGGCACACTATATCATATCTATTGGAGTTGCCCAGTCCTACAACCTTACTGGCAATAAACCAGGGAGCATCTCCATCGGCTGTTTGAAGTGGATATCCCTCTCTCTCACCCACATTTTTCTTATTGGGCCCCCCCCCAAATTACCCAGTTTGGCAAAAAAAATTGTCCACGCATATATTAATGGCGGCTAGATGTCTAGTGACCCTTCAATGGAAACAACGTAATCCCCAACACTTTGACCTTTATGCCAGGATCAAGGAAGTGGGGGTCATGGAGTCCATGTCGCCTAGATTGAGGGATCGACTAGATCTACACACTGCGACATGGGATCTTTGGTATCGACGGATTGACCCACCCCGTTTCTATGAGACCCCCCTCCCCCACTCTGTATACCATGTGCACTTTGAGCTCAGGAGGGACAAGCTCCTTTTCTCTACATCTCATTCTCTCCCGCCTTTTACGCTCTCACTTTTCTTTTCTTCCCCCCCCCCCCCTTTTTTTCTCTCTCTCCGGAACAGCAGGCTACGCAGTCTACCTTGATTGCACATGCTTATGGAATGTCTGCCAAAAAATAAAAAATCTATTATTACTGCACTTCCGATATTGCATTCCTGGGCTGCGCAGCGTTGTGATCAACCAACTATGCCACCGGACATTGTGTTTGAATTGTTGTACTGAAACCATTTATCCCCTTACCGGAGATGTTTGTTTCTACTACCCCTTTCTTTTTTAAATCGTTTATTTATATACCACATGAGGCCGGTCCACATGGACCACAATACAAACAGTACATCTACTGATGTCAACAGGCGCACATAACAATAACAGCAGAAAACGGATATGCATCTTAACAGTATTCATGTGGCACTTTCTACAACATTATATCATGGATTCGTGGCTCAGCCTCCTGCTTTTTCTCGTTTTCTAGGAGCGAAATGAGTCAAGAAAAGAAAGGAGAGATTGCGGGATCTGCTCAATGAGCAGTCCAGCAGGTAAAGAAGAGAGAGGGAGTAAGAGGGTTGAGTGGGAGAGGGAATGAGGTGGGGGGGAGTGGGGAGGCTCGCGATCATGGACATCCACCGCCGGTTGACAGTGTTTCCCGTTACGGACTCCCCGGAGCAGTCCGGAGAGCTCTGGAGGCGAATATGGTTCATTCAGTCTGCCTGGGGGTTTGGTTGTTCACCTCTGAGGGCCTGGCCCTCTTCTGAGTACTTGAACATTGTCCACATTTGCCACGTTTGGGAGTATAGCTTGTTTCTATCCTGTTTGGACAAAACCAGGTCCTCCAACCAACTAATCTCATCCACCTTCTTCAGCCACATGGCTAATGTCGGTGGGTGCGGGGATTTCCAGCATAGCGGGACGCAGGCTCTAGCTGCGTCCAACAAATGCCGAACAATGGACTTTTTATAGATCCGCGCAGGGGTGTCCGTCGCATGGAGAAGGAAATATGCCGGGTCATCCGGTACCTTGCGGTCCGTGAATTTTTGGACAATTCGTCTGATCTCCCCCCAGTATGGTCTAATGCGTGGGCAGGACCAGAAAATGTGCATCAAGGTGCCCCTTTCCGCCTGGCACCTCCAGCATAGGTCTGATGTGTCTGGAAACAATTTATTCAGTACGGCCGGGGTTCTGTACCACCTCGTCAGCAGTTTAAAATTGATCTCTTGGACCCTGGTACAAATCGAGGACTTGTGCGTAAACGTAAGGATGTGTTGTCTCCTATTGGTTGTAAATTTTTTTCCCAGGTCTCGCTCCCATTTACTAAGGCTTGGGATCTGGTATCCCTCCGGTGGCTCAACTAGCAACGCGTGTAGTAGTGAAAGCGCATGGGGTAGCGCTCCCGTCTCCACGCACAACTCTTCCAAATATGTAAGGGGCTGGCCCGCGGGCGGGGGAGTCATGGTTCTCAGAAAGTGGCTCAGTTGGCATGTTCTCAAAGTCTAGTTGGTAGGTTCCCGAGTGGTCCATCAGCTGAGCTGACGTCTTCCACCTGCTCGATTCACTGAAATGTGAGGCCTGAAAATGTCCCGACTCGCGCAGGGCGACGAATCTGGCATCCCCAAGTCCGGGTGTAAAGCCGGGGCTGCCCAAGACTGGACGCATGGGTGAGGCCTCCGATGCAAGGCGACCTTGTGTCAGTAGCCTGGCGCAGACCTTAATAGTGTTCCCTATAGTCGGGTGATATTGTACGTCCTTTTGTTGTATGTTATGGCACCATGGGGCACGCTTCAGTAGGACCTCGCTCTGCGCCTGTTCCAGTCGTGGCCAGAGTTTAAGTAGACCGTGACGGCACCAGTCTATAAGTCGATTTAATTGTGCTGCCTGGTAGTACGTTTTTATGTTTGGCATAGCGAGCCCCCCACTCAATTTGGGTAGGGAAAGCACGGTTCTATGTACACGGGGACGTCTCCCTGCCCACAGAAACCGTCCAAATGCTGCCTGCGCTTGCTTAAAGTATGACGTCGGAATATGAATGGGGAGTGCCTGCAGCAAGTATACAAATTTCGGAAGGATGGTCATCTTTAAGATACTGTTCCTCCCGAACCACGAATGTAGTCCCGTAGTCCATCCAGTCAGTAACTGCTGTACCGTCTTAAGCAGGGGGGGGAAATTAAGCTTGTATATGTCAGAAAGTTTTGGTGAGATGCGCGTCCCCAAGTATGTCAGTGCCACGTCTGTCCATTTTAGTTTAAAGTCTCGTTTAAGTCGCGTCAACTGCTGTTGGGGAACCCCTACTCCCATCGCCTCGGACTTTGTCAAATTAATTTTCAAGTTGGCTAATTTGCCGTATGAGTCAAATTCCTGCATCAGGCTCGGGAGGGACACCGACGGGTTGGTCAAGGAGAACAGCATATCATCGGCGTAGGCCGAGATTTTGTAATGACCCTCCCCTACCTTTATCCCGGTGATGTTCGGGTTCTGTCTCACATGTTGTAGAAAGGGTTCCAGGGTCAGCGCGAACAGGAGAGGCGACAGTGGGCAGCCCTGTCTGGTCCCGTTGGTAATCGGGAATGTGTCAGACAGCGTGCTGTTCGCGCTCACCCTGGCCGTTGGGTTCGTGTATGCCGCTGTTATCCAGCTAAGCATCCTCCGCCCCACTCCTACATGCCTCAAGGTGTGAAACATGAATTGCCAACTCACCCGATCGAACGCCTTTTCGGTGTCCGTTCCTACAAAGACACAGGGTTTCTTTGTCTTGTTGGCTACATGTATCAGGTTCAGCACCTTGGTCGTATAGTCCCTGGCCTCTCTGGTTGGGACAAAGCCCACTTGGTCCAGATGGATGAGGTCAGGGAGATACCGCTGAAATCTGGTAGCAATTATTTTTGTAAACAATTTTATGTCGGTATTTAGCAGCGAGATGGGGCGGTAGCTGCCGCACTGGCTGGGATCCTTCCCTTCTTTATGTATTACCGCTATCTGCGCCTGCAGGGTGTCTATATGAAACGCGCCCTCCGAACCCACCTTATTGAATAGGCTCACTAACCGGTTCCCCAGTGTCGGGAGTAGGGATTTATAGTACGCGGTGGTAAGGCCATCCGGGCCAGGAGCTTTGCCCGGTTTGGCGGATTTCAGTGCTGCTTGGATCTCTGATAAAGTAATTGGCTCCTCCAGTGTCTCTCTCATGTCTGTCGTTAGTGTCGGCATGCAGGAGGCTTCTAGGTATGTAGATGTCAGGTCCGGGTCAATGTCCGCATGCGTGGAGGGAAGGTTGTACAGATTAGAGTAGAAGGATTTAAATTCTTGTGAGATCTGTTGTGGCACTGAGACCTTCTTCCCCTCCCGTGTGACTATGTGCGGGATGTACGATGCCATGTTTTGCGCGCGGATCGCTTGGGCTAGCATCCTTCCGCATTTATTCCCTGACTCATAGACATTTCGCCTACAAATTTGTATTGCTGCCTTGGCCTTATAGTGTAGCAAGTCAGTGATCTGCCGACGGGTGGTGTTCAGGTCTGAGCCCACTTGGGGCGTCGGGGCCTGTTTGTGTTGGGCCTCCAGTAGCTGCAGTTTAACTAGCAGTGCGTCTAGCTGTTCAGTTCTCTGTTTCTTCAATCTAGTTCCATGCTTAATAAGGAGACCCCGCACGACCGCCTTGTGAGCCTCCCACACCACCCCCGCACCACTGTCAGGAGTGTCGTTGGTTTCAAAATAATGTCCCACTTCCCTAATCACTTCAGTCATGGTGTCTGAGTCTTGCAGTAGACTCTCATTGAGTCGCCAAGTCCGTCTCTGGGTTGATTGGGTCGCTGCCAAGGCATACACCAGCTTAATTGGGGCATGGTCTGACCAAGTGATAGATCCGATCTCTACCTCCTAAATCACATCTAGATGTCTGTGGGGTACGAAAAGGTAGTCGATTCGCGAGTAGGACCCATGGGGCCTGGAGTAGAAGGTATAGTCCCTCTCTCCAGGATGAAAAAGACGCCAAGCGTCCACAAGTTGGGCCGAATGCAACGCCGCGTGTATGCGTTTCCGAGTTTCTCTGGAGCTAGAGGAGGTGCCCGTCGATGTGTCCTCCGTCGGGATCAAGGGAATGTTAAGTTCTCCCCCCACAATTAACTGGCCTTCCGTGAAGCGTAGTAGTTTGTTCAGATGTCTGGTTATAAATGAGTCTTGATGGTCATTTGGGGCATACAGGTTCGCAAGGGTTACTTGCGTTTGACCAACTTTGCCCTTCAGAAACGCGTAGCGCCCTTCTGTGTCCAATTCAACTTCCCCGTGATGCCATGGAACCCTGGCTGAAATAAGTATAGAAACCCCTCGTGACTTTGCTTTCGCATAGGTGGAGTGGTAGACCGTGGGGTACTGTCTATTTTTTAACAGGGGTAGATTTCGTTCCCTAAAATGTGTTTCTTGGATCATAATCACGTCCGCCCCCAGGCGTCGCATATCGTGCAGGAGCATTCTCCTCTTTTCCGGGATGTTTAAGCCCTTAGCGTTTAGCGAAACTACGGTCAGGCTGTCCATGACCGCAAAAGTGTGGGGTAGGCCCCTTGATGTGGGTGGGTAGGGGGGGGGAGGGTCAGTCCTCGCGTCTGCGTGTGACTGGGAGAGTAAGGGGAGCAGGGGGATTAGGGGTGGGTGAAGACAGAAAGATATCTAGGTTAGGAGGCCTACACAAGTGCGTGTGGCCGGAGAGACTAAGATAGTTTAGCTCAAACAGCTAAAAGCACTCACCAGTGAAACACTTGGAATTGAGCGCAGGCCTAGGTGGGTAGGTGGGTAGACAGGACCAGTAAAGCGAGCTCCCTGGTCCCCGTCCCCCCCCGCCCCCGGCTGTTGATGCTGTTGGGGCTCGAGTCTGCAATGCAATCAAATATAATACACATGTCCAGGTAAACATATCAATTATAAAAAGGCGTCCCCAAGGAGATAAGACAAGAAAGTATTTAAGCAGAGGGCCGTAAGGCATTTATCAACTCAGAACTTGTGGAATGGTCCAGCATGTCTCCCAACAAGGGGTGCTAATTAGCTCCCCCTCGCTGGAGGAAAAACCGATATAAGACACCACGGGATCCCCAACATATCTAGTGGGTGAGAACGTTTAAACAGGCAGCCGCATCATCCTCCTCCCATCCCCCCCGTCCCCATGTACCACCGTCTCCCATATTTATGCATTATCCTGTATAACAATTTCCAGTAAGTATCCTCCCCCCTGTGTCTTTCAGTGCCAGTGCTCAATCTCTGCACATGATGGCATAGCCCTCCCTCCTCCCCCCAACTCAAAGTCCAGGCCCCAGTCTCTAAAGCGACAAAGTGCGTTGCTTCTTGTGGCCTTGTAAGCAAGCCGCCCGTTTCTCTCCTGTAGTCTCGGGGGGTGTCTCAGAGCGGCTGTAAGCCAGTGGGGTTGGGGGTACCCCCATAGCACTATTCAGTCTGGCACTCGTATCCCTTCCTCATCTGGTGGTAGTGGGCTTCGGTGCACCCAGGGGCATGTGGCAGGGGGATATCTCCAACACGTACGGGCTCCTTCCGTTGCACCCCTGTAGCGCGGGAGCCGCTCACCACCGCAGGCAGTGCTCTTGTCAAGTGGGCTGGGGCCCGGTATAATCTGGGCTTACTAAGGTCCTCAACAAGGGTAGTTGCCAACCTCCACCCCCTCCCTCCAGCCTGCATCAAATGCGGTCTCCTGATGGGGGGTAAATCTAATATATGCAGTGCCTGCGGGTGCTCCCCGCCATCTGCAGTCAGATTGATGTAAGGGTGCCATGTAATCTCGAATAGGGGGGGCGTTACAGCCAGGCGGCACAACGGGCGATACTGCCAACATATATACAGGGGGGGTTCAAGTGTCTCCTGGGAGAGTCAGGGGTAGTGTGTCTTGTGTACAGGGGTATGTGGATGGAAAGTGAACGGCGGGCTGCGGCTCAAGGCCTACTCACGTTACCCTTGTTGAGCGTCTCCCGATGGTGCCCGCTGTCGTCGTCCGCCCTGTCTTCTCTGGCGAGGTTGTGCTGCCACTCTGTAGCTGGAGGGTCCAGATCTTCCTGGTGCACGCGGCAGGATCTGCAGCCAGTCCGGTATCGGCACCGGTCCCGCTCCCAGGAACCGGAACAAGCCAGGCAAGTCCGCAGGGGACTGTAGTGTGTAGGCCGAGCCGTCCTTTCTGAATGTCACAGCGAGCGGGTAGCCCCATCTATAGGTGAAGCCCAGTTGTTTGGCGAGTTCCAACACCGGCTTCAACATCGCCCTGCGGCGGAGAGTTGCTCTGGAGAGGTCCAGCAGGATCGTTACCGGGGCCCCATCCACTGACACCGCGCCGTGTTCCCATGCTCCTCGGACGATGCGATCTTTCTGGGCATATCTCAGCAGCCTGCAAATCACATCGCGGGGCCTATCTTGGTCCTCCGCTCTGGGGCCCATGGCGCGATGCGCTCTGTCAATTTCCACCGTTGCCAGCGGTTCCTCCAGTACCTCGCGGAACAGCTCCTGGAGCCTCCCGTCCAGGTCCTCTGCTCCGACCGTCTCGGGTATTCCCCGGAGCCGCAAGTTGTTGCGGCGGCTCCGGTCCTCTACATCTTCCAGGTGGAGCTGCAGGGCGATCGCCGCATCTCTATGGTGGTCTCTCGCCCGCTCCAGGCCCGAGACCCGCTGCTCTAGGGTCGTGAACGACACTTCGCCCGACGTCACCCTTTCCGTCAAGGACACCTCCGCTCTAACCTCCTGGAAATCTCGTCGGTGAGTCTCTTCCAGCTTCAGAATCAGGGCCTCTGTCAGACCGCGTGGGTAGGGCCTGTAGCAGGGCTCTGATCTCCCGCTCCGCCGAGGAGCCTCCCGGGGAAGGAGGATGGGGAATGCATATGTAGGTCTGGGGGTCTCGGTATCACCACCGGTCCGGATGGAGGGTCTGGATCAGTAGGGGACAGGGCCCACTCGTCGTTCTCCCGCGCGGCGGCCAGTGCTGCTCGAGCCGTGGTGTCGTCGCCCTGGCTCCAGGTGAGGTCTGCTGCTGCGGCTTGAAATACCGGTGTAAATCCCTCGCCGGTGTGTTGGATCTGGTCACCCGGGTGCTGGCTTTAATGCTGCGCTTTTTGGTTGATTGCATACCGACTTTTCTGCGTTTTTAGCCGGTATAGGGGAGGACAAGGCCGGGAGCTCAAGAGAAAAGCAGCTTCACTCAGCCATGTCCAGGCCACGCCCCCCCTTTCTTTTTCTTCATTCAACTATGCCCACCATTCTCACAGATAGGGAAATGCTTATCAACTTTATCAACTTTCGAACCTGCTCCGAAAATCAGACAAATGGGTGAGCTGCTCTGATACTTTACCCTTTATGCAGTGAAATGTATCTTTAGAGTCACAAAAATAGGTTTTCTTTGCAGTACTGGAAATACTGCTGTATCAGGGTGTCGTCACACCCATTCTGTTGAGGAAAGATGGCGATGAACCCATAGGCTTATTTTACTGGTATTGTTATTTTAAGGTATTACTGTTGGTGTAAATGATCTGGTTAAAATACCCCAGGGCAGGGTTTGACAAATTTGCTTGGAATCTAGGAGCCAGCTAAAAAAAAGTTAGGAGTCAGAAAAAGCACCCCGTCCCGACGAGCTTGCGCGCAGAAGCGAACACATACGTGAGCAGCGCCCGCATGTGTTCAAACCACACGTGAGGTATCTAGAGCAATAATTCTAGCCCTAGACCTCTTCTGTAACTCAAAACATGCAACCTGTAGATTTTTTTTAAACGTCGCCTATGAAGATTTTAAAAGGGTAAAAGTTTGTCGGCATTCCACGAGCGGACGCAATTTTGAAGCGTGACATGTTGGGTATGAATTTACTCGGCGTAACATTATCTTTCATAATATAAAAAAAAATGGGGATAACTTTACTGTTGTCTTATTTTTTTATTTAAAAAAGTGCAATTTTTTCCCAAAAAAGTGTGCTTGTAAGAGCGCTGCGCAAATATGGCGTGACAGAAAGTATTGCAACAATCGCCATTTTATTCTCTAGGGTGTTGGGATAAAAAATATATATAATGTTTGGGGATTCTAATTAGAGGGAAGAAGATGGCAGTGAAAATAGTGAAAAATGACATTAGAATTGCTGTTTAACTTGTAATGCTTAACTTGTAATACCAACGGTATTTTTTATTTTTTTGCCCACCTTCCAAGCCAAGTCGCCAGGATGCTATTTCTAGTCGCCATGGCGACCGGGATTTGTCGAGCCCTGCTCCAGGGGATCTTAACAGTCTCCTTGGCTTGTAGTGTGATGTAAAAAAGGGTTGAAATTAAAGGACCACAGCGCTGCTAAGAGATCCAGATACAACTTTATTCAATTAAAGGTCAGGGGTCAAAAGTAGCCAATGCATTTTGGGCGTCCCCTTCATCAGGGCTTGATTGGCAACAAAGTTAACAAACCAGAAGTAAACTGGACCTACAATAGTATTTTTTCCGGTGTAAATTTGAACCACAAGCCTAGTCAGCAGCTTTTTTGTCTGCCAAACAAGCTACTGACTAGGCCTGTGCTTTTAATTTGCTCACTGCTGCTGCAAAATGTATATTGATGGTATGACATGATGAATAAGTGTCTGCCTGTATTTCTCTGCATTGAGTACACCATTGATCCTGAACAAATCTCCAACTCTATTTGCAGAAATGTAGCCCCAAACCTGCAAGGAACCTCCACCATGCTTTGATGTTGCCTGCAGACACTCATTATTGTACTGCCCCCCAGGCTTTCATGAACAAACTGCATTTTGCTACAGCCAAATGCTAAAGGCTGAATGAGCCACTAGCAATAATCACGGTGGGTATAGCTTCCAAGCCCCCCTTCTCGCCAGGAGAACACAATGGCTGCGCAGGAGGGATTCCCCTATCAACACTGACAGCCCGTGGAAAATCACTGTCTATAGTGACTATTTAGGTAGTTGAGCATTCTGGAATTCAGTGCAGACAGAATTGTGTGCCTGCTTCACAGATTTGCTAATCAGTTTAGCAGGTTTAATGTAGGCACTGATAAACCTAACCTGGGATAAATTGTTTCTAAGTAGCAATGCTGTGGTGACTAATTACCTCAGTCTTCAAACCAATCCCTATAAAGCCCCTTGGTTTCTAGATGATAATTTGACCCATTTCTTGTTTTTGTTTTATTTTTTTTCCCCGGTATGACCTGACCATACCCAGGTTTGGTTCAGAGTATGCCAAATTAACGTAATTGAAGTTTGGATGCTAAATCTGAATGACACTGAAATAAATGAGTGCCAAATCTTGAAAAGCAGTAATGGCCATTTGCTAGGGTAATAGGATTATGAAAGGGCACGGGAAGTTGGGCACATGTCCCAATACGCCAACAATTTTTTTTAAATTACCTTTTGGCAGGAAACAATAATTGTAATAATGCTTTAAAGTAAATGGTAAAGCTTTACAGATTTTTTTTTTTTTTTTTTAGAATTGACAATTTTGATTGAATTTTAGCGTTTTCAATACAAAAACTGGTAAGAGGCTTTCTCCCTGGACTTGGAAGGCTTTAGAGTCCAGTTCTTCCTGCGGAAGAGGCAGGCTGAGCCATGACTAAGCACTAACAGTGTGTGAAATGCGTCGGCTGTCCCCTCTTGTGACTGTACTTTTGGATTTGCATGTCCGGTTTTATTAATAAAGACTACTTCTTCAAGTTCCTTTGGAGTGCGGCTGTCCATCCATTTCCTCTTTTTCCACGTCAGGCAGGCTTCTACTTTGAGCCTGATGCATGTGGCTCATGTAAGGAATGTTTCTTGTCCAAATAAGACGCCAACTTCTAAATCATCAATTTTGTCGTCTTCAGCATTGATCAGTGGCAGAATTCGATTCTCTGGAATGAAGCATATGCAAACTTTGGGAACCTGGTAGACTCCTACTGCTGCTACCACCAGAGAGAAAAATACCTCAAGGGGCCTCAGAAATCTTATCTGTAAAGAGGTAAGGCAGCAGAAAGGTCCTTGTCAACTATTTAACCTGCCTGTCCTTGCCTGCTTGAAGTCAAAGTACTTTGTCAGGTTTAATGTAAACCCAGAGTGCGGAGAAACATTTAGTTAGCCTAACCTCCTTCAGAACATTCCACTTACCTAGCTCTGCCTGGCTCTCTTTGACTCCAATACTTTCTGCATTACTGACCTGGATCACATATGCAGCTTATCCTTGCTCTTAATTTGCATAACCATTCAAGGTCAGTAACTCTTTTTAAGTTAGAGTAAGAGTATGAGTATAATACCCAAGTTACCAGCATCTGTAGAAGGAGGGGTCAAGAATCTCCTAATTTCGAAAAAGATTTTGATAAAACACTGCAATGGATCTAATCCCTCCCCACTGTACCTATAGGTTTTTAGAAATGCTTACCTTAAGGGTGATGTTGACAACTCTGTTGTAATTTAGTTAATAGATTTTGGATGCTGTCCAATTTCTCTTGCAGCCATGGTGGAATAGGACTTTCCTTTATTAAGGCTTGCACAGAAATTAATGACTTTTCTGCAGAATGGACATGCATTTCATATTCCTCATCTCTGGACAGGCTGTCTTCTCGAGATCTTTTTCTACACAGCTGCAAAACACCAAGAAACAAACATTCAAAACTGTGTTCACTTAAATCTTATATTACAGTTTTAGGTGAAATATGTACAGTATTATTTTACTTAAAATGAGTCTATGGCAGATGGAAAGAAATTGCAAGCTCTCGGGCTACGATTCTTGTGGTGGCTTCAGTTCTTAGTGAGTCAATGACCTAGTAAAAGTATGTAGAATGACATTTGAGACTTTTTAGATTTAACTGGCTTTTTTGTACCTAGTAATGAGCACAGTAGTCAGGATCAATCCATGACAGTCCCAAAGCATGCACCTTTAAAACACTTTACTGCCTTCATAGGGTCATTGTAATGGTTTCCTACATCACATTAGGGGACTCCGGTATGAGATCTATGCTCATACATTTTTTGTCTGCATAGCTGCCACAGTCATTACAATGGGATATCCTGCCCCTGCTTGGACTTTTAATAACTGAATATCAGAGAACCCAAAAGTAGTAACTAAAGAAAATAAAAAATGCCAAATTGGGCAGGAAATGATCCAAGAATTCATGTAGATCTCTCTGCATTTTTAAAACAGGAATATTGAAAAATATTCATTAGATTAGCACATGCAAATTGGCTGCAGCGCCGATCATTGTATATTGACAGCAGAAGAGTCCCTGCTGTTAGAACATAAATATCACAGTGGGAAGGATATCTCCCTTTTGTGGCTGGGGGAATCTGTTCACTTTTTATTTTATTTGTATTTATTTTTATCAGCCTTTATTGATCAACCACTTCTATACCAGGCACTTACGCACCCTCCTGCCCAAGCCAATTTTCAGCTTTCAGCGCTGTCGCAATTTGAATGACAATTGCGCGGTCATGCTACACTGTACCCAAACAATTTTTTTTATCATTTTGTTCCCACAAATAGAGCTTTCTTTTGGTGGTATTTGATCACCTCTGCGATTTTTATTTTTTGTGCACAAAATTAAAATAAGACCGACATTAAAAAAAAAAAAGTTTATTTTTTTCTGTTGATTTTTTTTTTGTAAATAAGTACATTTTCTTCTTCAATTATGGGCACTGATATGGCTGTACTGATGGGCACTGATAAGGCGGCACTGATGGGCACTGATAAGGTGGCACCAATGAGGTGGCACTGATGAGCGGCACTGATGGGTACTTATGGTGGCATGATGGGTACTTATGGGTGGCATGATGGGTACTTATGGGTGGCATGATGGGTACTTATGGGTGGCATGATGGGTACTTATGGGTGGCATGATGGGTACTTATGGGTGGCATGATTGGCATGGATGGTCACAGAGGTGGCACTGATGGTCACTGAGAGGTGGCACTGATGGACACTGAGGGGTGGCACTGATGGACACTGAGGGGTGGCACTGATGGTGGCATTGCTGGGCACTTTTTGAAAGGTTTCCTATGTTGTGCCCATGTTGCCAGTCAGTGCCCATATGTGGGCACCGATTGGCATCTATTGCAATTTTTTTTAACATGTGGATGGCCATGTGGTACATACCTGGCCATCCACGTTGCCCCCTTCCCTGGTGGTCCAGTGTTGGCATCAGCGGGGGGGCTATGCTGATAAACAATCAGTGTATACCCCCCATGTCAGGAGAGCCGCTGATCGGCTCTCCTCTACTCGCGTCTGTCTGTCTTCCTGTTTACATCGTGATCACCTATGATTGGACACGGCTGATCATGTGGTAAAGAGCCTCCGCTGGAGGCTCTTTACCGAGATCGGAGATGCAGGGTGTCAGACTGACAACCCGCACCACCGATCGCCACGCTCCCCCACGGGCACGCGCTGGCATGTTATCCTGCTGGACGTCAAGAGACGTCCAGTCAGGATTACAGAACCACTTCCCGGACATCAATTGTCTATTGACCGGGCGGGAAGTGGTTAAAAAAAGAAAGAAAAAAAGATTCATCTATGGCCAGCTTTACAGTCCTTAAATCACAGTCCAAAATAAACAGTTTAACATCTTCATTCAGATGAGAAACTTTGTTGCTCTGCTCAAAGCAATTAACCCCCTGCTCCACCGATTGATGGGTGTGGATTCAAGCAGTTTGCTACTTGCTCCACAGTCATAGCCTTCCAAGAGAGAAAAATAAGCAGGTCTCCATCATAAAAGACTGATAAGACGATTTTTTTTTTTTACCAATGAGAATACACTTTACTGAAGCCAGATTACTATGTACGTTTTTTTTTTTAAGCGTTTTATTATTTATTTATTTTTTAAACAAACAAATTAAGCACACAAGAAGGATAAAATATCCATTTTTAATTTTTATTTTGGAAAAGGGATTTTTAATACAGCTTACCTGTAAAATCATTTTCTTGGAGTACATCACGGGACACAGAGCGGCATATTCATTACTATAAGGGTTATATGGAGTACCTTCAGGTGATGGACACTGGCAATCTCAAACAGGAAGTCCCCTCCCTATATAACCCCCTCCCATAGAGGGAGTACCTCAGTTTTGTAGCAAGCAGTATGCCTCCCAAAATGTTCCCCATAAGAGGGGTGCGAGCTCTGTGTCCCGTGATGTACTCCAAGAAAAGGATTTTACAGGTAAGCTGTATTAAAAATCCCTTTTTCTTTCTCGTACATCACGGGACACAGAGCGGCATATTCATTACTATACGGGATGTCCGAAAGCAATGCTTTGAGGGGGGGGGGGGGGGGGGGGGAGACATCTGTACAAGACACAAGGATTTAATTTAGAGGTAGACTCAAATAATAATAATAAATCCAACTTAGTCAAGAAAAATACATTTTCAAATTTAAATCAAGGGTGCCCCCGATCCTGAGGGTCTTAAATCACAGCCTGCAGCACTGCCTGCCCAAAGGCTGCATCTGCACTCCTTCTCACGTCCAACTGGTAAAATTTTGTAAACGTGTGGACTGATGACCAGGTTGCCGCCTTGCATACTTGAGCCATAGAGATCTGATGGTGTGCTGCCCAGGAAGTGCCCATGGCCCTGGTAGAATGAGCCTTTATTGACAAACGAGGAGGCAACCTCTTCAAGCCGTAGGCCTGAGTGATTAACTGTTTAATTCATCTCGAGATGGTGGACTTTGCAGCTGCCTGTCCCTTCTTGGGCCCATCCGGTAAAATGAACAACACATCTTTTTTCCGAATCTTCTCTGTAGCTTTAAGATAGGCCTTCATGGCCCTGACAATATCCAAGGTATGCAGCAACCCTTCCTTTCTAGAAGTGGGTTTCGGAAAGAAGGATGGTAGTACCAAATCCTGGTTTAGGTGAAAACTGGATATAACCTTTGGTAGGAAGGAAGGATGAGGACGGAGAACCACCCTGTCCTTATGCAGAATGAGATATGGTTCCTTACAAGATAAGGCTGCCATTTCTGACACTCTTCTGGCAGAAACTATGGCGACCAGAAATACCAACTTCCATGTCAGTAAAACCAAAGGAATTTCAGCCAACGGCTCAAAAGGTTGATTCTGTAGAGTTGACAGAACAAGATTTAAATCCCACGGACAAAGTGGTGACTTGACCAGAGGATTAATACGCAAGACCCTCTGTATGAAGGTCTTAATCAGAGAGTGGGTGGCCAGCGGCCTTTGAAACCACACTGACAAAGCTGAACTCTGTCCTTTGATTGTGCTTAATGCCAGGTTTTTATCCACTCCTAGCTGGACAAAACTTAACACTCCATCAATGGTAAACTTGCAGGAATGCCATTTCTTGGACTCACACCAGCCTACGTAGGCCCTCCAAACCCTGTAATAAATTACTCTGGAGACCGGCTTTCTAGCCTTAATCAGGGTAGCGATTACCTGACTAGACAGACCTCTACCCCTGAGAATCAGGGATTCAGCCGCCAGGCCGTCAAATTTAGACGCCGTAATGCAGGGTGGAGGATCGGGCCTTGCGATAGTAGGTCTGGTCGTAGAGGAAGAGTCCAAGGGTCTCCCACTGCCATCTTTATGACTAGTGAGTACCATGACCTCTGAGGCCAAGCTGGAGCTACCAGGATGACTGGCCTGTGCTCCACTCTGATCCTGCGCAACAGGCGGGGTATTAACTGTAGCGGGGGGAAAGGCATATACAGGTGGTTCTCAAAAAATTAGCATATTGTGAAAAAGTTCATTATTTTCTGTAATGTACTGATAAACATTAGACTTTCATATATTTTAGATTCATTACACACAACTGAAGTAGTTCAAGCCTTTTTATTGTTTTAATATTGATGATTTTGGCATACAGCTCATGAAAACCCAAAACTCCTATCTCAAAAAATTAGCATATTTCATCCGACCAATACAAGAAAAGTGTTTTTAATAAAAAAAAAAGTCAACCTTCAAATAATTATGTTCAGTTATGCACTTGGTCAGGAATCCTTTTGCAGAAATGACTGCTTCAATGCGGCGTGGCATGGAGGCAATCAGCCTGTGGCACTGCTGAGGTGTTATGGAGGCCCAGGATGCTTCGGTAGCGGCCTTAAGCTCATCCAGAGTGTTGGGTCTTGCGTCTCTCAACTTTCTCTTCCCAATATCCCACAGATTCTCTATGGGGTTCAGGTCAGGAGAGTTGGCAGGCCAATTGAGCACAGTAATACCATGGTCAGTAAACCATTTACCAGTGGTTTTGGCACTGTGAGCAGGTGCCAGGTCGTGCTGAAAAATTAAATCTTCATCTCCATAAAGCTTTTCAGCAGATGGAAGCATGAAGTGCTCCAAAATCTCCTGATAGCTAGCTGCATTCACCCTGCCCTTGATAAAACACAGTGGACCAACACCAGCAGCTGACATGGCACCCCAGACCATCACTGACTGTGGGTACTTGACACTGGACTTTAGGCATTTTGGCATTTCCCTCTCCCCAGTCTTCCTCCAGACTCTGGCACCTTGATTACCGAATGACATGCAAAATTTGCTTTCATCCGAAAAAAGTACTTTGGACCACTGAGCAACAGTCCAGTGTTGCTTCTCTGTAGCCCAGGTGCTTCTGCCGCTGTTTCTGGTTCAAAAGTGGCTTGACCTGGGGAATGCGGCACCTGTAGCCCATTTCCTGCACACGCCTGTACACGGTGGCTCTGGATGTTTCTACTCCAGACTCAGTCCACTGCATCCGCAGGTCCCCCAAGGTCTGGAATCGGTCCTTCTCCACAATCTTCCTCAGGGTCCGGTCACCTCTTCTTGCGTTTTCTGCCACACTTTTTCCTTCCCACTGTGGTGCCTTGATACAGCACTCTGGGAACAGCCTATTCGTTCAGAAATTTCTTTCTGTGTCTTACCCTCTTGCTTGAGGGTGTCAATGATAGCCTTCTGGACAGCAGTCAGGTCGGCAGTCTTACCCATGATTGCGGTTTGGAGTAATGAACCAGGCTGGGAGTTTTTAAAAGCCTCAGGAATCTTTTGCAGGTGTTTAGAGTTAAATAGTTGATTCAGATGATTAGGTTAAGAGCTCGTTTAGAGAACCTTTTCATGATATGCTAATTTTTTGAGATATGAATTTTGGGTTTTCATGAGCTGTATGCCAAAATCATCAATATTAAAACAATAAAAAGGCTTGAACTACTTCAGTTGTGTGTAATGAATCTAAAATATATGAAAGTCTAATGTTTATCAGTACATTACAGAAAATAATGAACTTTATCACAATATGCTAATTTTTTGAGAACCACCTGTAGAAGTTTGAACTGACGCCAAGGGCAAACCAATGCATCGGTTCCGCAGGCCATCGGGTCCCTTGTCCGGGACATGAACCTGTCTAGCTTCTTGTTGACTCTTGATGCCATGACGTCCACGTCTGGAACCCCCCCACCTCTGGAAGATTGTCTGAAAAACCTGGGGACAGAGTTTGGCGACTTAAGAAGTCCGCTTGCAGGTTGTCCACTCCGGGAATAAATATTGCCGATATGCAGGGTACATGAGCCTCCCCCCATAGAAAAATCAAGCTCACCTCTCTCTGAGCGGCTTGACTCTTGGTTCCCCCTTGGTGGTTTATGTATGTCACAGCTGTGGCATTGTCTGACTGTATTCTCACCGGGGACCCCTGCAATTTTGATGTCCATGCCAGGAGGGCTAGCCAAGCAGCTCTGATCTCCAAGACATTGATGGGCAGCTGACTTTGCGCCTCTGCCCAACTTCCCTGGCGAGTGTACCCATCCAAGACCGCGCCCCAGCCTTTCAGACTGGCGTCTGTGGTCACTACCTTCCATGTTATGGGGCTGAAAGACTTTCCCTTCAGAAGATTCTGAGAGTTAAACCACCAGCACAGACTCTGGCGGACTTTTGACGATGGTGTCAACGGAAAATCCAAGGCCTGTGCTCTCCTGCTCCAGGCTGCCTATAGGATGCGAGTGTGGCTCTGTGCGTATGGTACCGCCTCGAACGTGGCCACTAACTTGCCTAGTAGTCGCATACATAGGCGAATAGTTGGTTCTTTTTTCCTTAAAACCACCTGAATCAATTCCTTGATAGCCTCGATCTTTACCAGGGGCAGAACCACCTTTTGTTGTTCCGTATCCAACCTCATTCCGAGATATTCCAACTGCTTTGTGGGTTGAAATGCCGATTTTTCTCGGTTTAGGACCCAGCCGAACCTCTCGAGGTACTGAACCGTGAGGGCCACTGCTCGCTCCAGGCAAGGAGGCGAGTGATCTATGATTAAGAGGTCGTCCAAGTATGCTAGGACAGTGACCCCTTGGATCCTTAGATTGGCTAGAACTGGAGCTAGGACCTTCACGAACACACGGGGGGCTGTAGCTAGCCCCGAAAGGGAGAGCCACAAACTGGAAGTGACGCTGAGCCACCGTGAAGCGTAAAAATCTTTGATATGGCTGAAAGATTGGTACATGAAAGTAGACATCCTTTATGTCTATAAAGGCCAGAAAATCGTCTTTCTGGAGGACGGCGGCTGCCGACCGAACGGATTCTATCCGGAACGAGCGAACCTTTAAGAGCGAACCTTTAGGTAAACGTTTAAACCCTTTAGGTCCAAAATTGGTCTGACATCGCCGTTGGGCTTTGGTATGATAAACAGATTGGAGTAGAAACCTAGCCTTGCTCTTGGGCCGGTACCTCTACTATCACGCCCTGGCAAAGCAGACGATCTAATGCCTCCAGCAATGAGGCCTTCTTTATTGGATCATTTGGTACCCTCGATTCCTGAAAATGAGGCAGGGGACACTTTTGAAACTCTAATCTGTGGCCACAGATAACCGGACCCATTTGTCGGGGATGTTGGCTTCCCAAATCT
Organism: Rana temporaria; assembly: GCF_905171775.1. NCBI lineage: Eukaryota > Metazoa > Chordata > Amphibia > Anura > Ranidae > Rana > Rana temporaria. The sequence goes on from NC_053495.1 coordinate 96,488,001, forward strand.
CTGCAAAGAGACAAAAAGCCTTCCCCCCACTCGAGAGAGTGGGGGCGCCCCTTCATAAGGCAGACTTAGGGGCTGGCTTTGTTGGCTTGCGATACCATGGCTTCTTGCCCCCAGGGGCCTGTCCCTGCGACTTATTGTTAAAGTTTGATCGCGCAGGAGGCCGTCGATACTGCCTAGAAGTCGAGGGCCCCGGAACAGGGGAGAGCTGCCTTTTAAAAGCAGGACCCCAAAACTTATTTTTGACTGGTAAAAGAGTACTTTTGCCACTCGATATAGTCTGAATGTATTTATCCAGATCCTCTCCGAAGAGTCTTACCCCATGGAAGGGAAAGCCTGCCAGCAGTTTCTTGCATGGGGGCCTGTTGGATGGAATCCTTTATAGCATCCACCGCAAAGCACAGAGCTCTGGGTAAATCAGCTAAGTCCTCTGCCTGTTGGGCAGGAATGTCCTTAAGCATCTGTTTTGTCTGGTCTTTTAATGCCTGACAGACCCCAATTGCAGCTACTGCTGGCTGCACCACTGCTCCTGCCGTAGCAAAGGATGCCTTTAAAAGTGTCTCTAAACGCTTATCAACCGGGTCTTTAAACATTTGTATGTTTTCCACCGGGCAAGTCAACGACTTATTAACACAGGAGATGGCTGCGTCCACAGCTGGGAGCACCCACTTCTTAAAAAAATTCTCTTCCATAGGGTAGATAACAGAAAATATCTTAGGCGGCAGAAAAATTCTGTCCGGTCGTACCCAATCCTGGAACATCAACTCCTCTAACAGAGGACGGACCGGAAAAACTGCGTTACTTAAAGGCGCCTTCAAAGAGCCCAAAGAGTATACCACCGGAACCTGAGGCTCTGGTAAAGGCAATTTAAATTCCGAGCGGACCATATCTGTCAAAGACTGGACCCACAAGCTCTCCGCTTGGGAGGCTGAAAACGGTTCCTCAGTAGTAGATTCTTCAATCTCTGAACCCTCTAGGTTCCCGTCCAACTGATCCTCCTGAACTTCTAATTCCTCCGGAGAGAGAAATTCAGCATCCGAGGATACACACTTAGGCGATGGGGATCTAGTCCGCTTCTCGCCTGGAATAGAGTTAGCGATCATAGCTGCTAATCTTTTTTCTAGCCCCCCTAGGGTGACAGCTAGCATTTCCTCTGTGACGAACACAGGGTTGGGCGGATCTGGGCCAGCCTCAGCACCAGACCCCCCTAATGGCTCATCCAAGGCGACCCCTACTGGATTAACAGGAGGGGAGAGTACTGGCATAGCCTGACTGACATCATCAGAATCAGAGGGGAACCCTTCTGTTTTTTGTCATTCTTTGTACCTCTTGATCCTGAACCTTTGGGAGCCATGATGCAATACCGAGGGACTCTGCATATAACAGACTGTTATAGCCAGGAGTGCAAAAAAGGGGTTTAGGGGACAATAGGACCACTAATGCCCAAAAACCGGTGGGGCTCAGTGTGATTAAATTATATAATTTTTTTTTTTTTTTTTAGCACTGTTCCCCAGGGACTGTGTTAATTGCCAGCGCTGCCAGAGACTCCTCTAGGCTAATATAGATCTATGTGGAGCAAGCTCCAGACCCGCAGGTCTCTATAGCGCCATCAGGTCGCCACGTTGATTCTGCGGCCGCCGCTCTGTGTCCCTCTAGCTCCTTGAATGAGCTGAAACTAAGCAGCCTGCAGATAACAGCGAGGGGGGGGGAACGCCCCCTGCTTCTGACGTTGCTGACGCTGCTGCGCGCCACCCGCCCCCTCCGCGCGTCGCTGCATATCTCATGCACGTGTACGCGCGCATGTGCGTACCACAGATGCTGTTTACAGACGCCGGCGGCGGAGGAGGAAGGGGAAGCATGTGGGGACAGAGCGGCGTGATCCTCATCACTTGCATGTGGTGAGTACCTGACGTAGACCGACAAGCCAGCCCACAGGCTTTGCTTAGAAAGGAAGGGATGTGGGCTACCCTGTAATACTCCACAGAATCAGGCACAGAGCCCACATCCTCAAAATGTCATGCGGTGCAGCAATATATACAAATCACACAGTCAGGGGGAAACTTATTTGTGGAAGTTATAACCATCCTGTCTAGCAGAAATAGTGGAAAATTTGCCAATGCAGAGCATACCCAGGCCACCACAAAATATCCCCAGAGGGACCCACCGTCGAACCAAGTTCCGCAGGCCCCCCTCTTACCTGCTCCACGCCGCAGAGTATTGCAAATGCAAGAGGCCCAATCTCCCCCCATATCCGTGGGTTTTGTGCTAGACCTTCAGGGACTCGGGTCCTGGAAGGAACACCACTGTCCTCGACCTATATAGCATCCTGGCAACAGCACTTTTGGACCCTTGAAAGGATCAAAGTTCTGGGCCCAGGATCTAGCCCTACAAGGAGAGGCATTATAGGCAAAACCCCACGGCTTGGGGCCCGGGTACTGTCCACTTTGGCACTGAGGCACTTTGGACAGATCCGGTATAGTCTGCCCTGATCCCAAGGACGTAGAGGCAAACTATCTCGTGACCAACACCTAAGACACTGGCGAAAAAACTGAGGTACTCCCTCTATGGGAGGGGGTTATATAGGGAGGGGACTTCCTGTTTGAGATTGCCAGTGTCCATCACCTGAAGGTACTCCATATAACCTGTATAGTAATGAATATGCCGCTCTGTGTCCCGTGATGTACGAGAAAGAAAAATGTATGTATATTTTGTGGCTGACTTTTATACACAAAATAAAGAAAACAGCAGTTATGCAGCTACTACATATTTGGTTTAACTTGGACTTGTTTCTTTTTTTAACCTAACTAAAGTAAAACCTTGGTTTGAGAGTAACTTGGTTTGAGAGCGTTTGACAAGCAATTTTTTTAAAATAAATTTTGACTTGACTACAAGCGATGTCCTCATATACAAGTAGCGTCATGTCACAACTGTGTATAAAAGAGAAATGAGGCGCCTCTAAGTGTAGTAATATGGTTACATTTATTGAAGGTACAACATTTACCAACATATTGCTACACTTAGAGGCACCTCTATTATCTTTTACACTCTGTAGCTTCTGATGGATTTTGCTTCTAATCCCGTTGTGGAGGCTTCAGTTTGTGAATGGACATTTTATGGTTACACAACCTATCACATTGCTATATTCTTTTTTATATGTACTATAAACTGAAGGACCTATAATTAAATGGTCGTGGAACAAATCATTTGAGTTTCCATTAATGCTTATGGGGAATTTCGCTTTGATAAGTGCTTTGGATTACAAGCATGTTTCTGGAACGAATTATGCTAGCAATCCAAGGTTTTACTGTATATGCAACATATAATTATGTATTTGATATCTCAGAAGATTGAGGCTTCTTTTGTGAGACATACAGTTTCTCACATTCTCCAGTCTGTGACTATGCTATAACTGGTCTGCAATAATGAAAATAATGACCTATAGCCATTCCCTTTGCTGATTGCCAATTCACCAGATGGAAATTTTTTTTTTTTTTGTATTTTTAAATTGTAATCTCACATGGTACAAAGTAATAAGTAGCGGGTGCTTTAAGCACCATCGTTATGTGTATGTAATTAGGGAACCCAGAAATATCTTGATGTTTAGCATCATTCATTTCACAGGGGGAAGTGCCAGGAAGGCCGATCCAGGGCTGGAGCATCCCAATAAGTATGCTCCATTAAGTGACATTGATGAAACCAGTCAGGGACCAGTACTGCTGGAGCTGAGGGACTTTCCTAGCTGCCAGGGGAAGAACTCCTTTAGTGAGAGTGTGTTTGTGTGTGTGTGTGTGTGTGTGTGTGTGTGTGTGTGTGTGTGTGGGGGGGGGGGGGGGATTTGGAAGCAAAGGGAAAGGATAGACAGATTCTGGTGGTAGGGGACTCAATTCTTAGAAGGAAAGAAAGTACAACCTGTGACAAAGACCTGAAGCGCCAAACTGTATGCCGTCTACCGGGCACTCGGGTTCGGCACATCACGGATCTGGTGGACAGATTACTAGGAGGGGCTGGGGAAGACCCAGCTGTCTTGGTGCACGTTGGTACCAAATGACAAAGTCAGAGGCAGATAGAGTGTCCTAAAGATTTTAGGGACCTGGGAGCCAAATTGAGGAAAAGGACCTCCACGGTAGTATTCTCAGGAATACTACAGATACCTCGAGCTACACAAGAAAGGCAGAGGTAGATTAGGGAAGTAAACAAGTGGCTGAGGAGCTGGTGTGAGGTACTGAAGGGTTTGGGTTCCTTGAGGACTGGACAGACTGCATCTAAATGATGAAGGTGCAGATCTGCTGGGAGTAAAGATGGCCAAAAAGTTAGAGGGTTTTTTAAGCTAGGTGATGGGGGGAGGGTTCAGAGGTAGAGATAGTCAGCATGGAACATATTCCAGAGGGTAGTATTGGGGGCATTAGTGGTAGGTTGACTACCACTAATAACCCAAGGAAAGTATAGTAACAAGTCCTAGCACAATTTGAATTGGCAGCAAGGATGGGAAGTGTCATAATAATGGGGGATTTTAATTATCCAGACTGGGCGGAGGGAGCCACGCATTCATCTAAGGCTCGCCAGTTCCTAAATGTCTTGCAGGCCAATTTCATGAGTCAGATGGTAGACGCACCAACTAGAAATAGAGCGTTACTAAACAATACAGACCTGATCACGGATGTGGAAATACGGGGAAATTTAGGAAACAGCAATCACAGGTCAATTGGCTTCAGTATAAATCACACAAATAGGAAGCAAAAGGGGAATACAAAGACATTGAATTTCAAATGGGCCATTTTCCCTAAACTACGACCCTTGCTAGAAGTCATAAATTGGGATAAAATCTTAGGAACAAAGAACATGGTGGAGAGATGGGGTCGCTTTAAGAGCATATTAAATAAGGGCATTAGCCAGTGCATCCATTGTGTAATAAATTTAAAAGGGCGGACAAAATTCCTGGATGGCTTAACTTCAATGTAAAAATACATATAAAAGCAAAGGAGAAGGCCTTCAAAAATACAAGGTTGAGAGATCATCATCAGCATTCAGACTTTATAAAGAATTCTACAATAAATGTAAGGGTGCAATTAGGGCGGCTAAGATAGAACACGAAATACACACAGCGGAGGAGAGAAAAAAAATAAAAAAAAATAAAAAATTCTTTAAAGTGGAGTTCCACCCAAAAAGGGAAATTCTGCTTTTGGGACCCCCCCCCCCCCACCCTGGTGTCACATTAGACACCTTTAGGGGGGGTGCAGATAACTGTATAATACAGGTATTTGCACCCACTTCCGGGGAGAGTCACTCTACTTCTCGTCATCCCCCACGGCCTTCTGGGAAACACACTGGTCCCGGGAGACAGCGGGGGACCACTGGGAACAGGCTGCGCTATTTGTGCATGCACAGTAGGGAAATGGGCAGTGAAGCCGCAAGGCTTCACTTCCTGAATCCCTTACTGAGGATGGTGGCGGGGGCAGCAGAGAGACGAGCGATTGCTTGTCTTCTGCTGCCGACATCGCAGGCACACTGGACAGGTAAGTGTTAATTTATTAAAAGTCAGCAGCTGCAGTATTTGTAGCTGCTGGCTTTTAATATATATTTTTTTTGCGGGACCTCTGCTTTAAGTATGTAAACAGCAAAAAGAGAGGACAGACCATATTGGCCCCATAAAGAATGAGGAGGGACATCTGGTTACAAAGGATGGAGAAATGGCAAAAGTATTGAATTTATTCTTCTCCTCAGTCTTCACAAGGGAATCGGGGGGCTTTAATAACCAGAACTGCAGTGCTTATCCTCACGACACGTCACAGGAAGCACCCTCATGGCCAACAGAGGACAGATTTAGAAGTAGGAAACTTAACATTAATAAATCACCTGGACCGGATGCCTTGCATCCGAGGGTACTTGGGGAACTCAGTCAAGTAATTGCCAGACCATTGTTCCTCATTTTTACTGACAGTCTACTGACTGGAATGGTATCAGCGGATTGGAGTAAAGCCAATGTAGTACCAATAATTAAAAAGGGCACAAAATACATCCCTGGGAATTACAAACCAGTTACCCCAACATCAAAAGTATGCAAGCTCTTGGAGGGGATGATAAGGCACTATATACAAGATTTTAGTAATGAAAACTATCATTAGCAGTAATCAGCGCAGATTCATGAATCGCCAAACCAATCTATTGACCTTCTATGAGGAAGTGAGTTGCCATCTAGATAAAGGGAGGCCCGTAGACATGATGTATCTGGATTTTGCAAAAGCATTTGACACAGTTCCCCATAAACATTTACTGTACAAAATAAGGTCCGTTGGCAAGGACCATAGGCTGAGTACATGGATTAAATCCTGTCTACAAGGGCAAGTTCAGAGGGTGGTGATAAATGGGGAATATTCAGAATGGTCAGGGGTGGGTAGTGGGGTCCCACAGGGTTCTGTGCTGGGACCAATCCTAATTTATTCATAAACCTGGAGGATGGGGTAAACAGTACAATCTCTGTATTCGCAGACCATACTAAGCCAAGCAGGGCAATAACTTCTCCGCAGGATGTGGAAACCTTGCAAGAAGATCTGAACAAATTAATGGGGTGGGCAACTACATGGCAAATGAGGTTTAATGTAGAAAAAAATAAAATAATGCATTTGGGTGGCAAAAATATGAAGGCAATCTATACACTAGGGGAGAACCTTTGGGGTAATCTAGGATTAACAAGGACCTGGGGGCCCTAGTAGATGAGGATAGGCTCAGCAATGGCATGCAATGCCAAGCTGCTGCTTACAAAGCAAACAGAAAATTGCCATGCATTAACTCCAGTGATAAAGGGATAATTCTCCCATTCTACAAGACTTTGGTCTGGCCTTACCTGAAGTATGCTGTCCAGTTGGGCATCAGTCCTCAGGAAGGATGTACTGGAAATGGAGCGAGTACAAAGAAGGGCAATAAAGCTAATAAATGGTCTGGAGGATATTAGTTATGAAGAAAGGTTGTGAGCACTAAACTTATTCTCTCTGGGGAAGAGATGCTTGAGAGGGTATACGATTTAAATTTACAAATACCGTACTGGTAACCCCACAATAGGGATAAAACTTTTTTGCTGAAGGGAGTTTAACAAGACATGTGGCCACTCAAAATTAGAAGAAAATACGTTTAACCATAAACTACGTAGAGGCTTCTTTACTGTAGGATGTGGAGTTCCCTTCCACAAGCGGTGGTCAAAGCGGGGGGGGGGGGCATAAATAGTTTAAAAAAACTATTAGATAAGCACAAGACAGACCAAAACATACAGGGATATACAAGGTAATATTAATTACACACATAAGTTGGACTGTCTTTTTAACCTCACCTACTATGTGCATTTTATGTACTTTATAGAAAGAATGCTGCTAAATCAAAATGTTATTAGCTTCTAAACGATGTTGGTACAGTCCAAACACAACTCTGTTTTAAAGAAGTGAAAAGAATTGCAAGGTCTTGATGCACCAAACGCATGTAAAATACCGATAGGACTCTAAATTATGTTAGGCAGGACAGTTCAAGTAAAACTCAAATGAAGGAAATTAAGTGAAAATTTCCAAATTGGGCCCAATTGTCCGTTTTGCCTACCCGGTGACATGTGACTCATTAGTGTTACAAGGTCTCAGGTGAGAATGGGATGCAGGCGTGTTAAATTTGGTTTTATCGCTCCCACACTAGTCACTGGAAGTTCAACATGCCACCTCATGGCAAAGAACTCTGAGGATCTGAAAAAAAAAATTGCTGCTCTACATAAAGATGGCCTAGAAAAAATGAAATTGTCACAAAGTGTCACCCTAATATACAGTGGGGCAAAAAAGTATTTGGTCAGCCACCAATTGTGCAAGTTCTCCCACTTAAAAAGATGAGAGAGCCCTGTAATTGTTATCATAGGTATACCTCAACTATGAGAGACAAAATGTGGAAACAAATCCAGACAATCACATTGTCTGATTTGGAGAAATTATTTGAAAATGATGGTGGAAAATAAGTATTTAGTCAATATCAAAAGTTAATCTCAATACTTTGTAATATATCCTTTGTTGGCAATGACAGAGGTCAAACGTTTTCTGTAAGTCTTCACAAGGTTGTCACACACTGTTGCTGGTATGTTGGCCCATTCCTCCATGCAGATCTCCTCTAGAGCAGTGATGTTTTGGGGCTGTCGCTGGGCAACACGTGTAAGGCTAGAGTTCCCCCATAATATCAATGCATTGTAAGGCTTGCTAGAGTTCCTACATAATATCAATGGATTGTAAGGCTTGCTAGAGTTCCCCCATAATATCAATAATTGTATAGAGATATATCCTTTAACCCAGAGCCTCTAGGATTAATTACATAGAAGCTAAGAACAGCCTTGCCAAATGTTATTGTGTGCAAACAGAGAACAATAACAGATAGGGTGTGTGGTAGAAACAAGGTTTAGTTGGTCACACAGAAAATAGATTGCTATGTTTTGCACACGTTGTATAATTGTGACGTACTGTATTGCTAGTATAACCTAATTACTTAAGCCCCGACCTTTAGGCAGCTAAATGCCCAGGCCAGGTTTTGCGATTCGGCACTGCGTCGTTTTAACAGACAATTGCGCGGTCGTGCGACGTGGCTCCAAAACAAAATTGGCGTCCTTTTTCCCCCACAAATAGAGCTTTCTTTTGGTGGTATTTGATCACCTCTGCAGTTTTTATTTTTTGCGCTATAAACAAAAATAGAGCGACAATTTTGAAAAAAATTCAATATTTTTTACTTTTTGCTATAATAAATATCCCCCAAAAACATATACAAAACATTTTTTTCCTCAGTTTAGGCCGATACGTATTCTTCTACCTATTTTTGGTAAAAAAAAAAATCGCAATAGGCGTTTATCGATTGGTTTGCGCAAAAAATTTATAGCGTTTACAAAATAGGGGATAGTTTTATTGCATTTTTATAAAAAAAAATTGTTTTACTACTAATGGTGGCGATCAGCGATTTTTTTCGTGACTGCGACATTATGGCGGACACTTCGGACAATTTTGACACATTTTTGGGACCATTGTCATTTTCACAGCAAAAAATGCATTTAAATTGCATTGTTTCTTGTGAAAATGACAGTTGCAGTTTGGGAGTTAACCACAGGGGGCGCTGTAGGAGTTAGTGTTCACTTAGTGTGTGTTTACAACTGTAGGGGGGTGTGGCTGTAGGACTGACGTCATCGATCAAGTCTCCCTATATAAGGGATCACTCGATCAATGCAGCGCCATAGTGAAGCACGGGGAAGCCGTGTTTACATACGGCTCTCCCCGTTCTTCAGCTCCGGGGAGCGATCGCGACGTAGCGGCTATAAACGAATAGCCGCGCCGTCGTCCCGGATCGCTCCCTGCGGGAATCCGACCGCCGCATGTAGCGGGGGGGTCCTGATCGGACCCCCCACCCGCTAGAAGGCAAGGACGTACCTGTACGCCCATTTGCTTGTACGTGCCATTCTGTCGACGTACATATACATGCGGCGGTCGGGAAGTGGTTAAATACGATTGGCTGAGCCAAGGGCAGCCCTTTTCTTGTATGTTTTGATTAGGTGCAGTGCGCACGAAAAATAAAGCCTAGTCTTTGATTCACCATATTGCTGTGTGTGTCTTGACTAACCGATGCATCAGAGAGCTCCATACATCCAGAAGTCCTAAAAGCCCTGGTCCAGTTGAACCACCAACCTCACAACACAGACTTTCAACTCCCTCTTCAACTTTCAACCCCCCTTTCTATGTAGTTGAGATCTGGAGACTGGCTAGGCCACTCCAGGACCTGGAAATGCTTCTTACAAAGCCACTCCTTCATTGCACGGGCGGTGTGTTTGGGATTATCATCATGCTGAAAGACCCAGCCACGTTTCATCTTCAATGCCCTTGCTGATGGGAGGTGGTTTGCACTCAAAATCTCACAATACATGGCCCATTCATTCTTTCATGTACACGGATCAGTCGTCCTGTTCCCTTTGCAGAGAAACAGCCTCAAAAGCATGATGTTGCCACCCCCATGCTTCACAGTAGGTATGGTGTTCTTTGGTTGCAACTCAGCATCCTCTCTCCTCCAAACACAAGTTGTGTTTCTACCAAACCGTTCTACTTTGGTTTCATCTGACCATAAAACATTCTCCCAATCCTCTTCTGGATCATCCAAATGCTCTCTAGCAAACCTCAGACGGGCCCGGACATGTACTGGCTTAAGAAGGTGGACACATCTGGCACTGCAGTATCTGAGTCCCTGGCAGCGTAGTGTGTTACTGATGGTAGCCTTTGTTACATTGGTCCCAGCTCTCTGCAGGTCATTCACTAGGTCCCCCTGTGTGGTTCTGGGATTTTTGCTCACCGTTCTTGTGATAATTTTGACCCCACGGGGTGAGATCTAGCGTGGATCCCCAGATCGAGGGAGATTATCAGTGGTCTTGCATTGATTCCATTTTTTAATTATTGCTCCCACAGTTGATTTTTTCACACCAAGCTGCTTGCCGATTGCAGATTCAGTCTTCCCAGCCTGGTGCAGGTCTACAATTTTGCTTCTGGTGTCCTTCGACAGCTCTTTGGTCTTCACCATAGTGGAGTTTGGAGTGTGACTGTTTGAGGTAGTGGACAGGTGTCTTTTATACTGATAAGTTCAAACAGGTGCCATTAATACAGGTAATGAGTGAGGCTGGGTTCACACTATACTACACGACAGCAGTACTACTTTCATCCTACTTTGCTCTGCGACATCTGTCCTACATTGGTCCTACATCCATCCTACTTTCATGAACAGGATACTACTTTGATCCGACTTTGTGATAGTCTGACTTGTTCTTTGACCAATCAAAACAATCCCAGAGTGAGATAAATTCCTTTTACTGCTGCTGTAATCACCATGTCAGATGTCAAAAGTCGGATGGTTAGGACAAGGCTCCTACTTTGGTCCGACTTCAATGATATTCAATGGGCTGAAGTAGGATCAATGTAGGACCAAAGTAGTACAGGGAGCATTTTCTAAGTCGGACCGACTTGTGTAGGACCAGTTAAGACAGCTCTCATAGGGAAACATTGATTTTCACACGTCATGCGACATGAGCTCCTAATGTAGGAGCGTTTGTCGGACAAGTGTGAACCCAGCCTGAAGGACAGAGAAGCCTCTTAAAGAAGAAGATACAGGTCTGTGAGAGCCAGAAATCTTGCTTGTTTGTAGGTGACCAAATACTTATTTTCCATCATAATTTGCAAATAAATTCTTTCCAAATCAGACAATGTGATTGTCTGGATTTGTTTCCACATTTTGTCTCTCATAGTTGAGGTATACCTATGATGACAATTACAGGCTTCTCTGATCTTTTTAAAGGGGTTGTAAAGGTTTGTTTATTTTCTAAATAGGTTACTTTAAGCTAGTGCATTGTTGGTTCAATTACCTTTTCCTTCGATTTCCCTTCTAAATGTTTATTTTTCTTTGTTTTCTTTGTCTGAATTTCTCACGTCCTGTTCCTCCTCATTAAGGTCTTCAGTAAGCTGCTCTAAATGACTTTCCACCACTCGGATGATGGTGGAAAGCTTACTGAGGAGAAACAGATAGTGAGAAATTCAAACAAAGAAAAAAAAACATTTAGAAGGGAAATCAAAGGAAAAGGTAAGTGAACCAACAATGCACTAGCCTAAAGGAACATATTTATAAAATAAAACTAACCTTTACAACCCCTTTAAGTGGAAGAACTTGCACAATTGGTGGCTGACTAAATACGTTTGTGTCCCACAGTATAAGCTGGGTGGGGAGAAATTTAGTAATTAGTAAAAAGGATATAACAAATTCTTTACCTACCCAGATACATACCATGCACGGAAATAATAGAGTTTACATTTTATTTTTTTATATATTTTAAAATAGCACTTCTGTTTGTCAAAAAGCAATATTTTTGTTTATGATACTGGAGATTTTAGTTGACGTTTAGTTTAGTTTTAACGTTCTGGAGATTTTAGTTGACTAAAATACAACTAAAACAACTCAAATGACTAAAGTACGACTAAAACTAAAATAGCATTTTCGTCAAAAGTCTATGACTAAAACTAAATCAAAATTAGATGACAAATATAACACTGCTTACAACACTACAACTATATACTGTAGTCTCCCATGCTCCAATGGCACCAAACCCTAAACCAGGGATCTCCAAACTATGGCCCTCCAGCTGCTGTGGAACTACACTTCCCATGAGGCATTGTAAAACTCTGACATTCATAGACATGACTAGGCATGATGGGAATTGTAGTTCCTGAACACCTGGAGGGCCATAGTTTGAAGACCCATGCCCTAAACAATGGCATGTATTTATGAATCAATAGGATACATTAAATTAGGATTAAATGGGATTATTTAATCATTTAGTTGTTTCAGTTTTACAAACAATTTACAGTCATTGATTCATCTGAAAAGTATGTTGCTTTATAAAGCAAAATCACTGCACCAAAGTTGATAAATGAATAATTAAATCTGTCTCCAGATAAACATTTATTATGAAGACGACACTTGCCTCTAAAGAAAGAAATTCTTCACGGTTCAGCACACAGTAAGATTTTTTTTTATCCAAAACACTTTTTTCTTCCTCTAGTCGTTCCTGTCTTCTGTTATTTGGTTCCACAAAAGGGACAGCCTAAACAGTCATAAAAAAATCATAATATAAACAGTACATGTAAGAAAATAAACATGGCTTTAAGAACGATATGTGGATTCTTTCAGAATTTCCATGTGGTAACCGAGTATTTACAGTGGGTATGGTAAATCTGTAAGTACAAGCGTTCAACATACAATAAACATGTCATACTTGCCTGCTCTGCAGCCGCGACCCTCCTCTTCTGGGGTCCCGTCTGTACTCCTGGCTGCATCTCTTTTGTGAATTACACCATAGGAAGCCGCTTCCTATGGGGGCATTCATGCAGGCTCTATTTCAAGCTGCGCTGTTTAGAGACAGAGACCATGGCTCAGCCCTGCCCCATCATCACAAGATTTGATCAACAGCAGAAGGAGCAAATGGCTTCCACTTCTATTAATTTGCCCTGTGTGTTGCTGTCCTCGGGCACAGCACTGGATCAAGATTGGGCTCAGATAGGTATAAGGGGGGGGGTCTGGGCTGAGGGGAATCCTATGCACAGAAGATATTTTACCATAATGCAGAGAATACAGGTAAAAACCTTTAGAACCACTTTAAATCTGAACATATATTCTCAATAGAAATGGGTTTACCTTACCTCCAGGCAACAGGGCGTGGCTATGGGCACATGTTGTGCGCAATCATATGCCAACCTGTACTTGGAGGGAGGGGGAGTATACAGTATTCTCAGAGGACAAGTATGTGGATTTTTTTGGCCACATATCCAGGTCTGGTGCCGCTACATTGGCAATGTCATCATGTTCAGGATAGGTACCCAACTGCAGCATATGGACTTTATGTCCACGCTGAATGAGAACGCATTTAACACAAAATTTATGGTGCAACATGACGACCATCAAATTACTGTTTTTGACATTCAAATCTTGAAACAGGAGAATGGTATTTTGGAAACCACCCAATATCATAATCCGTAGGGAAAACTACACTACATGCAATAAGCGCACATCCCAGGCCATTATTAAGTAGTATCCCCTTACAGTCAGTTTAAGATGGATTTGTTCCAGTGACACATTTCCAAACAGGAGGCAGATATGTTAAAAGACAGATTGCCGGAGAGGGTCTACTCATACACAACATTGTAAAAAGGCATGAAAAAAAAAATTTAAATGTAGAATCTATTAATCTATTAACGAATGACCCTATTTTAAAAAAAATATATAAAATGCCATCCTGAAATAGCATAAGAAAGACTGGGCTATACAGGATAAGGGTAACTAGGAGTCATTTTCAGGTAACAAAGTGAAGAGGAAGGGAGACCCAGTGGTACATTTAAATGCAGGCCATGTGAGTATTGTGTGTGGGTTTTAGTATAGAAGTACACACACCCAAAATATTTTGCAAAACTGTCAGATCAGAGGGGTGGTGTATAATGTGTGTTTTGTGTGGCACGTTTTAACCACTTGCCACAAAAGCACGTATCTGTACACAATTTTGCTTCAAGTGGTCTTCCCGGGGTGATCACCCCAGAACGGTTTTATTTAGAGCAGACGGTCGGCTTTCTTGTAACAACCGATGCGGCTAAGCAGCTGCTCGATTGTTAAATCGCAAGCAGCGGGAGGGGACGCCCCCCCCCCCACCCGGCTTTCCCGTCCCAATAGGAGGCCAGAGCGACCAGCTGGAATTGGCTTTGATCGGGTTTCAGATCTAGTGACCCGGAAGCGACGTCAGTTTACTGGAGCCTTAGAAAAAAAAACGCCCCATCTCATCCCTCCTTGTTTACGCGCATATGCATGTCAAAATTGCATTTGAAAGACCGCTGCGAAAATACAGTGTCACAGAAAATATTGCAACAGCTGCCATTTTATTCTCTAGGGTCTCTGCTAAAAATTGATTTTATATATATATATATATATATATATATATATATATATATATATATATATATATATACACACACACACACACACACACACACACATTTGTATATTATATATACATATACACATATTTATAATGTTTGGAGGTTCTAAGTAATTTTCCAGCAAAAAAATACTGATTTTAACTTTAATCTTATGCCCCGTACACACGACACGGTCACACAAAAGTTCTCTGAACTTTTGTCCGTCAAGAACACGTTGATGTACAAGACTATGACGAGCCGAAAAAATGAAGTTCAATGCTTTCGAGCATGCGTCGGAATTGCTACAGACGACTGGATTTTCCGGAAAATTTGAGAACCAGCTCTCAATCTTTTGCTGGCAGAAATTCCGAAAGCAAAAGTCCGATGGAGCATACACATCGTCGGAATTCCCATTCAAAAGCTCACGTTGGACTTTTGCTGGCAAAATTTCTGATCGCGTGTATGGGGCAATACGTTTCAAGTCCTTGCTACTCACCGTAAAATCCCTTTCTCTGAGTTTGACGGACACAGCACTAATTTTCTTGACCCTAGGGTTATATCACCACCTTCAGGAGTAGGACTAGGCAGAAAAAAGTACAGCACCACCTACTGGTAGTAACCCCCCACTCTGCTACAGGCAGCTTAGTTTGTGACAAAGCAATACAAACACAACGGGATTTTACAGTGATTAGAAACATTTTGTTCATTGACAGATACAGCACTTCCATTCTTGACCTTCGTGATGTCCCAAAGCAGTGCCACAAATAGGGTTGAGAACACAGAAAAATTTAAAAATAACCTCCACCCAAACAGAACCCCCTGTAAAAGGGAGCTAAAAACCTCAGATTGCCGCCTGCAAAACTTTGCGGCCGAAAAACACTCATCCGAAGATGCCAAAACATCCACCCTGTAAAACTTGGTGTAAGTGTGCACGGATGACCAGATAGCTGCCTTAGACACTTGAGAAACAGGCATGTGATGTTGGAAAGGCCCAGGAAGCACTAATCAGACTGGTAGAGTGAAAATATTTGACCCTTGATGGCGCTCAAAGCCAGCTTCTGATCAACCCCACGCTGCAGGAACACAAGGATCTTAGCTACCGAATAGGAGCGTGGATACCACCCTGCAGCCTCGCACAAAGAGATGCAAGCCTTCCAGGTGCGATGATAAATCCTCCATGAAGTGGACTTGCGTGCCTTCAACATAATGGGAATCACAGAAACCAGCAACCCCTGGTCTCAGCACCTGGCTTTCATTAGCCAGGCCGTCAAAACAGGGTGAAATATCAGTCCCTGAGACAGATGATCCTCCCGCACCAGCAAGTGCAAGGGGGCGTCTGCCACCATCTGGATCATTGATGCCGAGGCCAATCTGGAGCGATTATAATAACCGGTATCCCCTTGGCCTCAATCCTGCGCAGCAGACGAGGGAGAAGCTTGAGAGGAGGGAAGGCATAAATGAGCTGATAATGCCCCCACGACCCGCCAGCTCATCCAGCGCATCCGCCAAGGGATTCCTTGTTCTGGCCACAAATCTCTGCACCTTCCGATTGAGACATGAGGCCATATGATCCACGTCCGGTGTGCCCCACCGCAGGCAAATGAGACAAAACGCCTCTGGATGCAGCAACCACTCCCTCTGATCCAGCAACTGACAGCTGAGGTAGTCCACCCAGGTGGTTGACGTAGGCCACCGTCGTAGCATTGTCCGACTGGATCCTGACCGGAAGACGGCGCAGCAGCTGTGTCCAAATGAAGAAAAAATAACTGGATCGCACGCAATTTCAGAAAGTTGATCGATAGAGACTCTACCGATGTCAGCGGCCGACCGAAGGCCTAGAACCCCTCCCCCAGCCAGCTAGGTTGGCTTCCGTTGTGATCACTGTCCAATGGAGAGGGAGAAATTACTCTCCGGCCCGTAGTGACGGAGACCGTAGCCACCAAAGAAGCGAGGCCCTGGTCAGATGGCCCATGCGGATCTGACAATCCAGAGTTCCCAGGTATTGGTCCCATTTGCACAAGATCACCCTCTGCAAGACCCAAGTGTGAAACAGGGCATACGGAACCGCCTTAAAAGGTGGATACCATGAGGCCCAGAACCTGCATGCAAAAACAGACACGACCACTGACGTTACAGCAGCAACCATACAGTGAAGGGTCTGAAGTTTGATTGGCAAAAGAAAAACCCTCACCTGCGCAGAGTCGAGAATCAACCTCAAGTATTCCAGGCATTGGGCTGGGAGCAACACAGACTTCTTAGACGGACAGGCTTGTATGACGATCATCACATTGTCCCTCAGCTCTGAAGCGGACACCGCTCACAGGAGGAGGTTGTCCAGGTAGCCCACGACCGTGATCCCCCACTGTCAGCAACAGCATAACCGGTGCCAGCACCTAGGTGAAGACCCAGGGAGCCGAGGCCAGGCCAAAAAGGGAAGTGCCACAAACTGATAGTGCGCATCCCTGACCGCAAAGTGCAGGAAACGCTGACGTCTGACACAGATGGAGGAGACATGCAAGTACGCGTCCTTCGTGTCCAGGGAAGCCAGGAAATACCCCTGATGAAGTAAATCCTGCACTGCCCCAAACAAAGCCTGCCGACAAGACCGGGGAAGATGAAGATGGGAGGGAAAAAAACTGTCTGGTGGACAGGAAAGAAACAATTTTGTAGCCTGACAAAATGAGTTTGCAGACCCAATGGTCAGAAAGAAGGGAAGTCCACAAACCACTGAAGGCGACCCCCCACCCGCAAGTCAGGCGGGGGTAATAAATCTTTATGCGGAAGAGGGCTTGTCTGCGGTCTTGTTAGGCTTACGATGCCAAGGACACTTTGGTCCACCCACGGGAGCCTTGGCGGGCTGAGAACCCTTGCCCGCAGAACGGGGCAGACAAAAAAAAAACGCTTGTGAGCAGAAAAGGAGGGGCCCTGCTGCGACAGGGCTCCTTGCCCTTTTTGGACTGCGGGAGAAAGGTACTCTACCCCCCCCCAGTAACATCCTTTTTATAATGTAGCCACCCACCATGGAAAGGAAAATCCGCCAGAGCTTTATTAGACGTTTGGTCCGCTGACCAGCACTTAAGCCAAAGCAACCAGCGAAGAACCACGGCCGACACAGAGATTTTAGAAAGTAATGGGGCCATGTCCAAGGCCGCATCACAAATGTACTTGAGCCCTTGCTCTAACTGGTCTGCCAGTTCCACACAGCCCAGATAAACTTGCTCATTACCCAACTCGAGGTGTAATAGCTTAGCCCACTCAGTAAGCGTCAGACACCAGAGCCGTGGATAACACCGGACGAAGGGCTAAACCCGCCATCGTAAACAGACTGAGATACTGCCTCTCCCTCTCTGTCGGCGGGGTCCTTAAAAGACCCTCCAACGGAATCATGGTCGCCTTGTTCAACTCTCCTCAAAGGGGTAATGCACCGAAAAACGTCTCAGGACTGAAAAGGACCGCTGTGGGCGTTCCCAATCCTTGTAGATAAACCTATTGAAATAAAGCAGGTAAGGAAACATCTTAGCGGTGCGGACCTGCTTATGACACCCAAAGGGAACAGACACCTCTTCAGACGCCCCTGCCGGATCCTTAATTTTAAGGTATCGTGCACCCACCAGCACTTTTTCATGCACAGCGTCGGACAGCGAAAAATCCTCCTCGCTGTCCGAAGGATCAGGGGCTGCATTATCTGAGCCCTCTGGGCAAGGGCCACCCACTACTGCGACTCTGGATCAGAGTCCTCCCCAGAAGACGGATGGGGTGTTTTTTACCCACCTTATGCCTGCACGCAACTTCAACCTGTGAGATGAAGGATTCCAGGACTGCAGAAAAAGAGTCCAGGGAAACAGCAGACCCAGAGGGACCAGCTGCCATCACAGGAATGTTTGGGGGTGGGGCACCTGCTTCAGATGCCATGGAAGTTCCACGCTTGACCAGACATCACCAGGGACAGAACGCCCTTGAGGGAGAAAGAGAGAAGGGAAACGCATCCCCTAGCTGCCACAGACTGGGAGAACCCCAGAAGGACTCATCACCTAACATCAGAGGATCGGTGCTGTGTGCTGTCCCATCCACTGGCAGATGGAATAAGCTATGAAGAGATCCGCGCTTGTGCCAGGCTCCAGGGGTAATGTCCAGTGCTGGAGGGCCAGCATAAGTCTCTCCACGAGGCTACAAGAAAATGCTCGCTTGCTGCACTTACGCAAACAAGCCCTAAGCTAGGAATGCTCATAGACTAAAGCAAAATGGCCACAACGGCTACAGGAAAATGGCTGCGGCATCCCATCCTCAAATAAATGGCGGCTGCTACACGCGGAGGACGACGCCAGCCACACACCCCGCACCTGGATGGCACAGAGACCACCTGGAGGGGACCCCGCAAAGGTCAGGTAGGGGACAAAACGGGGAGATTCCCCAGAACCGACCACCCCATAGATGACCCAACTGCTCTAAACCGTGCCCGGACCGGACAGCATGTACTTACCCATCCAGCAGGGATTGCGGGTCACACCCTCAAGATAGATCCACCTCCCGCCTAAAACGGAGTGACTGTTGGCCACCGTGACCCAGACATCAGGTGCCTGGTCATGTGTGTCCCTGCAAGGCGTCTAGCCCGGATGGGGCTCGTCGAGGCCGACCGAGCGTGAAGCTCAGGTCAGCGCATGCTCGGTGGCCAGGCTGGGGAGGCTACCAGGATCTATGATATCCAGCCTGTCACCAAGCCCAGCAGTTGATTGCAAATGCAGACCAAAAATAATAAAAACAAAATAACAAAAGGAACCACAGGTCCCAGCAGGGAGTCAGGTCCTTCTAGACTAGGCAGTAAAAAAACTGAGCTGCCTGTAGCAGAGTGGGGGGTTACTACCAATAAGGACTGCCCCTAGACGGTGTTGCGCTTGTTCTTTTTTCTGCCTAGTCCTACTCCTGAAGGTGGTGATAACACCCTAAGGTCAAGAAAGGAAGTGCTATGTCCATAAATGAACGATAAAGAAATTGGAAATTTGAACATTGATATTGTATTTTTTTCTACTTGTGTAAGTTTGTGTAATATATATATATATATATATATATATATATATATATATATATATATATATATATATATATATATTTTTTTTTTTTAGATTGGTCGATGTCGTGATGTCTGATTGGATCTCATGGTGGGCATATGCGTGCTGAACTCTACCCCCAGGTTTTGATTATTGGGGGCAGATGATTAGATCTCCAGTATGTGGATAGAACAGGTGCTGTGGGCAGTGCTTTGGCACAAAGTCCCATCCCAGGTCTTCTCCCCCTCCTGGATTGTGCACCATCCTGCTTCTCCCTTGTGGGTGGCGCCCACAAGTCTGGTAGGTGGGGGGTGCCCAATATGCCTCAGAGTTTTTTGCCACAGTAAGCATGTATTTTTGCATGTGCCATGTCAGCATGCATGCAATGATGTCATCCGGCCATGGCGATAGCGGAAGAGGCAGGGGGCACTCCTGAATAGTGCAGTGGGGGTATACAAGGGCACGTGTTGGCAGCCTGATGCAGGCTGACAAGACGGACAAGAATGTGGCACATCTGCAAAAGTATAGGTGAGGTCTGGAGAAGTGGATTAATACATGGCTAGAAATTAATGGGTAATGACTGATCCCTATTAGCCATTTGGGATGTTGCGGTTTTTCCATTTCCTACTTGTGGGTCCTTTATCCGTTTGGATAAAGGAGCACTTACTTTTATTTAGTGCTATATTGTTCTACTTTTCCTCTTAGTTTCTTGAGTTTGCCCCTACAATATATTCATAGAGGAAAATTTTTTTCTCTCCTAATCATAGATGTATGGGGGTGCATAACACAAATAGTGCCTTGAAAAGCGCCCTGAGAGTTGCAATATTCATTGCAACTCTCATTGCAATATTCAAGCAATATTCATGCTTTATATTATGGTATGGTATGCTCCATATATTCCTTTTTTACAGTTGGATACCATGGTCCTAAACATGTGGTCCTAGTGGGATATATAGAGCTACCAAGGGTGTTGTATGGAGACATTAGGCTAGAAAAGGGATTTTTCATTGTACATCCTTCCCTTATTTATCATTTGTAAGTATAGATTTTAGAAACAATAATATATGGTCCAAGTCTGTTTTTTTTTTTTTATATTTTCTGGCCCTCGTCTGTCCATGGTTTGTATATGTACAGGTTGATGCACGTTCTGTCTTTCATTACCCCCATGTCCGCCTGAGAGACTTTTTACATTGGCCATAACATTTCCCCAAAACCTGAGCATTTAATCTCCGTTATGCCCATTTATAAAATATACAGTATGCAAAATGGATAGTAACTTTTAATATGTAATATAATATATGTTCACCATCTTGTCCTAAATAAGTGTAATTTTCCACAAAACGCGTTACAGAATATAGAGAATAGAGACCCTGTCAGATTTTCTTAAAAAAGCGATTAAAAAACTTTGACTCTATATGTGTGGCAGGGACCTGATTCGGTTTGTGGGTGGTGTTCATTTATGACCACCTTTTATGTTTTTTATGTGGTTTAATATTATGGTTTTAAAGAAAACAATATAAATGTATGATTTTATAATGAATTTAGTTTGCCCAATATTGTACCGGTCCAAATACCCTGTGGCGCTATAGTTATCTGTGGCCTCCACCATCTTACACTTTAAATCTACTTCCACCCCCTTCGGAAGTATAATCTATCTACAATGTAAAAGGAAATGTGTTTATACCCATTTGCGCTGGTCCAGTCACATGACCGACTTCCAGCTCCGGCTTCAGCACAGAGGAGGGAGAGCCGAAAATGTATGCCTCATAGTAAGCCTATAGGTGACATCATTGCCCATGCTCTACAAGCGTTATGGGGTACACGTACGTAAAAAAAAAATGTATCTGGCCACAGAGTTGCTTTAACCTCTTCAGCCCCGAAAGAATTTACCCCCCTTCCTGACCAGAGCACTTTTTGCGATTCGGCACTCCGCCGATTTAACTGACAACTGCGCGGTCGTGCGACGTTGCACCCAAACAAAATTGACGTCCTTTTTTCCTACAAATAGAGCTTTCGTTCGGTGGTATTTGATCACCTCTACAGTGTTTATTTGTTGCACTATAAACAAGAGTGACAATTTTGAAGAAAAAAAAAATTCCCCTCTGTACTGAGAACACGCATTGGTCTCCTCAGGACTTGCCGTGATCGTGGGCGCCCACTGTACATCGCGGCCGCCGGGCACACGCGCCGTGTCCCGAGCGATGCCGCAGGCGCGCGCCTCCTAGACGGCGGGGAAGCCCAGGACGTGATATGATGTCCACCCAGGATAGGAAATCCCATCTGTGGACGTTATATGACTATGAGCGGGTAGGGAAGTGGTTAAATAAATCCATCTGGTTATTTGAAGTACTAAAATTTCAACAGTTCAAAACATTGATCACTCAAGACAGTGGGCAGGACAATTTTATCAATGTTATAAATAATTCAGTAAAAAGGCAAAAAGAACAGTTCCGGGAAGATATATACAAGTGAAATTGCTATTGTACAAGAGAGGCGCAAGATATTTATGATAATCTTTATACTTTGGTCCTTCAATACTAAAGCTGGCTATACACTGATCAAGCTTCGTCTGGTTCCTGATGAACCAGACAAAACCTGTGGGTAGCCGTGTTGGCTTCCTCCTGCCTGACATCCTTTGATTGAAGAATTGAAACCAGACAAAAAAATGGTCAACTGCATAAAATTAATCATAACAGCACTGGGAGATTCATTAATCTGTACTACTTAGAAAGTGGGTGAAAGAATTTGATCTGGCCTACTGTGTGTTTGCCTAGCCTTATTGTGCAGTATAGGAAAGGAAGAATTGCTAAAGATAAAAACAAGCACAACTACATTTTCAAAAGCAGATTTCCATTTTCTCTAGATGTGCTATAGATGGTAGTCCGAACAAAAGCAACACATACTTAACATACTAGCCCAAAGATCTTCATCAAACAGCTAACATACTGTATAACATTCTATAATGTAGTTTTTTTTTTTTGCAGTAGGACAAAACATGTACTTAAAATGACTTTTAGTTAGACAAATTGTTGATATACATATTTTATTTCACAGGTAGCCAGCAGGTAGATTTTCTCATCTTCTTTTCACATTTTATTTTGTGTCATATTGTTAAAAGCTTGTTTACAAAGCTAGACAGCCCAAGCTTGGATTAAGCCCTGAACGAGTGACTCCTACCCCAAGGGACAGCCAATGTAAAACAAAACTACAGTTTACCTTGTTTAAGATGGATATTACACGATTCTTGATGTCTTCTGAATTCATGCTTTGTGTAACAATTTCTTCATAGCTGGTTTCCTATAAATAGTTTTAATTCAGTCAAAATTAAAAGCCGAATACAGTAGAACCTTAAATGTCTGTTTACTTTTTGTGGTCAACAAACAAACCATGCAGTCTTGCATATACTGTACACGAATGAATTGCAAGTTTAAACAAAAACAGTGATTCCACAGCACTCAGTATTAATATCAATCCATAAACCTGCCCTTCCGCTCAACTGTACATTAATATGCTTGGATACAGCACTCTGAATAGCCAGCTCCTTTAGCAATAACCTTTTGTGGTTTGCCCTTCTGGACAACTGTCAAGTCAGCAGTCTTTCCTCTGATTGTGTGAACCTACTGAACCAGACAGAGAAAATTTAAAGGCTCAAGAGACCTTCAGAGGTGTTTTCAGTTAATTAGCTGATTAGAGTGTGACACCATAAGTCTACAATATTGAACTTTTTTACAATATTTAACATTTTATGAGATACTGAAAGTCCAATATAAAAAAAGTCAATGATAAAAGATCCAATCTTCTACAATAGTGAGACCCTTCTTCCACAAAGTTCCAAACACCCAGTGTAACATGAGTCCTCAACTTGAAAATTGACGTCAAGGCTCCTTAACCACTTCAATACAGGGCATTTCACCCCCTTCCTGGCCAGGCCAATTTTCAGCTTTCAGCGTTGTCACACTTTGAATAACAATTGTGCACTCATACAACGTTGTACCCAAATAAAATTTTGTTCATTTTTTTCCCCACAAATATAGCTTTTTGGTGGTATTTGATCACCGCTGCGTTTTTTTTTTTTTGCGCTATAAACAAAAAAAAGACCAAACAATTTTGAAAAAACAAATATTTTTTACTTTTTGCTATAATAATTATCCCATTTAAAAAAATAAATACATTTTCCCACAGTTTAGGCTGTTACATATTCTTCTACATATTTTTGGTAAAAAAACAAAACAAAATCGCAATAAGCGTATATTGATTGGTTTGCGCAAAAGTTATAGTGTCTACAAAATAGGGGATTTGTCATTTTGATTATTTATTTATTTTACTACTAATGGTGGTGATCTGCGATTTTTATCGTGACTGACATTGTGGCGGACATATCGGACACTTGACACTATTTTGGGACCATTCACATTTATACAGCGATCAGCCCTATAAAAAATGCACCGATTACTGTATAAATGTGACTGGCAGGGAAGTGGTTAACACTAGGGGGTGATCAAGGGGTTAAATGTGTGTCCTAGGGAGTGATTCTAACTGTGGGGGGAGCGGACTAGTATGCATCGCATACCAACTCATTATGAAATACTTAAGACCGAAGCTGTTGCAGCGGTCCCTGCACACCGAGTTATTTCTGGGTTTGTGTTACGGCACTGGCCCTGAAGAAATGCACAAGCAGGCCGTTTCTTTAGTGTGCATGCGCCAATGAAGTTTATGGTAAATATCTCCTAAACCGTGCAGGTTTAGGAAATATTTACAGTACCTACAGGTAAGCCTTACCTGTAGTCTATGGTGGATGTATATCATATACAATAAAGATAGAAGACAGACCTGAAGCTGTTTTGACCTGTTAGGAAGCCTTGATGTCAATTATCGATGTGAGCAGACTCAAATTACACCGGGTGAAGTGTGTGTTGCACTTTGTGGAAGTGGGGTGTCACTGGTATAGAAGATTGAATCTACCATTTATCACATACTTTGTTTTATAGGACTGTATGCAGGTTGCTTTATGAACTTGCTTTGATGACCTTTTCCCATATACAGTATATGAGGTTTTCATCATTACAGGCGGTTCCCAGGTCACAAACATCCGACTTACAAATGGGAGACAACAGGAAGTGAGAGAAAATCTACCCTAGGAAGGGAAATTGACTCCCAAGAGTTATAATGGTAAAAAGGGGTCTGCGCTGAAGCTTTATCACCAATCATTGTTTCCCCAACAACCCCCCCAAAAAATTCAAAAATCAAATTATCATAGGGACAGAAAATGAGGTGAAATCTCCTGAACAGGGGCACAGACAGCAAAACAAATGTTACAGGGGTGTTAACCCTTCCCTATGCTATTCCAAAAAAATTAAAAAAATATTTTTTTTGGGGCTGGAGCTACACCTAAAAAATGTACCTGTTGCAACTTACAAACAAATTCAACTTAAAGGGGTTGTAAAGTCTCCATGTTTTTCACCTTCGTGCATTTTATGCATGAAGGTGAAAAACCTGTGCTGCCCCCAGAGCCCCCGCCCCTTTGTTAACTGAGCGATCCATTCCAGCGATTTGCACAAGCACAGTGACTCCAGCTGTGGTCTGTCCTCATTAGATAGATTGATAGCAGCAGGAGCCATTGGCTCCCTCTGCTGTCAATCAAATCCAGTGACACAAGAGTGGGGCATGGCCGCGGCAGGCGCTCTCCATAGGGATATTTCGTCAGATTAGGCGACCCATGAGATTTTGTAATGGAAGTGACGTTCTGTCGCCGCCATCTTGCTACACCCTGCACACATCCACAGTAAGGATACAGTGAGAAGGCGGCAAGCGGATATCTTGTTACACCCACCGGAGTCTTGCATTTTACACCTATTTTTAACAGTAAACTGAGCTTATATAGTGAAATACAGCATTTAAAAATCCGTCTGACTGTTTAGATGTTGAATTTTAAAAGCAGCGGCGAGTCTGCTGATCTCACAAGTTTGCTAATAGGACAACACCGCTGCTTTGAAAAAACAACATCAAAACAGTCTTACGGATTTAAAAATACTGAATTTCACTATATAAGCAGAGTTTAGTGTTAAAAATAGGTGTGAAATGCAAGACTCCAGTGGGTGTAACAAGATCCCACCTTCTCACTGTATCCTTACTGTGGATGAGTAGGGGTGTAGCAAGATGGCGACAACAGAACGTCACTTCCGTTACAAAATCTGATGGGTCACCTAATCTGACGAAACACCCCCATGGAAAGCATCGCTCCTTGGAGGCACCCGATGAGGGAGAGGAGCCAGGAGGGCCACCAGGGCACCCCAGAAGAGAAGGATCGGGGCCTGCTCTGTGCAAAAACCCTTGCACAGAATAGGCAAGTATAACATTATATATATTATACACACACACACACACTGTATTTATTGGCGTATAACACTCACTTTACCCTAAAAATAGAGGGTAAACTGTTATACGCAGGGGTGCTGTGGAAAGTTTTTTTCCTGAACCTTCCCTCTTAAAGTTAGGGTGCGTGTTATACACCTGTGCGTGTTATACGCCAATACGGTATATATATATATATATATATATATATATATATATATATATATATATATATATATATATATATCACAAATCTTTACAAATCACTTTAAGAACAAACCTATCTTCGTAACCCAGGGACTGCCTGTATATGTTTTTGAGGATTACATTAGTATTTTTTACTTCGTCACATTAAGACCTCATGCACACGGGACATTAAAATAATGGTATAAAAACACCAGTAGCTTTGCAGTGAGTTTTTCAACGTTTTTGCAATAGCGTTCTTTTTTGCGTTTTCCGAATTAGCATTTTTTGAGGGGGGGGGGGGGGGGGGGGATATTTATTTTTATATGCATCAAAAACATCCAAAAACGCCGGTGAGCCGAGTTTTTGTCGACATTTATCAGCGTTAATCAGTGCTAGAGCGTTTTTACAGCTGAAAAACATCTCTCAGAAGTTGAACCCACTCTTTTTTTTTACTGCTCAAAATTGGCACTGCCCAAAACTGCTGATAATATGTGCGTGGACATAATATGATCGAGCGTTCACTGACTGTAGAAAAAAACGTCTACAGCCAAAAGCAGCTGCTGTAAAAATTTCAAAATATGTCAAGTGTGCATGAGGCCTAATAGTAATTTTCTTTATTTGGGTAGCTCTGCACTAGTTTATGCATTAATATTTGTTCACTATTTGACTGCACAGAAGTGTCATAAAGGAACAGTTCAAAATATGAAAAAAAATGGAAAACTAAAATTATAAATATTTATTTCTGTCAAAAAGATTCAAAGGATGAAAAATGGTAAATCCATTTTGATATACTGTATATAACTGAAGTATAGATGTCATGAAGGAAATATAGAGGCTGCCATTTTTGGCATACTAATGAAAGTGTTAGTTATAGTTACTGTGTCTGGCTACACTCATAACAATAACACAAAAAACCTCCTGCGCTCTGGTGTTTCGCCAAACCGGGTACAGCAGTATAGTCTAACGGCAAAGTCTGAAGTCTTGCAGCCCTCCACAGAACAAAGGGTGTTCATAAGGCTAAAACAAAAAGAAAAGAAAGGAGGGCGCACCGACCTTGTGCATTACCACTTAATTTTTTTACTAAAAACAGAATAAAAAGCAATGGTCCTACTCACAAGGGATTTATAAGTAAGCGCTTTTCAGACAGCTGGACTGGACCTCACGGCACCTGCCAGTAGAACCTCAGACATCTGAACGGCTGACGCGTTTCTGGGATCACGGACCATCTAGGTTTTGAAGAAGGGTGTACGCCCCAGAAACGCATCAGCCGTTCAGATGTCTGAGGTTCTACTGGCAGGTGCCGTGCCATGAGGTCCAGTCCAGCTGTCTGAAAAGCGCTTGCTTATAAATCCCTTGTGAGTAGGACCATTGCTTTTTATTCTGTTTTTAATTAAAAATTTAAGTGGTAATGCACAAGGTCGGTGCGCCCTCCTTTCTTTTCTTTTTGTTTTACACTCATAACAAGCCTGCAGCAAACAAAGTCAGAAATCATCATCTATATGCTTGTACTGGGTCAGTAATTTAAAGCGGCATTAAACCCTAAACCAAAAATGTATTATATTGCAGCTTACCAAACATTAGATGCCGTGGCTCATCACTTTTCTTTGCCCACCCCCGTATTCACTTGATGACATAGTCAGTAACACCCCCACCTTAGTTAGACTACTCTGGGGGAATGAGAACATGAGGCACAGCAGACATAAGCATTGTCAGTCTGTGGGGGAGGGTAGTGTTAAATGTATTAGACTATTTAGGTACACTAACAAATTGAAGCCAAACTCACACATTAAAAGCACAGTAAACAGTGTTTTTTTGGGGGAATAAAGGTTTTGCATGAATAAAAGCTGATCATTTTAATCACCACTGCGAGTATTAAGTGCTTTGTCTCATCCATGTACAGGTGAAATGCTAAAAATTTGAATATCATGCAAAAGTTCATTTATTTCACTAATGCAACTTAAAAGGTGAAACTAATATATGTGTCACGGTCTGGAGTCAGGCTCAGAGGCCAGTAGCTATAGCAGCAGAACAGGTCACCCTGGCTGATGACACGGGGTCACCTGAGGTGCGGAATCTAAGCGCTAACCGGTATTCACCAGAGCTTCTGAAGGTGAAGATGGATTTTGCTGCGTGTTAGCGCCAGGTCGCGGTCCTCAGGATTGCCCCACCAGGAGGTGAGAAAGCCGGGGTACAATAGCAGATAAGCAGGTAAGGATCAAACAGAAGCGTAGTCGATAACAAGCCAAGGGGTCGGTAATGAGTATTTGTAGGTTGGGATCAGGCAGAAGCGTAGTCGATAACAAGCCAAGGGTCGATAACGAGCAGTAGCAAATATGGACGGCAGCAGGGAAGACAGGAGCAAGATACAGGCTGGAGATAGCACAATATTCTGGCAAGGAGGAAGTGCAGAGACATGGCTTATATCAGGAAGTTCGTGGGAGGAGCAAGGGGTTCAAGGTTCAAGACAATCAAGACACAAGGCAGGAATGTTCAATGGATCAGATGGGTTTGTCCAGCAGATCAGACAGGGAGCTGTCCAGCATCCCAGAAAGCTCAGTGAGAAGGTTCACTGCCAGACACAGCTGAGGTCCCAGGTTCAAATCCAGGTCCTGACAGTACTCCCCTCCTCCCAGGACGTCCACTGGACGTCTTAGGGCCTGGTTTGTGAGGGAACCTCTGGTGGAATTCTCTTGTTAATCTAGGAGCATGAACGTTCTGCTCAGGCTCCCAAGAATTTTCTTCTGTCCCGTATCCTTCCCATCCCCATATTGCAATTTGTTCCTATAGATCCTGGAATCAAGAATTTTCTCCACCACGTATTCTTCTTCACCCTGTACCTCAACAGGTGGAGGGGGTGGAAGTGTTCTTCCAGAAAAAGTATTTTCGTGAAAAGGTTTAAGTAGCGAAATGTGAAACACAGGGTGAATCTTCATACTTGCTGGAAGTTTTAGGCGAAAGGCAACTGGGTTGATCTGGGCCATGATCTGGAAAGGTCCCACAAACTTTTGTCCCAACTTTGCAGATGGAACATGAACCTTCAGATTTTTAGTAGATAACCAAACTTGATCACCCACATGAAAGGTAGGAAGTGCTCTGCGATGTCTATCTGCAGCCTTCTTGTAACTTTCCTGAGCTTCCCTCAAAGTCTCGATCAATTTTCCCTGGATCTCCTGTAAAGCAGTTAATCTGTTGGTAACAGCAGGAATTGGAGTTGAGATAGGGAGATCAGGGATAAAAGCTGGATGAAGCCCGGTATTTAGGAAAAAAGGGGTCTGAGAGGTGGAGCTATGTTTAGAATTGTTATAAGCAAACTCCGCTGTAGGAAGATAGTCCACCCAGTCATCCTGAAGATAACTAACAAAACATCGGAGGTACTGCTCTAACGTTTGATTGGTCCTCTCGGTCTGACCATTAGACTGAGGATGAAAAGCAGAAGATAGATTAATTGTTACTCCTAAAGCTGAGCAAAAGCTTTTCCAAAATTTTGAAGTGAACTGTACTCCTCGGTCAGAAACTACATCTTCTGGAATTCCATGTAGTCTAAAGACTTCTCGAACCATCAACTCTGCAGTTTGTTCTGCAGAGGGTACCCCCTTCACTGGTATGAAGTGAGCCATCTTAGTGAAGCGGTCAATAACAACCAAGATAGTGGTCATTTCTTTAGAGGGGGGTAAATCAACCACAAAGTCCATAGAAATTGATCCCCATGGTCTTGATGGGACAGGGAGTGGCTGGAGCAACCCCAAAGGAGAAGCTCGGGGGGTCTTATTGCGAGCACAGACCAGGCACGAGGCTACATAACTTTTGACATCTCTTTTGTACCCAGGCCACCAAAAGGAACGGGATAAAAGTTCCTCCGTCTTAGAAACTCCAAAATGTCCAGCAAGTTTGGAGTCATGAACCAACTTGAGGACTTCAACCCGAGCATCTTTAGGTACATAGAGGCGATGTGCTTGAGTCCAGAAGCCATTCTTGTAATCAAGGATGATGTTCATAGGAGGATCTTTGAGGAGTGGGTCATTCTCGTACCCTTCCTTGAGAAGACTCAAGAATGCTTTAGAACTTGTGACACCTAGAAAGTTCTTTTGAGGCAGGACTGTGTATTCAGAGTTGTCTTCCTGGAGAGGCCCAGACAACATTCGTGATAAGGCATCAGCCTTACCATTCCTTGACCCAGGTCGATATGAGATAATAAAATTGAACCTGGAAAAGAACAATGACCAACGTGCTTGTCTAGAAGACAATCTCTTGGCAGAACGAATGAATTCCAGATTCTTATGATCTGTGAGAACGGTTACAGGATGCTTAGCGCCTTCCAGCAAATGCCTCCATTCAGAAAATGCTTCTTTAATTGCTAGCAACTCCTTATTCCCAATGTCATAATTTCTTTCGGCTGAAGACATTAAACGAGAAAAGTAAGCACAAGGATGTAGCTGCATCTTTTCACCATGTCGTTGGGAGAGGATAGCTCCCACGGCAGAGTTTGAAGCATCCACTTCCACTATAAAAGGTAATTCAGGATTGGGATGTACCAATACTGGTGCAGAAGTAAAAAGAGTTTTTAACTTTCCAAAAGCAGCCTGTGCCTCAGATGACCACACAAAGGGCACCCCTTTCTTTGTTAGCTGGGTAATTGGAGCTATCACCTTAGAGAAGTTCCTTATAAATTTTCTGTAAAAGTTGGCAAACCCGACAAATCGTTGGATTTCCTTAATGTTTCCGGGGGCAGGCCAATCTACCACTGCTTTAATCTTTTCAGGATCCATGCCCACACCATCTGGAGAAATAATATACCCCAAGAACTGGATCTGGGTTTGTTCAAACTCACATTTCTCCAATTTGATGTAAAGTCGATTCTGCCTTAATCTTTCAAAGACAATGCAAACATGCTTGCGGTGCTCTTCCAGGTTATCAGAAAAGATAAGGATGTCATCCAGATAAGCAATGACAAATTGGTCCAACAGATCTCGAAAAACATCATTTATGAAGTGCTGAAAGGTCGCAGGGGCATTGCAGAGACCAAAAGGCATGACCAAGGACTCAAAATGCCCATATCTGGTTCTAAAGGCGGTTTTCCATTCATCTCCTGAACAAATACGGACCAGGTTATATGCCCCCCGTAGGTCAAGTTTTGTAAACACTTTGGCAGAACGAAGTCTTTCCAACATTTCCGAGATCAAGGGGAGTGGATAACGGTTTTTAATTGTGACCTTATTCATGTGCCTGTAATCAATGCATGGACGCAAGGTGGAGTCTTTCTTTTCAACAAAGAATAGAGCTGCTCCTGCAGGAGATGTTGAGTGTCTAATAAAACCCTTTTCTAAATTTTCATCAAGCCACTCCCTGAGCACTTTTAATTCAGGTTCTGAGAGATTAAAAAGGCGGCCAAAAGGTATTTCGGCCCCTGGAAGCAGCTCAATGGGGCAATCGTATGGGCGATGAGGAGGTAATTGATCTGCATTTTTCTTATCACAGACATCCCGGAATGCATGGTATTGTGGAGGCAAGTCGTCATATGACTGGGTAGTTACCACACCAACTTGCAATTCCTTGACCAGCGGAGAACTTGTTTGATAAGATTCCCTACAGTGTTCCTTGCAGTGGGAGGATGTGAAATCTATGGTCCGTGCTCCCCAGTTGATAGAGGGATTGTGAGTGGAGAACCAAGGAATGCCCAAAATGATGGGAAATTTGGGTGATGTGATCAACTGAAAGCTGATGGTCTCACGATGATCCGCCTCAAACTGGATTACCAAAGGAACGGTTTTATGGGTAACAGGTCCTGAGGATAAGGGTGAACCATCAACTGTCTCCATCTCAATAGGAGAAGATGTATTTATGGCTTGAATGTTATTGTGGTGGGCAAACTCTATATCCATAAAGTTTCCTCCAGCCCCAGAGTCCAGCATAGCAGAGCAGGGGATTTCACGGCCCTCAGAAATTAGCTTAATGGGGATGACAAAATGAGTTGATAAAGAATTAACCTTATTTGCTTCCTGAATCAAAGGAGAGACGGACTGAGAAATTGAGTTTATTTGTTCAGATACTGTAATATCTGTTGCTGCAATTGTTCTTTTAAATTTATTGGGACAATTAACTGCGTAATGTCCGGAGTCTCCACAATAAAGACATAAGTTCTCTGAACGTCGTCTTTCTTTCTCCTGAGTAGTAATAGATCTTTTAAGAGCATCTACCTGCATAGGTTCAGGAGTGTCAGAATCAGGAGTAAATCTTGAAACCTTAGGAGGATACTGAGTAGTAGAAAAACGCATGTCACCATTACTGCCTAGGATTCCCAGTCTCTCCTTTCTCCTTTCAGTAAGTCTTTGATCAATTCGAATACACAATTTAATAAAAGCCTCAAGGTCGTCAGGACTTTCTACTCTGGCAAGCTCATCTTTTACTTGTTCCGAGAGTCCTTGACGGAACTGACTCTTTTGTGCTGCTGGATTCCAATTGGTATCTGAGATCCAGCGTCGAAATTCCATTGTGTACTCTGCAACAGAGCGTCTACCCTGCCGTAAATTGTGCAATTTTGCCTCAGCAGTAGCGCAGCGGTTAGGATCATCGAAAACTTGGTTCATTGCAGTCACAAAAGAATCTAAATTATCCAGGACGACATCATCTTTCTCCACATAAGTGGAGGCCCAGGCTAAAGCTTCCTCAGTCAGGAGGTTGATAATAAACAGCACCTTTTTCCTGTCCGAAGTAAATGCAGCAGGTTGCATCTGAAAGTATATGCGACATTGATTAAGGAACCCTCTATAATGGCGGCGGTCTCCGTTAAACTTAAGTGGTAGGGGCATTCGTGTATTAGTATCTACGGCAGCAGTGTCTCGAGCACGAAAGTCACGCAATTGTTTATTCATATCAAGGATTTCCTCTTGTAGTGCTTTCACTTCAATTTGTAACTCAGAACATTTTTCCTGGTAGTTAACAGCAAACGTCTGCAACTCAGCGATTTGCACCCTGAGAGGAGCTACAGCAGCTGCTACAACGGCCTCCATGTTTTGGGCCAGAATATTCTGTCACGGTCTGGAGTCAGGCTCAGAGGCCAGTAGCTATAGTAGCAGAACAGGTCACCCTGGCTGATGACACTGGGTCACCTGAGGTGCGGAATCTAAGCGCTAACCGGTATTCACCAGAGCTTCTGAAGGTGAAGATGGATTTTGCTGCGTGTTAGCGCCAGGTCGCGGTCCTCAGGATTGCCCCACCAGGAGGTGAGAAAGCCGGGGTACAATAGCAGATAAGCAGGTAAGGATCAAACAGAAGCGTAGTCGATAACAAGCCAAGGGGTCGGTAATGAGTATTTGTAGGTTGGGATCAGGCAGAAGCGTAGTCGATAACAAGCCAAGGGTCGATAACGAGCAGTAGCAAATATGGACGGCAGCAGGGAAGACAGGAGCAAGATACAGGCTGGAGATTGCACTTCCTCCTTGCCAGAATATTGTGCTGAGACATGGCTTATATCAGGAAGTTCGTGGGAGGAGCAAGGGGTTCAAGGTTCAAGACAATCAAGACACAAGGCAGGAATGTTCAATGGATCAGATGGGTTTGTCCAGCAGATCAGACAGGGAGCTGTCCAGCATCCCAGATAGCTCAGTGAGAAGGTTCACTGCCAGACACAGCTGAGGTCCCAGGTTCAAATCCAGGTCCTGACAATATGAGATAGACTCATCACATGCAAAACAAGATAGTTCAAGCCTTGATTTGTCATAATTGTGATGATTATGGCTTACAGCTCATGAAAACCCCAAATCCACAATCTCAGAAAATTAGAATATTACATGCAATTAATAAAACAACGATTGTACATAGAACAATATTGGACCTCCGAAAAGTATAAACATGCATATGTACTCAGTACTTGGTTTGGGCCCCTTTTGCAGCAATTGCTGCCTCAATGCCGTGTGGCATGGAAGCTATCAGCCTGTGATACTGCTGAGGTGTTATGGAAGACCAGGATGCTTCAAAAGTGGCCTTCAGCTCTTTTGCATTGTTTGGTCTCACGTCTCTCATCTTTCTCTTGGCAATGTCCCATAGATTCTCTATGGGCTTCAGGTCAGGCGAGTTTGCTGGCCAATCAAGCACAGTAATCCCACGGTTATTGAACCAGGTTTTGGTGCTTTTGGCAGTGTGGGCAAGTGCTGTTGGAAAATTAATCAGCATCCCCATAGAGCTTGTCTGTGGAAGGAAGCATGAAGTGCTCCAAAATCTCCTGGTGGACGGCTGCATTGACCCTGGACTTAATAAAGCACAGTGGACCAACACCAGCAGATGACATGGCTCCCCAAATCAACAGACTGTGGAAACTTCACACTGGACTTCAAGCATCTTGCAGTGTGTGCCTCTCCATTCTTCCTCCATACTCTGGGTCCTTGGTTTCCAAATGAGATGCAAAATTTGCCGTCATCAGAAAAGAGGACTTTTAACCACTAAGCAACAGGCTAGGTCTGTTTTTGTTTAGCCCAGGTAAGACGTTTCTGACATTGTTTGTTGTTCAGGAGTGGCTTGACAAGAAGAATATGACATTTGAAGCCGATGTCCAGGATCTGTCTGTGTGTGGTGCACCGACTCCAGCCTCAGTCCACTCCTTGTGAAAGACCCCAAAACTTTTGAATGGCCTTTTCCTGACAATCCTCTCCAGGCTGCGGTCATCCCTGTTGCTTGTGCACCTTTTTCTTTCACACAATTCCCTTCCACATAACTTTCTATTAATGTGCTTTGATACAGCACTTTGGGAACATCCAACTTCTTTTGCAATTACCTTTTGAGTCTTTCCCTCCTTATGGAGGGTGTCAATGATGGTTTTCTGCACAACTGTCAGGTCAGCAGTCTTTCCCATGATTGCGATTCCTACTGAACCAGACAGAGACCATTTAAAGGCTCAGGAACCCTTTGCAGGTGTTATGGCTTAATTAGCCGACTAGAGTGGGACACGTTGAGCCTAGAATATTGCACCTTTTCACAATATTCAAATTTTCTGAGATTGTGGATTTGGGGTTTTCATGAGCTGTAAGCCATAATCATCACAATTATGACAAATCACGTCTTGAACTATCTTGTTTTGCATGTAATGAGTCTATCACATATATTAGTTTCACCTTTTAAGTTGCATTAGTGAAAAAAATGAACTTTTGCACGATATTCTAATATTTTGCGTTTCACCTGTATACTTATACATTCTGCTTGAGAGCTTGATTTTGTGAAAAACAGACTTGCTAGGTGTTTCACCAGATGAAAATAAAAGAAAGCAAGCCTAAAAAAGGAAACTAATGCAGCCATCACATCTAGGAATTGGTAAAGTGCAATATAATAAATGTTTACTTGCATCCTTTAACAAGTATCTCTCCAAACCTAAATGTATCAAAGAACAGGACTCATTCATACTAGATTTTCTTCATAATTTACATATCAATTATCTCCACTTTATAACTGATAACCCACAAGGTTGGACTTGAAGTAAAAGATACACAATTAGGAGGATGTTGGCTGCTCTGTGCAAAACCACTTTACAGAGCAGGTATGTCTGACAGGTTTGTTATTTATAGCAAACTTTATCACTTTAGGAGCTACTACATTTTATTCACATAAAAGGTATTAATAAATGCAACATATACCTCAGCAAACCGAGTAAATGTCTCTAATGCATGTTGATTTACCAGCCACACTGGATCTGAAAGGAACATGGAGAACAAACCTGCTATTTTTGGCAGAACCATAATCTGAAATATAAAACATGGTACAGCTCAGTTGAAATTCAAAGAAAAAAGGATTTTAAACACATGCTTTATTTTACTATACCAAGACACACTAAGCAACTTTAAAAGATGACCTCTTATTTGTTCTTTCCCTGTGCATCGAAAGCTGTCACCACTGAATACTTATTAGGGTTCATGAACACTGGGCTTAAAAAATAAATAACAAAATGCTGCTTTTACAGGCGTTTGGCAGTTTTTTCATGGCTGTAAACGCAACTCTGTTAGCCCGTCTGTCCATACACATAATTACAGGCAAAAAAAAAGCAACGCATTTAGGAGAGGAGATTTTAGGCTGATAAAAAAAAAGCAAACTGCACATAATTACTAGACGCAAAATAATGGATTAATGTGCACAGACACGTGTGCAATACCTCTTACCCATTTTTAAAGCAGCTTTTCTCAGGATGGCATTCACAGGAGCTGAGCAAATGCTCGTGTGCATGAGGCCCTAGTGTACTGAACAGAGGAAGAGGATGGCATCACAATTGCCTCTGTAATTTTCTCACAAGTGTATTTTTTGGGGAAAGAAACTATGCCACTCCAAATACAATTTTTATACAATGTCTTCAGCACTATACTTGTGGTTGAGGGGGTAGTATAACTAGGAGGTTGAACTGCATTTTTACCGTCCCCCATAACCTGCAAGGACAACTGTATGGGGGTATACACATGCAGCAGCTGCAATGCTGTGTGGCGTTGCAAAAATAATATTCTGTCACTTGGTGAGGTAGTACCACTGATTACCTATTCAAGTGAATGGGCTGTCCCACATTCGCAAGCCAAACTCTGTTCTCCGTCATGGATGTAAAAATGGGAAACGTATACCGCGCTGTCCTTAAAAAAAAAAATAGCAGCCAGCACAGCAGAAGATCAATTTGCAAAGTACAACGTAAAGGTGAATAAGTGCAGCGCTGAAATGAGTAGTCTCAGAACTAACTGGGACTATAACTGTGTGTGAGAAGAAAATGTGCTAGTCAGGTAAACTTGATACCAATACAAAAAATATAATAAACCATTGGAATATATAAAGAAAAATGTCCTTAGTGTTAAAAAAGAACAGTCATCGAAGAGTATTCCAACTCTCAAACTAACTGGGGACTATAACTGTGTATGAAAAGAAATGTGCTTATTCAGGTAAACCAATACACAGAATACACCCAAGGGGAATTCATATGACTACAGAGGTCATCCAGGTCTACAGAGAGGTAGACACCCCAGCTACCATACTCCACCCCAGTCACATAGAGGGGGAGGCAACAATCGTAATAAGAGGGGGGCCAAGGCCATTTTAGAGGTAATCAGCGGGATTCTAGAGTTTCTTACCACTATGAACAGGGTAATCAAGTTTACAATGATTCTCCTAGGAGATGCAATGATAATCCAACCCCCCACGATACTGATTCTCGGTATTACAATTATCCTCCAGTTAGTACTCACAATATATTTTCACCCCTCTACGACACCTACAATAGTGAGGACCAAATGTATACGAAAAATGAATGTGACAGATTCCCACAGGGTCAGAGTCAATATGACCACAATACACATGGGAAGCAGGATTTTCATCAGGACGAACAAGGGAGAAAAAGGTCTTCGGACCCAAGAGAGGTTCCAGAGGGGGGAGGAGAACTCAGAGAAAAAAAAGAAAAATAAGAGTTTGATAGGCAATAGAGTTTTCAATCTTAGCACCAAAGAACTTACCACAGAAGAACCAAAGTTTTTGGATAAGGTCTTAAAGGTACATTTTTCCCCCCCTAAATAGCTTCCTTTAAATCCTTCACTTACCTCATCCTTCGATTTTGCTTTTAAATGTCCTTATTTCTTCTGAGAAATCCTCACTTTCTGTTCTTCTGTCTAACTCTACACCGTAATGCGAGGCTTTCTCCCTGGTGTGGAGAAAGCCTCTTGAGGGGGGAGGGGGTGAGCAGGCAAGTCAGGACACACTCTACTTTGCAGATAGAGAAAGGAGCGGTGTGTTAGTGGGCGTCCTGACACTCCTGCTTGCCCCCTCCAGAGGCTTTCTCCACACCAGGGAGAAAGCCTTGCATTACGGTGTGTAGCTACAGACAGAAGAACAGGAAGTGAGGATTTCTCAGAAGAAATAAGGACATTTAAAAGCAAAATCGAAGGATGAGGTAAGTGAAGGAGGACTGCACTAAGGTAAAGGAAGCTATTTAGGGAAAACATTTTTTACCTTTACAACCCCTTTAAAATTTGCACTTCCAAGTTCATTACGTTTATCGATATTCACAAATTTGTTAGAAAAATCAACATTCAGTGTTCTTGTATCTAACACTTATCATAATTTCCAACGAGCCGCTACGTCAGGGACTGTACACTCTGGACTGTCAAATCCTTTGTTCAGTCCCCCTGTACCTGCGGCTCCAGCTGTCACGATATTCAGAGATGTGTCAAAAAAGGGAGAGTATCGCCTCAATTATAGCTAGTAAATAATATACAGTGTGCCATCATCCAGAATATATACTTGAAAAAATTAGACCAAATGAGTATAGGAGAAAAGGCTGCTTGGGGCCCAATATTCAACCATAGTTGGCTAGGGTGTTGGCTAGGATTTTCAAGGCAGTGATAACAAAACCATAAAATAATGTAAAAAGGTATTTAACATATAACAATATACAGATTTAAAAACATAAGGGACAGGCCCCCACGTATCAGGAAGGCAAATGTGATGAAACAAAAACTGTCAATGGTCTAATAAGTGGAGCCAGCCAGCAACCTCGACCGGTTTTGCGGAGAATACCGCTTCTTCAGGAGGGTCTATAAAGTATATAGAAATTGTACAATAGAAACAAGCATATTAGATACAGTAAACAATAAATGGTAACTACACAGCAGTAATACATTGCCAAAGGGAGTCAGATATGCTCACCTATGCTAATTTATGGATCCGGCATGGGCTCAAAAAGCCCCCCGTGGCGCACGAGGGGGAATAATATGACAGGCTCTAGGTGAAAAACATTAAATGTTTTTTAAAATCTCAATAGAATAAGGTAGGCAGCATGGGAGAGGACCACCAAGTGAGGAGATGAAGAATTAAGAATTGAATGGTGAGGTGAAGGAAGTGAGTTGAACATGAGGAAGAGAGGAAGCGGGAAGAAGGGGGGGAAAGAGGGAGGAAGTGGGGCCACGGAAGGGGGGATAGTGGGAAGATGGGAAAGGAGAAGAGAGGGAAAGGGAGGAGGGAAGGGGAGGGGGAGGAGGAAAGAGAGGGGGGGTGTGAACAGGAGGGGATAAGGAGGGGAAAGGAAGGGGAGGAAGGAAAGGGGGGCCAGGGAAGAAGCAAGGGAGAATGTGGGGGAGGAGAAGGGAGGGAAGGGGGTGAAAGGACGGCTGGAATTAAGGGAAGGGAAAGGAGGTAGGGGGTGTTGCAGTGTGGCCCCAAGGGCACCTTTCAATGCGGCAATTGTCCACGAAGACCCTGGGTATTATAGGGAGAAAGTTTTATCCTTCCCAACGGTGAACACTTTAGACCCTCCGCATTTGCCAACTGTGGCACCAGAGGTGTAATTTATCTTGTTTGCCGATGTCGAGCCTTTTACTTCGATAAAACCATCAGAGAGTTCCGACAACGCATGGGCGACCATCAATATGATTCAGGTAATGGGAAACTCACCACAATCGGGCGCCACATTGGTCTGTACCACCAATATGACCCATCCGTGGTTCTATTCTTGATATTGGAGGTGATCCCACCCAACCCACAAGGTGGCAATTGGGATAAATCTATCCTACAAAGGGAGACCCTTTGGATAGAGCATCTCAATGCCACTATACCTCCTGGGCTGAATGAAATCAACTCATACAAACCATTCTTGCAATTCTTCATCCAATTTCCCCCCCTTTTCCCTCCTTCCCCCGCAAAATAACCCCCCCCCCCATATCCTCCGGTATCTTCCCCCCCCCCCCCTTATATTATTTTATTCTCTGGTTTTACATTTTGAACTTGTGTCCAATCCCCCTTTGCCCTTGCAGGCACTACATGTACATACCATCAGATAGGCATCCCATAGTCTCACCAGTTCCACGTTGGTTATATCCCCCGTGTTTTTATTAGTCCCATGGATCTCATCTGTGATGACATTATAGGAATGTATGTTTCTATATTCAATTGTTTATAACCTTGTTTTTTTTGCATTTATATGTTCGTTCAATTATGTTGTATATTATCTCTGACATTCCAGCAGCATACACTGTCAGAGCTGCCCAGCTCTTCTGGTCATGTGATCTGGGTCTGGGTGGTCTGACTCCCCCATTGGTGCACGAGTGTCCGACGGGGGAGGGAGCTCCAATCACAGCTCCCCCCTTGCAGCTTCCGACCTGGCCTGTGTGCTATTGGGTCATTGTTGCGCGCCTGCGCACTGGTTACTTGTGCGCTCGTTTGCTGACGGC
Source organism: Rana temporaria (assembly GCF_905171775.1). Lineage (NCBI taxonomy): Eukaryota > Metazoa > Chordata > Amphibia > Anura > Ranidae > Rana > Rana temporaria. The sequence continues at coordinate 96,528,237 of NC_053495.1, forward strand.
AGACCACGCCAGCGTTGCACAATTGTGACATCTTGCGTGGTTGGGGATTTCTTACTTAAACGGCTTTCGTAGCCGTTTGAGTGAGACGTGACAGTCGCTCTCCCTGGGGACATGCAGCAGGACGCGATCCAAGGTAGGAACTTGCCCACACAACGCCGGTTCACCGTCAATTTGTCTAGGCTATCCCCTTAATTATTTTAACAAGGACTTCCTTCTACCTTTGATTGAACTCCCTAGCTTTGACCAGGGCTGTGGAGTCGGAGTCGAGTGAAATTTTGGGTACCTGGAGTCGGAGTCGGCAAACAATGCACCGACTCCGACTCCTACTAAATTTAAAAAACAAGTTTAAATGTCCCAATTCACAAAAAGTTATAATTAATTACTTCTCTACTGTAAGAATAAAGACCAATGCATGCAGTGCCTCACGTAACCGTAAAACGAACACGTTAAGTGACCGTGAAGAAGCATGCTTTTCATGTGCTTCACTATATGGCACGCAACGCACAATTAGGAGCTGCAATACTTATACTTTCCATAGTGTTGTGTTCTGCTTTTACAGGGAACGCAGCGTCCATGTGTAACCTAGCCTCTCACTGATAAGGGATTAAATAAATATGTTTTTTGCAGGACTAGAGAGTGAGACACTTGTATAAGTGAAGGGAATGGAGGGCCAATAGTTTAAGACTGAAGCTGTAAACCATTGGAAAAACTGCTGTCATTTAGCTAAGGCTATAAAAACTTGTAAACTCCGATTGTTAGCTTAAACTTTAAACATGACTATGGGATTCTACTAGGAAAATCATGTTTTAGAATAAATGCCCCTTCCTGGATCCTCCCACTGCCCTATCTTCAGCAGCAGATAAGCACACAAAGGAAAAAGCAGCAGCCCAGCTACCTCTCTAAGATTATTTTCAGCCCTAAAAATAATAAAGTCTGACTTAAGAGCCTCTATGAAAGAGGATCTGGCAGAGGCAGTTCTCTTCCTTAGAACTCTACATTGAATTGATTTGCATTTGCTAAGCCTATAACTACATTTCAAGATTAATATAAACCATTTCTAGGTTTTACAGATTTTGTTTTTGGTTCATTATAGATAAGCTTTGTTTTTGTTCTAAAACAACCAAATAATGTGGTTTGTATTTTTGAACTGGTAAAGATCCTGTTCCTGATGTTTATACCTGCTGCTACTATCCAGCCACTTGATTGATTAATAAAAAAAAAAAAAAAAAAAAACTTTGTTTTCATTGTGTTTGTCTTTTGCTTAAACTGTGCAATACAGTAGACTGTTGGCTTCCCAGCCAGTAGTCCTGTGGTAGGTTGCGTTTCTTTCCCTCAAGGAATGTATAAAATACATTGTCATATTAATACAGAGGAGTCGGAGTCGGAAATACATAAAACTGAGGAGTCAGAACATTTATCTACCGACTCCACAGCCCTGGCTTTGACCCCGAGCATATCTACATTGTGCTTGGTCACAGCACTGTTATCTTACCACCTTGACAAGATAATCGCCACCTGTCTGCCCCAGTTCCATCAGTCCTAAACAGGCCTTATTGGTAAGGAGCTCTTTGGTTTAGTACTATGGGAATTGGTTGTACTCCCTCTGCTTTCCACACCTCCAACACCCTTCCTCTGCCAGGTTCCCCACTTTCACCCCTTCATCTCCCTTCCCCCCCCTACCTCCTTCACCTTCCCTTAATTCCAGCCGTCCTTTCACCCCCTTCCCTCCCTTCTCCTCCCCCATATTCTCCCTTGCCTCTTCCCTGGCCCCCCTTTCCTTCCCCCTCCTTATCCCCTCCCCTCCTGTTCACCCCCCTCTCTTTCCTCCTCCCTTTCCCTCTCTTCCCCTTTCCCATCTTCCCACTATCCCCCCTTCCTCCCCCCTTCTTCCCACTTCCTCATGTTCAACTCACTACTCGCTTCCTTCACCTCATCATTCAATTCTTAATTCTTCATCTCCTCACTTGGTGGTCCTCTCCCATGCTGCCTACCTTATTTTATTGAGATTTTAAAAAACATTTAATGTTTTTCACCTAAAACCTGTCAAAGTTCCCCCTTGTGCGCCACGGGGGGCTTTTTGAGCCCATGCCGGATCCATGAGTCAGCATAGGTGAGCATATCTGACTCCCTTTGGCAATGTATTACTGCTGTGTGGTTACCATTTATTGTTTACTGTATCTAATATGCTTGTTTCTATTGTACAATTTCTATATACTTTATAGACCCTCCTAAAGAAGCGGTATTTTCCGCGAAACCGGTCGAGGTTGCTGGCTGGCTCCACTTATTAGACCATTGACGGTTTTTGTTTCATTACATTTGCCTTCCTGATACGTGGGGCCTGTCCCTTATGTTTTTAAATCTGTATATTGTTTTATGTTAATAAATACCTTTTTACATTATTTTATGTTTTTTTTATCAGTGCCTTGAAAATCCTAGCCAACACCCCTGACCAATGACTATGGTTGGATGGATATTGGGCCCCAAGCAGCCTTTTCTCCTATACTCATTTGGTCCAATTTTTTCAAATATTCAGAGATTTAGTGTTAAAAGAGTTGGCTACACTTCCTGTAACGGAACCCCAAATGGGACAGGGGTTAAATCTGTTTACGATATTCCACTCCACCCAAGAGAGCTTATCGACACTCCACAATCAGGCAAACGAACACAACCCCTAAGAATTCCCCCAGAAACAAGACACAGCTCTGTTTGAGGTTCAAAACAGGGAATGAATCTTTATTGCAAACACATGGTAACACATTTCTCTTCAAAATACATCCCTCCCACCCTTGGAAAACAGGGCGGGTTAAATTGTCCAATGACAAAGGTGATACAGGTCAGGTGTGTTCAAAGTTCTTCAGTAAACAGTCTTAGAAGGGGGGGGGTTGCTGGAGTGACCCCCCCCCTTTCCTCACAGCAAGACACTTAAACATCCCATAATAGGTAGCCAGCCTGTCTACCAAGCTCCAATCCACATCACCACAGTAGCAGACTTAATTACCACAATAGACAATAGGATGCAATCACACCCCACCCCTTTCATCACAGCAAGCTTAATAGTACACATCAGCCAACACAATATATATACAATATCTATACCGCATTAAATGTGACTAGCACAGACCATAGTGGGGTTCTCATTCACCCTGTGCCCCTAAAGTGACTCCCGTTACACTTCCCTTCTAAAAAAAAAAATCATAATCACCCCTTACCTAAGGCAGGTCTTAAGTCACTGTGGGATAGGAAGACTGTGCGATAGGAAGGACCTAGTGATCCGTCTAGCTGTCGCAATTGACAAATCCGATTATGTTAATGAAATTTATAGGATCCTCAGTGATCATGACACATATAAAGAACTCCACAGTAATCCTACTATGCAATTTAAAAAGGAATTAGACAAATTAGTCACAAAGGGATTCAATGAACGGATATAAAAAAAAAAAAAAAAAGGGCATTTTTTGTACCGATTGCACCCAGAATTCTGACAACATATCTACCCAAAATCCATAAGGATTCCACTCATCCACCTGGACGACCAATCGTGAGTGCTGTAGACTCAGTTATGTCCCGCATCGGACATTACATCGATTTCTACCTTCAACCTCTGGTGAAGCAAACTCCATCTCATCTCAAAGATACCACGGACATCAAACTATTAAAAAGTCTAGCTATACAGGGTGATTACTTACTGGCCACTGCAGATGTGGCATCATTGTACACCTGTATCCCTCATGTATTAGGTATTGAGGCGGTCACTCATTTTATAGACCGAGGCCTCTCTCACAGGGAGATAAAGTAGTTAAATCATTTAACTATTAGAATTCGCCACAAAACACTAATTCTGGTTTGATCAACAAAAAAAATTCTGCAGCAGAGGCGCGTAGCAATGGGGGCAAAAATTGCCGCCAGTCTCACCAATCTGTTTATGATCAAGTGAGAGGACGTTGTTGTCAATTCTGAACACAGACCTTCCATTGGTTCTGTGGGCCAGATTTATTGTCAACATCCTTCTCCTATGGGATGGCTCCCCAGAGTCCCTAAAGGAATTCTTTACTTTTTTTTAACCAGAAAGATTGAGGTATCCCTTTGTCACACGAGTTTAGTTCCACTAAAATAAATTTTTTAGATCTAGAGATTGAGATTAGTTCACGTCAATTTAAGTTTCAAACATATTTCAAATCCACAGATCGGAACAGTTATATACCCATCGACAGTTGCCGCCATAGATCTTGGCTACATTCAGTTCCTCGCAGCCAATTTTTGAGGCTGCGTAGAAATTGCACCAATGTAGGCACCTTTCTGGTCCAAGCTTTGACACTAAAACAGAGATTTATCGAGAAGGAATATGATCCAATTGTAGTAGATTCAGAACTACAAAACGTTGTAGGAATCAATAGGGGTTCCCTATTAAGAAACCCCCACTTGAACCAGACGAGTCTTTTAAATGCTCCATGCTCACATTGTTTTCAGTTCAACATAAGGACATTAAAGCCATTATTAATCATCATTGGAACACTCTCAGAAATGACCGCATTTTGGGTTCAATTCTACCGTAACAATATATTAATAGTAAAAAAAGGTCAGGTCTGAGCATGTAGGCCCCTTACAAAATAGTCTAGAGTGGGTGACTGGGGACAAAGAGAAGGCTAATTTATTAAATGCTTTATTCAGCTCTGTGTATACAGTGGAGCATGGGGGAGCTCATGTCCATAATGGAGGTTGTAGTGACAAAGCCCCAAATCCACAATGGCTCAAAAGTGATATAGTCCAGTAATATTTCGACAGAATAAAGGTGGATAAAGCCCCTGGACCAGATGGCATACACCCACGGATCCTAAAAGAATTGAGCTCTGTAATTTCAAAGCCATTGTATCTAATTTTTAGGTACTCATTAATGACAGGAATAGTACCACTGGATTAGCGCAGGGCCAATGTGGTGCCCATATTTAAAAAGGGCAAAAAGTCTTTACCAAGTAACTATAGACCTGTTAGTTTAACTCCTATAGTTGGGAAGATACTGGAGAGATTAATAAAAGACCACATAGATGAATTCTTTCTGGAAAAAAAACTATTTAAGCAACAGACAGCATGGATTCATGAAAGACAGAAGCTGTCAGACAAACCGTTTATTTTTTATTTTTCATGAAGAGGCAAGTAAAACCTTGGACAGAGGCATGGCTGTGGACGTGGTATACTTGGATTTTGCAAAAGCGTTTGATACAGTTCCGCACACACGGCTCATGTGTAAGGTAAGGTGTACAGAATTGGAAATATCAGTCTGTAAATGGATAGAAAACTGGCTAAAAGACAGAATTCAGAGAGTCGTGGTTAATGATTCTTACTCTGAATAATCCAAGGTTATCAGTGGTGTACCCCAAGGTTCAGTGCTGGGACCCTAACTTTTTAATATCTTTATAAATGATATTGGCTCTGAGATCAAAAGTAACATTTCTGTCTTTGCAGATGACACCAAGCTATGCAGTGGAATAACGTCCTTAAAGGATTGTCTCCAATTTACAAGCCGACCTCGATGCTCTGTCTAATTGGGCGACTAAGTGGCAGATGAGGTTTAATGTTGATAAATGTAAAGTTATGCACTTGGGGGCTAAGAATATGCATGCATCATACATACTAGGAGGAGCAGAACTGGGGGGGATCCGTAGTGGAGAAGGATCTGGTTTTTTTTGTAGATCATAAGCTCAATAATGGCATGCAATGCCAAGCTGCGGTTTCCAAAGCGAGCAAAGTCCTTTCTTGTATTGAGAGGTATGGACTCCAGAGAGAGATATAATTTTGCCCCTGTACAAATCATTAGTAAGACCTCATCTGGAATATGCTGTTCAGTTTTGGGCTCCAGTTCTCAAAAAGGATATCGGGGAACTGGAGAAAGTGCAGAGAAGAGCAACCAAACTGATAAGAGGCATGGAGGAGCTCAGCTATGAGGAAAGATTTGGAGGAACTGAATTTATTCACTCTGGAGAAGAGGAGAATAAGGGGGATATGATCCACATGTACAAATATATAAGAGGTCCTTATAGTGAACTTGGTGTTGAGTTATTCACTTTAAGGTCAACACAGAGGACAAGGGGGCATTCTTTACGTCTAGAGGAAAAGAGATTTCATCTCCAAATACGGAAAGGTTTCTTCACAGTAAGAGCTGTGAAAATGTGGAACAGACTACCTCCAGAGGTGGTTCTGGCCAGCTCAGTAGATTGATTTAAGAAAGGCCTGGATATTTCCCTAAATGTACATAATATAACTGAGTACAAAGATTTCTAGGTAAAGTTGATCCAGGGAAAATCCGATTGCCTCTTGGGGGATCAGGAAGGAATTTTTTCCCCTGCTGTAGCAAATTGGATCATGCTCTGCTGGGGTTTTTTGTTTTTTATTTTGTTTGTTTATTTTTTTTGTGGTTGAACTGGATGTTCAATCTTCTGGGGGGCTCATTCCTTACGAGGTAAAATTGCCCCCAACATCATTAATCCCCCAGTACGTCCTTCATTTTTCCATAACCTGGTGGGTTATTTTCCCTGTAAGAAGTGTGTAGTATGTCAATACAACAACACTTGTGGGAGACAAAAAACTTTAGAATTCAAATCAAATGTTACCAGCCAAATGTATCCCATCAAAACATTCTGTACCTGTGCCACCAGACATGTTGTTAATGTGATCACCTGCCCTTGCGGAAAACAATACGTGGGTCGCAAGATACGTGCGTTTTCCGTTCGGGTAGATGAACATATTGCCAAGATCAAAAGCGGTGATATCAAACATAATGTGCCTAGACATTATAGAGAATATCATGCCCGTGATCCCACAGGTTTCCAGTTTCTCATCATCGACAAATATGTTCCTCCGTGGACTCGGGGAGTTTCACGTTTAGAAACGTACTGGATATAAGAACTACAGTCTCACTCCCGGCTAGGGTTAAACAGAGTGGGATATCAATGCGTTCATTTACCAAGCTTGACGAGGAATCACACCATGACCTACTGACTTATTGAAATCTGGGTGCAATCATTATAACCATAATGTGTTCACAATATGTTATTTCTTTATATCATATTTACATTCCATTTTATAAACTTTATTATATCTCATGTATTTTGTTCCATCATTAACATTCTGAATTTTGGCTCTGAGGTGTAGTTCATTACATTTCCTTTTGGGTGTTATAGGTAATTTACATCGTCATTTGAAATTTCCTTTACTTGTCCTATTTGCCAAATTTTGATTCATTCAATTTTTTGGGACTAATCTCCCAAGAATTAAACAAAATCGCCATTGGGGATTGGTGGTGAGATACACATCTCCTATTTCCTACATTTAGTGACACACTTCTTTGTTTATACCAGAATGTGTTGTGTCCCCCATTCCATTTTGGTGGTGGCACCGTTTCCGATTCCAGGCTCATATACAATGGTCCTGGTCCGCATACAGCGCTGACATTTTGTTGATTACCTGAAGTCTATGTCATTAATTGGCGATGTAATTTCCGCTTTCTCCTTCGACGCCTTTCACACTGGGACGTTTTACAGGCGCTTTAGTGTTAAAAAAAAAATCGCCTGTAAAGCGCCTGAAAGAAGCCTCATCTGCAACCCCAATGTGAAAGCCCGAGTGCTTTCACACTAAAGCGCCTGAAAAATGCCCCAGTGTGAAAGGGGTCTTAGCGTTAAAAAAAGTAGTATTTTCTTGCTCCTACATCACGGGACACAGAGCCTTAATTACTTAATGGGTTATGTAGTCACCACAGATGATTGGACACTGGTTAACCCAATTAGAATTTAGTTTCTCCCTCTATATAACCCCCCCCCCAAATGGAGAGTGCCTCAGTTTTTCGCCAGTGTTTAAGGTGGTTGGTCACGTTCAACATGTGCGAAGAAGAAAGTGCTCTTTTGATGGTCTGTCTGCGTAGACCTAGGAGCTATAACTGGATCCATACCTCGGGCCGATATCAAAAGCCTAAGATGGGTGGTCATGTAATGAAAAAACAAGGTTTGCCTGCAATGTCTCTCTGCGGAAATCTGGGCTCTGGGATCCAGACTTTGGTGTACTGATGCAACTGTGGCACGAAAAGTTTCTGGAAAAGTCTTCTACAGGTCCAGGTATGAGGTTTCTCTAATGGAACCCTTGATAAACCTGAAGTTTGGCACAACTTGCCCGCCGTGATGGGTGAAAGCTGGAACTACTTGGTAGCTTTTCCTGCGGCATTGATAAGTTAAAAAGAGGATAATTTATTTTAGATTTATCTTCTGCGAGTAGGATGTCTTTCCTGGTTTTCACCACTGGAGGAAGTGCATACCTGGTGTATTCTTACATAGCCATCCAGGAACAAGCTCAGTGAAGTCGGTCAAAAAAAAAATGCCACTCCCCTCCTCTGCTGCAGGCTCTGCCACAAAACGCATACAGGGGTCCCCCAATTATGCCCCCAGTACTCTCTCCCCCTTCTCGTTGCCCTGGGGGTCGCCATGACAGTGGCATGTGCACGCCGGGAACACGCTTTATGCTGTCTAATGGGCAGATGGGGAGGGGGCTGTGGTTGCTCATGCCCGTGCACAGAAACGGCGCACCCGTGTGCAGGCGCCAAGAGGCTGATTTAAAGCCCAGCACGCCAGAAGCCTTCTGTAAGCGGCATGGACACAGAGCTGTGGGCTGTAAGCATCCCTGTGGATTTGAACCAGGCAAACCAAGACTCCTACTCGGCATTAGGCTGTGCAGTGAACAGTGGCGGCCTGTCCATAGGGGGCGCCCGGGCACCACCCCCCTCCCCCAGTCAGAAAAAAAAATTATTATTTAAACCTGTGCCTTTAAGAAAAATAAAAATCCAAAAAAGGTCCTTATGTGCACTGTGTCCGCGCGCCGGGCACAGTGCAGGAGTAGCGTCACGTCTGTGCAATCACAGGATTGCAGACGTGGCGCTACATTGGCAGCCAAAATATGCCTTTGTGGCGCTGCCCATCACGCCACATGCTTCCGGCGCGATGGACAGTAGTATTGTCATGGCCGGGCGGGTGCATACACTTCTATATGCACCCGCCCGTCTCTGTGCTGGTTCCGACGTCACTGGACAAACAGGAAGTGACGTCGGCACTATCGAGCTCAGTGCGCCCGTTCGTGGAACAGGTAAGCTGAGCAATGCCTGCCATGTCTTCCCCTCACCCCAGTTTGTACTACTGTTCTGTGCTTCGGCGGCAGCAGCAACAGCATCGGCGGCCAGCACACCTCCCCACCCGCTTATTGAAACTTCAACATGCTGTCAGGAAGCACCATCCCCACCCCTCTCGCTGATTGAAAAAGTTTTTTAAATGTCTGCCGTCAGGAAGCACCCCCTTCCCCCGTTATTGTTTTTTTAAATGCACATTCACTGCCTGATCCCCACCCATCCACCTCGGAGCCTTTTATTGTAGTTAGACTGCTGGGACTTGTAGTTCTCCATCTTCTCCTGGGGCTCATGGAGAAGATGGAGATTGGAGAACTACAAGTCCCAGCGGGTTATACATACAATAAGGCTCTGAGGTGGATGGGATGCACCTGAGCCCAGGAGAAGATGGGGAACTACAAGTCCCAGCAGGTTATATTATAAGGCTCCTAGGTGGATGGGTGTCATATTATAACCTGCTGGGACTTCTAGTTCCCCATCTTCTCCTGGGCTCAGGTGCATGCCATCCACACCCATCCACCTCAGAGCCTTATTGTATGTATAACCTGCTGGGACTTGTAGTTCTCCATCTTCTCCTGGGGCTCAGGTGCATGCAATTCACCATCTATGGGACCACAAGTCCCAGCAGTGAGAAAAACTGGACAAAGATGGTGGATGGCATGCACCTGAGCCCCAGGAGACGATGGAGAATTACAAGTCCCAGCAGGTTATAATATAAAGCTCCGATGTGGATGGATGACTGGACAGTGACACCGTGGGGACAATTGGCACAACGGCATGAATGTGCACAGTGGCGACAATTAAAGGGCACAGTGGTGACAATTGGCAGTGGCTGCGTTTGATGGCATGGCACAGTGGCTGCGTTTGATGGCATGGCACAGTGGCTGCGTTTGATGGCATGGCACAGTGGCTGCATTTGATGGCATGGCACAGTGGTGACAATTGATGGCACAGTGACCACAATTGATGGCATGGCACAGTGGTGACAATTGATGGCACAGTGACCACAATTGATGGCATGGCACAGTGGGTGCATTTGATGGCATGGCAAAGTGGCTGGGTTTGATGGCATGGTACAGTGGTGACAATTGATGGCACAGTGGCTGCGTTTGATGGCATGGCACAGTGGTGACAATTGATGGCACAGTGGCTGCGTTTGATGGCATGGCACTGTGACTGCGTTTGAAGGCATGGTACAGTGGCTGCGTTTGATGGCATGGCACAGTGGCTGCGTTTGATGGCATGGCACAGTGGCGCGAATTGATGGAACAGTGGCTGCATTTGATGGGCACAGTGAGGCTGCGATTTTTTTTTCTTCGTTTGCGCCCCCCCAAAAATTTGGAGCACCAGCCGCCACTGGCAGTGAATATATGTGTATTGTAAGACTATAACACAACAGTGATTGCATTTTTTTGTGTATAGTATCTTTGCTTTACAGTAAGGACTATGTCCCCGAGAAGAGGTACAAGGGCTGGTAAAAAGGCATCAGTTCCCAGTTGATGGTGGCCTCACATGTGCATTCTCTGACCAGAAGTGCATTCTTTGATCAAAAGTGCCGGAGTTAAAAACCTGGAGTTTGCTATCAACTGCTTCTGTTTGCAAGGGTGGATTTTTTTCCCCTCTTTTTCTCTGACACTTTTTAAACAGCTTTTTTTCTTTTTCCTCTCTGCTAATTAAGGGGAGGGTTTAATTGTTCACAGGTGTGGGTTTGTTCACAGGTGAGTATAAAGTGGCTGTACCAGCTCCCAGAGGAGCTGGCTCCCAGTTGATGGTGGCCTCACATGTGCATTCTTTGATCAAAAGTGCCGGAGTTAAAAACCTGGAGTTTGAAACAGGAGGTAAGACAGGAGTCTTCATTATTTTTTCCAATCACTGATACAGAACAAGCTTGCAGCTAATAAAGTTGGAACTCTTGATATACCGAGAGCCCCCGGCGGCAACTCTATATTCCCCGGCTTGGCGCCCCCCCCCCCCCGATACACCATTCACCTGCCAGCTGCACATCAATCCTCCCTGACACCAGCAGGACACCCCTCTTCCCTAGGGCCAGAACTGCATCCCGGCAGCTACCGGCGCACGCTTCCTAGGAGTAGGACGTGTGGCCCACGGCATGTAGATAGGTAGGGCCCCATCCCCCTCCCTTCATCGCCGCGACAGAGTGGCTCCCCACTCTTCCCCTCCAGATACCAGCCTGCTACCCCCTTGTAATTGGGTCACCTACCACTATCTCCTAACTCAATAACTACCAGTTGGCTATCCCCCCCTGCCCCCCCCCCCTCAAGGTCACCACCTTGGCTCTTTGCAGCCGGAGTGGTGGCCATCTTGCAACACCCTAGCCCCACTCCCCCTCTCTCAAATACCATTTGTACTTGATCCAGGGTTCGCCCGATCGCCTCTCAAGGGGTCAGGAAGGAATTTTTTCCCTGTCGTAGCATATTGGCGTAGCACAACCAGGGTTTTTTTGCCTTCCTCTGGACCAAGTCAGGATCGAGGATTAAGTTAATCTTTGATTAATCCCCCCCTCCCCCTAGTGTTTGGCGACTATGGTTAATCTGCAATATTCTGCAGAAACCATTGGGGATCTGAGACAATTTGCCGCAATACTACCAGCCATCGCTAAAAAAGCCCTAAGAACTGAGCGACTTTTGAGAATCGATCGACTATCAAAAATCTCAGCCGTTTACCCCAGCCTAAGCATATATCGTGTGCTTTGATCAACACAAGATCGGCAGTAAAACACCGACTGGAAATCCATGATTTCATTCTACAATATGATTTAGACTGCCTCTTTATTACAGAGAGCTGGCTTACAGCTGACTGCAACACCATTCTAGGAGAACTGGTGCCAGAAAACTATTGTATCATAACTGAAAACAGAATAGGGCAAAGAGGAGGAGGACTGGCGGTGATCCATAAGACTCATCTTGCAATCACTAAACCTGTCCTTCAAAACCCTCTTCCATTTATGGAAACCCTTACCCTGCAACTACAAACTCCCAGGAGACCGTCCGGATTCTACTCTGCTATAGGCCACCTGGCCCAAAATCGCAGTTTCTCCCATCATTGACGGATTTTATCTCCACGTATAGCCTTAACAGCAAACACCTTTTGCTGCTCGGGGACTTCAATCTCTGGGCCAACTCCCCGCAAGACCTGCATTGATCACTTCGAAGGATTAGGGCTACAACAACTAGTATGTGGGTCCACACATGCTTCAGGTCACACACTCGATCTTATTTTCAGACAAGATCTGGAAATAAAAATCTTGGAAAATGAACTATTGCCATGGACAGATCACCATGCAATTAAATTCATTATTTCCGCTTTCCCACCCTTAACTAAAACATCAAATCTAGTGACAACACACTGGACTAGATGTCAGAAGAAGCTCCACTCGGAACTCTTCAAAACCACGTTAAGGAAAAAAATAAATACAATTCAGCCGCATCAAACGGCTGAAGAAACGCTGGATACCATAAACACAGCCCTATTACAGTCAGCCGACTTAATAGCGCCGAAACGTAAAACCCGCATTCGGAAAAATAACTAGCTGGTTCAATAACCAACTGGCATTACTGAAGCAAGAGCGTAGAAGGGCGGAAGCCGCCTGGAAAAGAAGCTCTTCAGATGAGAACCTCACCATCTACAAAGCAACAACAAGAAAATACCACAAAGAAATCTTCAAAGCCAAGAAAAACTATTTTTCCGAGGCTATCAACAGCGCCCTTAATCGCCCACGCGAACTCTTTAAATTGGTCACTCAGACCATGAATCCAAGATGTCTTGAAGCCCCCAATTCAGACTCACAAGAATTTTGCAGTGAATTGTCGGATTACTTCATTAATAAAATCGAGGGGATCCGACAAAGCATTCAGCAAAATAATTCCCCCCTCAACTCTCCCCGTAATGATTTACACAATACCTGCAGTAATTTACCACAACCTGGTAAGTTCACGCTGGAACCTATCTCTATCCATGCCACTAAAAATATCATCGGTACTCTGCGTAACAGCACCGCGCCGAATGATATCCCCACTAAACTGCTGAAGGAATGCGCCGACATCCTGGCACCTCCTATCACGCAGCTTATCAACCAATCCTTCAGGGAAGGCATAGTGCCCTCCCAGTTGAAGGAGGGTATAATTCGACCCATCTTGAAAAAAAAACAACCTGGACCCCAAGGACCCACTCCACCGTCGTCCAATAACAGGCCTAAATGTACTCTCAAAGGTAATGGAAAAAGTAGTGGTACAACAGCTGCAACATCATCTAGATACCCACAACCTACTTGACCCATTTCAATCGGGATTCCGGCCTGGACACGGGACAGAAACCGCATTGCTCAAAATATGGGACGACGCTCTCGAGGCCGCAGATGAAGGAGAATCTTGTCTTCTGGTTCTGTTGGACCTGAGCGCAGCCTTCGACACAGTAGACCACAAGCTTTTATTGACTCGGCTAGCTGAAGTAGCCAGAGTCGCAGAAGGCGATTTATCTTGGTTCTCCTCTTTTTTGGAAAACCGATCGCAAATAGTGAAGTTAGGACCTTTCACTTCTGAGAAACGCACGGTATCATGCGGAGTCCCTCAAGGATCCCCCCTGTCGCCGGTGTTATTCAACATCTATCTTCGCCCTCTTTTTGAGATTATTAGCAGTCAAAAACTGCTCTACCACTCATATGCAGACGACACGCAACTATATTTCCGCATTTGCAATAAAAAGGATCATCACCTCAATCTAGAGAAATGCCTCTCTTTGATAGAGGACTGGATGACAAAGAGTTATCTTAAACTCAACGGAGAGAAAACAGAACTTCTCCTGTTTCACGCCAAGCGTATGAATCAACCTACAACAACTTGGACCCCCCGCCCATTCTGGGCAAAATCATCACCCCTAGCGCCAAAGTCAGAAGTCTCGGGGTCATCTTTGACTCTCACATGACAATGGATGCACAAATAGGGTCAGTAGTCAGCGGATCTCACCATCTGCTGCGCCTACTACGCAGACTTACTCCTTTTATTCCCAAGGAAGACATAGCGGTCGTGGTGGGAGCTATTGTAAACTCCAGATTGGACTATGCAAATGCCCTTTACCTCGGACTCCCAAAGTACCAAATCGCTCGTCTACAAGTCGTTCAAAATACGGCCGCTAGACTTGTGACTGGGAAAAAACCTTGGGAATCAATCTCACCTTCACTGAGAGCCCTTCACTGGTTACCAATAAAAGACAGAATCACTTTTAAAGCACTCTGTCTACGCATAGATGTATCTATGGGAACGCTCCACATTATCTATGCGAAAAAATAAAAGCTCATAAACCCAATCGCATTCTGCGTTCCACCAATCAAAATTTCCTCCAGATACAAGTCCAAAGGAGAAAGGAGATTCGCGGTCCAAGGGCCTAGACTATGGAACGCTTTACCAACCAGCATTCGGTTGGAGGAGAATCACTTAGCATTCAGGAGAAAGATCAAGACTCATCTCTTTTGATACCAAAGGAGACAGGAACAACAAGCGCCCAGAGGCGATTAAATTCGCATGTGCTGCGCTATATAAGTTTTCATTCATTCATTCATTCAGAAGATCCCCGCTTATGGCTAAGGAATCTGAGCTTGCCTGCAGTTTACCATCCCCCTCTGTCAGCCTGATAGCAGCCTCACAGGATGAGCCCGTCTGGTTCTGCAGCTTCTTCTATGGCAGCTCCTGTATACGTCACTGAGGACGCTTTGGATGACATAGAAGGAAGGATTGCTACTATTATCGCAACCCCCTTGAAAGATAGCAGAAACCGGGGTAGATCCCCTTCATCTGCTCTGGCTCTGAGGGTGAAAAATCCCTCTCTGGAGATGAGGATCGTGTGCAGTCTGAGGACTCAGAGGATGAGAGGATTCCTGCTACCTCTCAGTCTCTAAAGATGCAGGTGCAAAATTATGCAGAGATGGTGCGTGCCACTTACAAATTGACCCTGTGGAAGCTTATATGTCGTCCTTCGTTTCCTCTTTTGGGATCTCGGAAATCCCCGCAGGCTGCATGCTCCTTTCCAGTTTATCCCTTGCTGGATAAACTGATGTACAGATAAACTGTTTTCTCCTCCTAAACAGTTTTCCCTCCTTTATTCTATGGAGGAAGGTTTCACTAAGAAATGGGGGGTACCTGCCATTGATGCAGCTATTTTTTGTGCAAACAAAAGCCTGACCTGTCCTATAGACAATGCTCAGGGTTTTAAGGATCCAACTGATAAAAAGTTGGAGTCCCTATTGAAAGCCTCCTCCTCCAATAGCTGCAACCTGCAGTTGCAGCTATTGGTGTATGTCAGTTTCTCAAGGAACAAATTAAGTAGATTATTAACCTCCTCCCTAAAGAGGAGAGTGAGGTTTATGAGGACCTTCATAAGGCCACTTTGTTCAGAAAGCATCCCACTTGAATCTCCTGCAGGCACACATGCGCAGGTCTCTTTGGTTAAAACTTTGGGAGGCCGAGGTTTCTTGCAAAAGATACTTGGCAGCGTTCTCCTTTTGGGGAGGATGCCTGTTTGGGGATGACCTGGATAAATACATCCAAAAGTTTACCAGAGGCAAGTCTACTCTGTTGCCGGTTAAAAGAAGAGTAAACAGCCTTCATTTTCTCCAGCCCTTGGAACCTCATTCTCCAGGCAGTGGCGACGGCTTTTCCAGTCGAACACTAGGGGAAAGGCCCAGAGCCTTTGGGGTCCAAAGTCTAAGCAGAACCCCAAAACTTCTCTATGAAGGGATGCCCCCGCTTGGCCGAGTGGTGGGAAGTCAATTTGCAAACGCCTGGCGGAACAAAGCTTGGGACAAGTGGGTCATCTCCACAGTGTACTCAGGCTACAAGCTAGAATTCAGAGAACTTCCGCTACCCCGTTTTCTGAGATCAAGAGTTGCCAAAGATTCAGAAAAAAGAAGGCCTTTGCTGTTGGCCTTGGAACACCTGTTGTCCCAAGGGGTAATCATGGAGTTAGCCCCAGAAGATCAGGGTTTTACTCAAACCTTTCACAGTTCCAAAACCAAAAACGGGGATGTCAGACCTACCCTGGATCTGAAAAGCCTGAATCAGTTTCTAAACATTCGCTTCTTTCGCATGGAGTCTGTTCGTTTAGTTGTTTCCACCCTTCAGGAAGGAGAATTCCTGGCATCAATAGACATGTGCCAATATTTCCCGCTCACCAAAGGTTTCTAAGGTTTGCGGTTGATCAGTGCCACTTTCAGTTTGTGGCCCTTCCTTTCGGGCTGGCTACAGCACCTAGAGTGTTCACAAAAATACTGGCCCCGGCCCTGGCAAGGCTAAGGGCACGGGGCATAGCAGTAACAGCCTATCTGGACTATCTGTTGATCATAGATCAGCCCACTGCACGCTTGGGCCACAATGTGTACAGCACAGTGGAATATTTACCTAGGCTGGGTCTTCAATCTGGAAAAATCCTCCTTGCAGCCTCAAAGAAGGCTGGAATACTTGGGCATGACTATAGACACTTCCCAAAGCAAGGTATTACTTCCCAAGCCAAAGGCAAAAGCCATAGGAGACTTGGTCCGTGTGATAAAAGGCAAAGAGAAGGCCTTCCATCTGTCTATGCATGAGATTGGGAAAGATGGTAGCCTCATTCGAGACTGTACCTTACGCCCAGTTTCACTCAAGGCCATTACAGGGCAGAATTCTGTCAGCTTGGAACAAAGATGTTCAGGCCCTGGACCTTCCTATGATCTCATCTCCAAAGGTTCACCAGAGCCTCAATTGGTGGTTGCTCCACCAAAATCTGTCAGAAGAAAAATCCTTCACTCCAGTTACCTGGTAACCACAGACACCAGCCTTCTTGGCTGGGGGGCAGTTCTAGAAGAAGCATCTGTCATGGGGAAGTGGTCCGGAGCCGAAAAGCTCCTACCCATCAACATCCTGGAGATTCGGGCAATTCATCTGGCCCTTAGAGTTTGGTCTTACAGACTGCAGGGTTGGCCTCTCTGGGTTTCAGTCTGACAATGCTACAGCCGTGGCCTATATCAATCACCAAGGAGGCACCAGAAGTCTGGATGCCCAAAGAGAGGTGAATCACATGCCGGCCTGGGCAGAAAGGCATATTCCTCGCCTGTCTGCAGTCTTCATTCCAGGGGTAGAAAATTGGCTGCCGGATTTTTTAAGCCGCCAGCAGCGGAGTCCAGGAGAATGGTCTCTACACCCCGACATTTTTCAAATCATATGTCAGAAATGGGGTACCCCAGATGCGGACCTGATGGCTTCCCAGTTCAATGCAAAGCTGGACAACTGTGTCAAGAAGCAAGAGATCCCTGTGCCCAAGGGTCAGATGCCCTGATAATCTCATGGGATCGTTATTCTCTTGATTTATGCGTTCCCTCCGGTTCTGCTTCTCCCACAACTCCTTCAGAGGATCAAGAGGGAAGGAAAGCTTGGCCCAGGAGATCCTGGTACGTAGAATTTGTAAGGAAGGCAGTAGGAAGACAGTGGGTTCTCCCACTACCCTCGGACCTACTATCACAGGGTCCAATATTCCATCCTGCCTTACAAAGTCTAAATTTGACTGTTTGGCTGTTGAGACCCACATTCTGAGGAAACGTGGGCTCTCAGGTCCAGTCCTATCCACTCTGGTTAATGCTATGAAGCCAGCCTCCAGGCTCATTTACTACAGAATCTGGAAGGCATATGTTTCCTGGTCTAAACCCAGAAGGGGGCATCCTAGGAAGTATAGGTGACTATATACTAAATGATTGAGCTCCAGAGCCCTGGATGCCCAAAAAGGGTGAATAAATAAAATTGGCATATAAAAAATATAGCATATAAAAAATAAAATATATCACGGTTTTCCGGCTTCCACCAGAAATGACAATAGGTGATTATTACAATATAAACGGAAACTGTGACAAACGGTTCATGTTCTCATTAATCCAAAGGAAAAAGGAAGTCCATAGTGTGACAGTTGGGAACACCCGTGCACTTTATAACCATGCGATTAACCGTGGACTAAATTATCCAAAAGTGAATCCGCCACCAGTGGTCGCAAGCCGCTTACCAGATTTTAAGGTCCCTACGGACCAAGCCCAGCGTATAACTCCTCAGTAAACGGTGTTGGTATCCGGATGTAAGCAGACTCCACAATAGTATTCACATAAACCAGATAAAGAAAAGAGGAAATGCTTCCATAGCATAAAACCAAAATGTGACTTTATTCAAACAGATATAGCAAGTATTACACTCACATTTCAGGAGATTCAATAAAACATTTCTGCCATGCAGCTCCGGCCGGACGCTTGCAGGCAACAGGACTGCTCGTGGAGAGTAGACAGTTGAGAGGGGATGACACAGGAGTGCCGCTCGCTCCACTTAGTGCCCAGAGACAAAGTGATTCTTTCACGAAACGCGTCGGGCGGAGCGAGCGGCACTCCTGTGTCATCCCCTCTCAACCGTCTACTCTCCACGAGCAGTCCTGTTGCCTGCAAGCGTCCGGCCGGAGCTGCATGGCAGAAATGTTTTATTGAATCTCCTGAAATGTGAGTGTAATACTTGCTATATCTGTTTGAATAAAGTCACATTTTTGTTTTATGCTATGGAAGCATTTCCTCTTTTCTTTATCTGGTTTATGTGAATACTATTGTGGAGTCTGCTTACATCCGGATACCAACACCGTTTACTGAGGAGTTATACGCTGGGCTTGGTCCGTAGGGACCTTAAAATCTGGTAAGCGGCTTGCGACCACTGGTGGCGGATTCACTTTTGGATAATTTAGTCCACGGTTAATCGCATGGTTATAAAGTGCACGGGTGTTCCCAACTGTCACACTATGGACTTCCTTTTTCCTTTGGATTATTGAGAACATGAACCGTTTATGTCACAATTTCCGTTTATATTGTAATAATCACCTATTGTCATTTCTGGTGGAAGCCGGAAAACCGTGATATATTTTATTTTTTATATGCTATATTTTTTATATGCCAATTTTATTTATTCACCCTTTTTGGGCATCCAGGGCTCTGGAGCTCAATCATTTAGTATATAGTCACCTAAATTTCAATTATAGGTCACTGTAATTTAGTTTCTATTTTTGATATACATTGGGTATACGTCCATTGTATTTTTCACAGGTTCCACATGACCTGTATATTTATGTGTACATTTCTGGTTTAGCGCAGTTACCTTCTTTTCCATTTATCTTTTATGTTTGTTTGACATATTAATTGCCGCTTATCAATCCACATTTATTCACTTAGCGCAGTTGCTTCCCCCTCTTTTTAAATCATAGGAAGTATGCCATTAATAGGATTCTTGCCCTTCTTAAGTTGGGCTTAAATATGAAGTTGGCCTTGAGCACTATCAAGGGCCAGATCTCGGCCATGTCGGTATTCTTTCAAAAACTGCTTGCCTCTCATTCCCTAGTCTGGACCTTTGTTCAGGGAGCACTGCACTTGAAACCGCCGGTTAATTCTCCTGTGTGCCAATGGGATTTAAATTTGGTATTATCTGTTTTACAGAAGCTACCTTTTGAACCATTACACCATGCTTCTTTAAGTCTTTTGACAAAAACTTTTTTCTTGTAGCCATATCCTCGGCAAGGAGGGTATCAGAATTGGCGGCTCTTACATGTAAAGAACCGTATATGATCATTCATGATGACGGGGTGGTGCTGCGTCCTCACCCGACTTTCTTACCGTCTTTTTTTCAGATCCGCAGTCTGCAGAGGAAGGTCTACACTCTCTAGATGTTGTAAGAGCAGTAAAAAGTTTATCTGCAAGCTACGGCTCAGATACGAAAGACTGATTTGTCTGTTTATTCTGCCAGGGCCCAGGGAAGGGCCAGGCAGCGTCGAAATCCTCCTATTATTATTTAGGCCTATGGGTTAGAGAAGAAGATTTCTCCTTTTCAGGTGAAGGCACACTCGACTAGAGCAATTGGTGCTTTATGGGCAGTGCATCACCCAGCCTACATGGCTCAGATCTGTAAGGCTGCTACTTGGTCTTCGGTCTATACCAGGTAGATGTGAGAGGGTACAAGGATGCCGCATTTTGGGCGTGGTGTACTGCAGGCAGCAGTATAGATCCTCTGGCCCAATGGCGGTCTTGTTTTCTGATCTGTGTCTCCCTCCCCTAAATTTTATCATTGCTATGGGACATTCCCTTAGTTAATAAAGGCTCTGTGCCCCTTGATGTATGAGCAAAAAAATCTGATTTTTTTAATACAGCTTACCTGTAAAATCCTTTTATTGGGAATACATCACGGGACACAGAGCTCCCGCCCCTCTTCGGAGTTAAACATGCGACACTTATTGCTTTGCTACAAAACTGAGGCACTCTCCATTTGGGAGGGGTTATATAGGGGAGGAACTCAATTCTAATTGGGTTAACCAGTGTCCAATCACCTGTGGTGACTATATAACCCATTAAGTAATTAAGGCTCTGTGTCTCGTGATGTATTCCCAAGAAAAGGATTTTATAGGTAAGCTGTATAAAAAAATCCTATTTTGGTACTCACCATAAAATCCTTTTCTCTGAAGTTCATGGACGGACACAGCTCCAAATAATCTTGACAGTAGGGTAATGTTCCATCTATCAGGACAGGACTAGGCAGACATGTTGAATAGTTAAAAAACACGTAACACAGCAAAGATGAACAGCACAGCCCAGGGGGTGGGCCCTCTGGTCATAACCCTGCAGTCAGCAGCTCAGTTCGTCAAAAAGTAGTACAAACTTAAAAAAGGAGGGGTGGGTGCTGTGTCCATGCATGAATTTCAGAGAAAAGGATTTTACATACAAAAATCCTATTTTCTCTTTCGTTAATGGTCAAACACGGCTCCAAATAATCTTGACAGTAGTGACGTCCCCAAGCAATGTCAAAAATTGAGGGGTGGGCACAGCAAGCAAACCAACTACCACCCAAAAACTAAACGGTGCTCCTCAACAAAGTAGTAGCAACCTTAAACAGCCGCCTGCAAAACTTTGCGGCCGAAGCAAGCATCCACAGATGCATACACATCAACCTTGTAAAATTTTGTGAAGGTGTGAACGGACGACCAGGTTGCCACCTTACACCCCTGTGAGACAGGCGCTTCATGTGGAAAGGCCCAGGAAGCACCTATCGCCCTGGTTGAATGCGCCATGACAGGAAAGGGAGGTGCCCACCCCTGTAGGGATCTGTCTGATCCACCAAGAATTGGTGGCCGACGAGACCGCCAGGCTCTTCTTTGGACCAGTCACTGATAGTGAGTCTGACCTCTGAAACGGAGCTGTAGCAGAGAGATATACTCGCAGAGCTCAGACAACATCCAAGGAATGTAGCGCAACTTCTTTTGGATGCGACGGCCGAGGACACAGGGATGGAAGCACTATGTCCTCATTAAGATGAAAGGCTTAAACGACTTTCGGAAGAAAAGCAGGCTGCGGGCGCAACAACGCCTTATCCTTGTGGAGGATCAAGTAGGGGGACTTGCAAGAGAAGGCTGCCAATTCAGAAACCCACCTGACAGATGTAATAGCCACCAGAAAGGCCACCTTCTGAGAGAGTGTCAAGGGGGAATTTCTGATGTTCTCAAAAGCAGTTTTCTGAAGTGCAGATAGCACCAGATTCCGATTCCACAGGGAAAGTGGTGGCCGAACCGGAGGGGCCACATGTTGAACCCCTTGTATAAAGGTTCTCACCAGTGGATGAGCCGCCAAGGTTCGTTGAAAGAAAACAGCCAAGGCTGAAATCTGCCCCTTAATGGTGCTTAGGGTAAGTCTTTGATCCACCCCACGCTGTAAAAACAGCAGGATCCTGGAAACCCAATAAGCCCGTGGGCGCCACTTCATCGCCTCACACATGGAGATGTAAGCCTTCCACGTGCAATGATGGATCTTCCGAGAAGACGACTTCCGTGCTCTCAGCATGGTGGAAATTACCGAGTCAGACAGACCCCGGTCCCTCAGTACCTGAATTTTAACAGCCATGCCGTTAAAGCCAGCGACCGTAAAGCAGGATGAAGTATAGGACCTTGCGACAGAAGGTCCTTCAGCATTGGCAGTCGCCAAGGAACATCCACCACCAGGCGTACAAGGTCGGCGTACCAAGGGCGCCAAGGCCAATCTGGAGCAATTAGAATCACTGGGATACCCTCGGTCTCCACCCTGGGAAGCAGACGAGGAAGAAGCTTCAGCGAGGGGAAGGCCTATATCAGCCGATACTGTCCCCCACGAAGCCACCAACGCGTCTGTTGCGTCCGCTCAGGGATCTTTGGACTTGGCTACAAACCTCAATACCTTCCGATTGAGTCGAAAAGCCAGGAGATTCACGTCTGGTGTGCCCCATCTCCGGCAAAGTAGCTGAAAAACATCCGGGTGTAGTGACCATTCTCCTTGGTCCAACATCTGGCGACTTAGGTAGTCTGCTTGCCAGTTTTCTACGCCCGGAATGTATACGGCCGACAGGGCCTGCACGCTCCGCACTGCCCACCGAAGGATGTGAGCGACCTCCAATGCTGCAGCCGAGCTTGTTCCTCCTTGATGGTTGACATACGCCACCACCTTGGCGTCGTCCGACTGGATCCTGACTGGACATCCCTGAAGCCTCAAAAACCATGTGGAGAGGCACAGTCTGATCGCCCGAAGTTCCAAGACATTGACCGGCAGACAGGATTCCTCCTGCGTCCATCGACCCTGCGTTAACTGAACACCCGACACACCCCCAGCCGGTCAGGCTGGCGTCCGTCGTGATCAGCGTCCAGTGAAAAGGAAGGAACGACTTCCTGGATTGAAGGGCCAGAGATCTCAGCCACCATACCAGGAAAGCCCTGACTAGTTGACTCACCTGGATTTGACAATCCAGGGACAACGGAGACTTGCCCCATTTGGACAGGATTTCCTTCTGCAAGACACGAGTGTGGAATTGAGCATACGGTACCGCCTCAAAAAGGTGGCCACCATGAGACCCAGGACTCGCATGCAGAAGCACAGTGTCGACCACCGGCGGGATGCCAACAGCTTCACC
The DNA here is from genome assembly GCF_905171775.1 of Rana temporaria. Classification (NCBI taxonomy): domain Eukaryota; kingdom Metazoa; phylum Chordata; class Amphibia; order Anura; family Ranidae; genus Rana; species Rana temporaria. Next base: position 96,551,370 of record NC_053495.1, read on the forward strand.
GCCGACCAAAGAGTCTGCAACTTCTTCAAGGTGAGGTAAACTCTCGCCTCTGAGGAGTCCAGAATTAAGCCCAGGCACCGAGTCGGCACCAACACCGATGTCTGTAGGTTCAATACCCAACCAAACTCTTGACGACTCTAATTCTGAGCCCGAAGCGGCTCTGAGCAGGAGGTCATCCAAGTAGCCCACGATGGCGATTCCTCGCTGTCTCAGCAAGGCCAGAATCAAAGCAAACACCTTGGTGAAAACCCTTGGTGCTGATGCCAGGCCAAAAGGGAAAGCCACAAACTGGTAGTGTGAGCAATGGGGGAAACTAATGCGCAAACCACACTGAGAATAGCTAATAAACAATATTAAATATAAATCCACCAAAGATAGTAATGTCCATAATAAGTGCAGTGCTCAAGGACAAATCCAAAAAAGTGACCAGTAGCACCAGCCTCTCACCTCTAGGAGGCTTATAATAAGCCTTATGAGTTCCCACTGGCCGCAGCTTCACTTCCCCAAATATGTCTGCAGATCACTTTCACTTCCAAACACAGCAGCAGCGTATGATCACAATTCCAGTCCCTCTTTTCATTGAATCAATGGCACCCATAAGGTGCATGTAAGGAGGAATACGCTCACAATGTGTAAAATCGCAAATAAACTTTAATAGAAGGCAATAAAACACACACAGTTTAAATTCCAATAACGAACATCCGATGTAATGAACCTCTGCTCCCGGCCGAGAGCAGAGATGACGTCACCGACGGCTCGCAGCTTGCCTCAGGCGTTACGTGGCTGGTCAGAGATCCTATGATTAAGTGGCGTGACCAGCCACGTAGCGCTTCATTACATCGGATGTTCGTTATTGGAATTTAAACTGAGTGTTTTATTGCCTTCTATTAACCACTTCAGATCCGTAGGGCGTCCTGGGACGTCCTCCACTTTGAGCGGTGATATCTGAATGATGCCTGCAGCTGCAGGCATCATTTAGATATCGCAGTCTTCAGCTGGCGATTCTGTGCGGTTCCGCCGCTCGATCGTTCTTTAGGGCAGCGGGAGGGGACGTCCCCCCCCCCTCCCGCCGCCACCCGGTGCTTCTCCGGGCTCTCCCGTGCCATCGGGGGCCCGGAGAGCGAATCGGCCGGCGCTCGTTGGTGAACCATAGAGATGACTGGTGACCAGACGGTCACAGTCATCTCTATGACCGTCGGAGGGCCGGGCGCGACGTTATGACGTCACGCCCGGTACCCGGAAGTAAACAAAGCCGCTATCGCGGCTGTCGGCATGTAATCGGTGAAATTTTTTTCACCGATTTCATGCTTGTAAGCCTGTAGGAGAGACGTGGGGTCTTATTGACCCCACATCTCTCCATAAAGAGGACCTGTCACACTGATTCCTATTACAAGGGATGTTTACATTCCTTGTAATAGGAATAAAAGTGATACAAAAAAAAATGTCAAAAAAAGTGTAAAAAAATAAAAAATGAAGTAAAAAAAAAAAATTTAAAACGCCCCTGTCAAGGTCGCTCGCGTGCAGAAGCGAACGCGCCTGCAAGTCCCGCCCACATATGTAAACACCGTTCAAACCCCACATGTGAGGTATCATCGCGTGCGTTAGAGCGTGTGCAACAATTCTAGCACTAGACCTACTCTGTAACTCAAAAATAGTAACCTGTAAAAAAAAATTAAGCGTTGCCTTTGGAGATTTTTAAGTACCGAAGTTTGGCGCCATTCCATGAGTGTGCGCAATTTTAAAGCGTGACATGTTAGGTATCTATTTACTCGGCGTAATATCGTCTTTCACATTATACAGAAAAATTGGGCTAACTTTACTGTTTTGTTATTTTTTAATTCATGAAACTGTTTTTTCCCTAAAAAAAGACGTTTGAAAAATTATTGCGCAAATACCATGCGAGAAAAAAAGTTGCAATGACCGCCATTTTATTCCCTAGGGTGTCTGCTAAAAAAAATATATAATGTTTGGGGGTTCTGATTAATTTTCTAGCAAAAAAATTGTGATTTTTAAATAAAGGAGAAAAGTGCCAAAATAGGCCCGGTAACGAAGTGGTTAAAGTATATTTTCGATTTTACACATTGTGAGCGTATTCCTCTTTACATGCACCTTATGGGAGCCATTGATTCAATGAAAAAAGAGGGACTGGAATTGTGATCATACGCTGCTGCTGTGTTTGGAAGTGAAAGTGATCTGCAGACATATTTGGGGAAGTGAAGCTGCGGCCAGTGGGAACTCATAAGGCTTATTATAAGCCTCCTAGAGGTGAGAGGCTGGTGCTATTGGTCACTTGGAGTGGAGCACATTTTTTGGATTTGTCCTTGAGCACTGCACTTTAAGAAATTTCCTGTGGACATTACTATCTTTGGGCTGCACGTTTTGGATTTTTCCCTGGATTGTTATCCTGCACAATATTATTTCACAATTGCATGAAGACCTTTTTTCACTATATTTTTCTCATTATGCTTGGACTTCAGTTATATTGATTTACACATTGGATGAAATTCACCTTATTGCACTTTATTAGTATTTATCACTTTATGCACTTTATTTATTGCTGCACATATATATTTTTTTGATATTTTTCATTGATATTATCACGGTTATATTTATTGATCATTAATTGTATATACATTATCAGTGAGCACATTGCACTTTATTTGCTAAGATATTTGTGTATTTATTGGTAAGCGTCCCAACACCCCCCATTCCTCACAAACTGGTAGTGGTTGTCCCCTACTGCAAAGCGCAGACACCTCTGATGCCTGGAATATATGGGGACATGCAAGTATGCGTCCTTGAAAATACCCCGGATGGAGTGCAGCGACCACAAAGCGAACTAATTCCATTCTGAATTTTTGTATCCTCACAAAGGCGTTGAGGGCCTTGAGATTCAGGATTGGACGGACCCTGTCCTATTTCGGGACTACAAACAGATTAGAATTATTGAACCCTTTCCGGCAGCGGCACAGGTACTATTACCCCACGCCTCAGCAGTTCCTGCACTGCCTCCAATAGGGCGTTCCGACGAGCCGGAAGTAGATGAAGGTTTGAGGGAAATAATCTGTTTGGTGGACAGACAAGAAAAAAACTATCTTGTACCCTGATGAAACCACTTCGCAAACCCACTGGTCGGAAAGCAGGGACGTCCATCGAGGTGCAAACTCGCGAAGGCGACCCCCCACCTGAGAGTTGGGCGGGGCAAACATTCATGCTGTCGCAGATTTGTTCGCAGGCTTGTTTTGCTTGCGAATTCAGGGAAGCTTTTGTCCCTCAGCTGGCCCCTTGTCAGACTGGGAACACTTACCTGTGGGCCCAGACTGATTAAAATACAGCTTCTGAGCAGAAAAGAAGGGCCTTGGCCTACGGCGTGGCTCCTTACCTTTTCTGAATTGTGGGAGTAATGTGCTCTTACCCCCAGTGGCATTCTTAATAATGTCATCCAGCGAAGCTCCAAATAGCCTCTCTCCCTGGAAGGGTAAATCTGCCAAAGCCTTCTTAGAAATCTGGTCCGCGGACCAGAATTTTAGCCAACTCAGGCGACGTAGTACCACAGCAGATACTGAGGCTCTGGAGAGCAAGGGAGCTGTATCCAAAGCTGCATCACAGACGTACTTAAGGCCATGCACAAACTGGTCGGCCAACTCCACACAGACCTGGGAAGCTTGTTGCTACTCCAGCTCGCGGTGCAACAACTTTGTCTACTCAGTAAGAGTCTGTGACACCAGGGCCACGGCCAATACTGGTCGTAATGCTGACCCCTCCTGTCAGTAGGGTCCTTGAATGCAGGGGTCCCCTCTACCGGAATTGTGGTGAACTTGTTCAACCTAGACACCGGGGGGTGGCCAATTTTTTCAAAAGGAATGAGCCATTTCAGCACTAGAGGCCAAAACCAGTGCTAAAACCACAACAAAATGGCTGCCACTTGCCTCAGAAAAAAAGAGCGCGGGCTACAAGAAAATGTCCGCCGGCTGTAATAGCATTAGAAACAGCGCGGCTACAAGAAAATGTCCGCCAGCTGTATTGTAATAACTACAGTGCGGCTACAAGAAAATGGTAAAAAAAAGGCCGCAAATGCAGAGCCTCCGAGCAGAGGCCCCCCTTATGGCAAACCACCCACACCATTAGCGGACCCCCACACAGCGTGCTGCCCCCAGTTCAGGACCCGGAGCCCCCCCAGGGACCCCCGGTAAACAGCAGGCCAGCAAAGCATGGAAAGGAGGGAAGGGACAGGGGGAGAGGAAAGGGAGGGCGAGAGACCCCTTAAACGACCACCCCAGGAATGCCCAGCTGCTCCATCCTGCTGGGACAGGAGGAACTCTACTTACCCGTCCCGTGGGGACCACTGGATGTGTTCCTGACAGACCCACCACCGACCAGTATGGAGTGGCTGTTGGCCATGGCCCACCGTGACACGGACAGCAGTAGCCCGGTCATAAGTGAGCCCAGGAGCATATAGTTCACCGGCCACCCCTGGAGCATTGGGGTATGTCATGGCTGACCCAGCGCGTAGCTAAAGGTCTGCTCACGCTCGATGTCCAGACTGGGGAGACTACCAGGATCTATATTATCTAGCCTGTCACCCAGCCGACAGTTGATAGTAGATCTCAGGATCAAAAAATAAACGAAACATTTTAAATAAAATTTTATAAATTTAAGAGTTCTCCAGGACCAATGGGCCCCTAGGGAGCCAGGTCCTAAGCTTATGCTAGGCAAAAAAAAACTGAGCTGCTGACTGCAGGGTGAGGGGTTATGACCAGAGGGGCCCGCCCCCCGAGCTGTGCTGTTCGGCTTTGCTGTGTTACATGTTTTTTTTTTTAACTATTTAACATGTCTGCCTAGTCCTCTCCTGATAAGACAGAACATAACCCTACTGTCAAGATTATTTGGAGCTGTGTCCGTCCATTAACGAAGGAGAAAAAGCGCCTGAGAGAATCCTCATCTGCAATCGCAATGTGAAAGCCCGAGTGCTTTCACACTAAGCCGCTGCGCTTGCAGGGCGTCAAAAAAAGTCCTGCGAGCAGCTTCTTTGCAGTGCTTTAGAAGTGTTGAATACGCCGCTCTCAAAACGCTCCTTTCCCATTGAGGTGTTTTTTTTTTTTAACCACTTGCCCACCGCCCATAGTCAAAATACGTCATTTTTTTAAAGATGGATATCTTGGTAGCGGCAGCAGCTGCTGCCACAACCGAGATATCCATCTCTTCAGTGGACGGTTCTGTTAATGATAACGGCGGTCTCCGCGAGATCGCCGTTATCGGTGGCGGAAGAGGGCCCCCCCTCCCGCCGCTTACCTGAGCCGTCGGTAGCGGCGGAGGCGATCGGGTCTGTTCGGCAGCTGACTGGGGATGCGAGTGAGGGAAAAATCGCCCCCACCCGTCCCCATAGCTCTGCTGGGCGGAAGTGACGTCAAAACGTCAGTCCCGCCCAGCGTCTTAAAGAAACATTATTTTTTTTGTCATTTGAAAAAATGACAGTTTCAATTTTGTTTTCTTTTTTTGCATTTAAGTCTAAATATGAGATCTGAGGTCTTTTAAGAGGACCTGTCATGCTTTTTTCTATTACAAGGGATGTTTACATTCCTTGTAATAGGAATAAAAGTGATAAAAAATTTTTTTTATTTCAGTGTAAAAAATTATAAACTAAATAAAAATAAACAAGAAAACCCAAAAAAATGTTTAAAGCGCCCCGTCCCGACGAGCTCGCGCACAGAAGCGAACGCATACGCGAGTAGCGCCCGCATATGAAAACTGTGTTCAAACCACACAAGTGAGGTATCGCCGCGATCGTTAGAGTGAGAGCAATAATTCTAGCCCTGGACCTTCTTTGTTACTCAAAAAATGCAACCTGTAGAATTTTTTAAACGTCGCCTATCGAGATTTTTAAGGGTAAAAGTTTGACGCCATGCCACGAGCGGGCGCACTTTTTAAGCGTGACATGTTGGGTATCATTTTACTCGGCATAACATTATCTTTCACAATATATAAAAAAATTGGGCAAAATTTATTGTCTTATTTTTTAATTCAAAAAAGTGTTTTTTTTTCCAAAAAAAGTGCGCTTGTAAGACCGCTGCGCAAATACAGTGGGACAAAAAGTATTGCAATGACTGCCATTTTATTCCCTAGGATGTCTGCTAAAATAAATATATATGTTTGGGGGTTCCGATTAATTTTCTAGCAAAAAAAATTTGATTTTTACATGGAGAAGTGCCAGAATAGGCCCGATGGGCAAGTGGTTAACGCCAAAGCGCCGGAAAAACGCCCAGTGTGAAAAGGGTCTTAGCGGAGCTTTACCAGCGTTTTTCGGGCACTGGCAGTGTGAAAGGGCTCTGAAAGCGCTCTGGCTTTCACATTGGGATTGCAGATGAGTCTTCTTTCAGGTGCTTTTTTTTTTTTTTAACGCCAAAGTGCCTGAAAATGCCCCAGTGTGAAAGGGGTCTAACTGAGTCCTACACGGGATTTGACTCATGTGCAGCACCGCCATTGTTCTGGTTACCGGAAGAGTGCACTGTTCGGCAGTTACGTCACTTCCGTCTCCCGTTCTCTACAGAATGAGGCTTGAACCACATGCGATGGAGCCATCTTGTTTACCCAGAAGTCAACACCAGTTTTTGCAGTCACCTCATTGGAGCCACAGTTCATTACGGGGGTATCCATTTATTATATATAGGCAGTGGTTACAGTGGATCAGCACCCCAGATGATGTCTTCTAAGATGAAACGTCGGGGAGCTCTGCTGATGCCACTGTCACTGCCTTTTTACTACAAGCGCTTTTTTTACCTTCAGAAATGTGAGTGTAACTTTTATAATAAATATTTGTCAGTTTCCTTACAGAATCACACTATGTGCCATCTATAAACTTTTACAAATCATCCGTTTGGGCTCATCGACCCAAAATACCATCTGAGGTCCATTTCTTTGAATCTACCATGTCTGCAGAGGTAGCTTCCTTTTGGTTCACTATACCACAAGCCTGATTGACTCACTAGGTATACACCTACCTGAGTTTAATCCCTCCGGTAAGCCTTTGAAGTTCCCGGTGGTGAATCTCCTATCAATTCTTTTGCCACTATGTGTGTTTGTACTCACGTCAAGGCTCAGTTTGATACTTTTTTTTGGATTAGTATCACCCTTTTTATTTTCAATTAGTGTTTGAGAGTTGGAATACTCTTAATGATTGTTCTCTCAACACGAAGGACATTTTTTTTTTTTTGGACTATTTCAATGTTTTTTTTCTGTGTATTGGTTTACCTGAATAGCACATTTACTTTTCATACACAGTTATAGTCCCAGTTAGAGTTGGAATACTCTTCCAAGGACTTTTTTTTTTTTTTTTTTTAACACCAAGTACATTTTTTTTTATATATTCCAATGGTTTATTATAATTTGTGTATTGGTATTAAGTTTACCTGAATAGCACATTTATTTCTCACACACAGTTATAGTCCCAGTTGGTTCTGAGACTACTAATTTCAGCGCTGCACTTATTCACCTCTGTCGTGGATGGGTATTTCCTGTAAAAAGACCATTTGGCTGTCATATCACCCCCAAAAGAACAGACTATCAGGAGGCTAAAACTCCTGTCAGATACCAACTTGCAGCTCTGTTAAAAGCGATCTGTGGGCGGGGCGTGGCCGGCTGCAGACTGGGATGGCAGTGTGAGAGCTGAGCCCCTCTACCCACAGACACAAAGCAGCTCATAACAGCTTTCCAGACCAGATTTTCAACCAGCAAACAGGGTGTTCTACACCCTGCAGCACCAGGGAGGATGACCAGAAAGCGGAAGGACGATAGGAGACCCCAGAAACTGAGAGACTGTCTCCTGGCAGACACATGGAGGTAGGCAAGATGGCTCTGGCTGCACATCCACACCAGCCCATAGCATGCACTCAAAATCAGCCAAATCTACCTCTGCCAAAACAAAAAGTGGGTCTCCTGGTAGTCAGCATGCCTATCCTAACACTCCTCAGTCTGCAAGCCCAGCTAAAGCCAAATTCCGGATGGATGGATGGCTCTGGATGCAGTCCCATGGCCAGCCCCAGTATTGAGTCAGGGGAGGATACTAGAGAGCTGCCAGACAGCATTGAGGTATTTCCTACTACAGCCTGTTATGGACACTGTATTAAAAGGACATGTTGCTATCCCTAAGGAGCTCAATCCAAAAATGACATGATGTCCTGCATGCAAAAGTTTAATAGGGAAATACAGGAGGTAGAATCCAGAGTGGGGCATGTTGAAAACAAGATGGGGGAGTTTGCAGTTACAATCAATGATCTTGTAGATGCCCATGATGAAAAAGGAGGTAATTGAAGAGCTCAGATCTAAAATAGCTGAAATGGAAGACAGAAGCAGGAGGAACAACTTTAAAATAAGAGGGATCCCAGAGTCTGTTCAGCAAGGTGACCTGCGTGACTACACTACTACCCTGTTTAAAGACATCGTCCCTGAGCTTGATGTGACCATAGACAGGATACACCGCCTGCCCAAACTTGCTTTCCTACCTGACCAGGTCCCAAGGGATGTGATTCTAAGGTTGCATTTTTACCATATAAAAGAACAATTAACCACTTAAGCCCCGGACCAATACGCTGTCTAAAGACCCAAGGTGTTTTTACAATTTGTCACTGCGCTGCTTTAACTGGTAATTGCGCGGTCATGCAATGTTGTACCGAAACGAAATTTGCGTCCTTTTCTTCCCACAAATAGAGCTTTCTTTTGATGGTATTTGATTGCCTATGCGATTTTTATTTTTTGCGATATAAACGGAAAAAGACCGAAAATTTTGAAAACAAAAGATTTTTCTTATAACAAAAAGTAAAAAATATCGAATAAACTAAATTTTAGTCAAACATTTAGGCCAAAATGTATTCAGCCACATGTCTTTTGTAAAAAAAATCGCAATAAGCGTATATTTATTGGTTTTCGCAAAAATTATAGCGTCTACAAACTAGGGTACATTTTCTGGAATTTACACAACTTTTATTTTATGACTGCCTATCTCATTTCTTGAGGTGCTAAAATGGCAAGGCAGTACAAACCCCCCCCAAATGACCCCATTTTGGAAAGTAGACACCCCAGGGAAACTGCTGAGAGGCATGTTGAGTCCATTGAATATTTTTTTTTTTTGTCCCAAGTGATTGAATAATGACAAAAAAATAAAAATAAAAAAAAAATTACAAAAAGTTGTCACTAAATGATATATTGCTCACACATGCCATGGTTATATGTGGAATTGCACCCCAAAATACATTCTGCTGCTTCTTCTGAGTACGGGGATACCACATGTGTGGGACTTTTTGGGAGCCTAGCCACGTACGGGACCCCGAAAACCAAGCACCGCCTTCAGCATTTCTAAGGGCGCAAATTTTTGATTTCACTCCTCACTACCTATCACAGTTTCGAAGGCCATAAAATGCCAAAATAGCACAAAACCCCCCCAAATGACCCCATTTTGGAAAGTAGACACCCCAAGCTATTTGCTGAGAGGCATGTCGAGTCCATGGAATATTTTATATTTTGACACAAGTTGCGGGAATATGACAAACTGATTTTTTTTTGCACAAAGTTGTCACTAAATGATATATTTCTCACACATGCCATGGTTATATGTGGAATTGCACCCCAAAATACATTCTGCTGCTTCTCCTGAGTACAGGGATACCACATGTGTGGGACTTTTTGGGAGCCTAGCCGCGTACGGGACCCCGAAAACCAATCACCACCTTCAAGATTTCTAAGGGCATAAATTTTTGATTTCACTCCTCACTACCTATCATAGTTTTGAAGGCCATACAATGCCAAGATGGCACACAACCCCCCCAAATGACCCCATTTTGGAAAGAAGACACCCCAAGCTATTTGCTGAGAGGCATGTTGAGTCCATGAAATATTTAATTTTTTTTGCCCCAAGTGATTGAATATTGACCAAAAAAATAAATAACAAATAAATTACAAAACGTTGTCACTAAATGATATATTTCTCACACATGCCATGGTTATATGTGGTATTGCACCCCAAAATACATTCTGCTGCTTCTCCTGAGTACGGGGATACCACATGTGTGGGACTTTTTGGGAGCTTAGCCGCGTACGGGACCCCGAAAACCAATCACCACCTTCAAGATTTCTAAGGACATAAATTTTTGATTTCACTCACACAAATCTTGAAGGTGGTGATTGGTTTTCGGGGTCCCGTACGCGGCTAAGCTCCCAAAAAGTCCCACACATGTGGTATCTCCGTACTCAGAAGAAGCAGCAGAATGTATTTTGGGGTGCAATTCCACATATAACCATGGCATGTGTGAGAAATATATCATTTAGTGACAACGTTTTGTAATTTTTTTTTGGTCAATATTCAATCACTTGGGGCAAAAAAATGTAATATTCCATGGACTTAACATGCCTCTCAGCAAATAGCTTGGGGTGTCTTCTTTACAAAATTGGGTCATTTGGGGGGGTTGTGTGCCATCTTGGCATTTTATGGCCTTCAAAACTATGATAGGTAGTGAGGAGTGAAATCAAAAATGTATGCCCTTAGAAATCTTGAAGATGGTGATTGGTTTTCGGGGCCCCGTACGTGGCTAGGCTCCCAAAAAGTCCCACACATGTGGTATCCCCATACTCAGGAGAAGCAGCAGAATGTATTTTGGGGTGCAATTCCACATATAACCATGGCATGTGTGAGAAATATATCATTTAGTGACAACTTTGTGCAAAAAAAAATCAGTTTATCATATTCCCGCAACTTGTGTCAAAATATAAAATATTCCATGGACTCGACATCCCTCTCAGAAAATAGCTTGGGGTGTCTACTTTCCAAAATGGGGTCATTTGGGGGGTTTTTGTGCTATTTTGGCATTTTATGGCCTTCGAAACTGTGATAGGTAGTGAGGAGTGAAATCAAAAATTTACACCCTTAGAAAGCCTGAAGGCGGTGATTGTTTTTTGGGGTCCCGTACGCGGCTAGGCTCCCAAAAAGTCTCACACATGTGGTAGCCCCGTACTCAGGAGAAGCAGCAGAATGTATTTTGGGGTGTAATTCCACATATGGGGGGAGTATGTTTTGCGCGTGGGTGTAAGCGTTACTGGCACTAACTAGCTAGCTACCTAGCGGCACCAGCGACACTAATACAGCGATCAGAAAAATGATCGCTTAGTGATGCTGGCAATAGGGGGTTAACTCTAGGGGCAATCAGGGGTTAAAACCTTTATTAGAAAATGTATGGGGGTACCTAACGCTAAAAAAACCTAGCGGGCGAACCTCAAAAAATAACTAGCTACCTAGCGGCACTAATACAGCGATCAGAAAAATGATTGCTTAGTGACGCTGGTAATAGGGGGTAAAAGGGTTAACTCTAGGGGCAATCAGGGGTTAAAACCTTTATTAGAAAATGTATGGGGGTACCTAACGCTATAAAAACCTGGCGGGCGAACCTCAAAAAATAACTAGCTACCTAGCGGCACCAGCGACACTAATACAGCGATCAGAAAAAAACGATCGCTTAGTGACGCTGGCAATAGGGGGTGAAAGGGTTAACTCTAGGGGCAATCAGGGGTTAAAAACCTTTATTAGAAAATGTATGGGGGTACCTAACGCTATAAAAACCTGGCGGGCGAACCTCAAAAAATAACTAGCTACCTAGCGGCACCAGCGACACTAATACAGCGATCAGAAAAACGATCGCTTAGTGACGCTGGCAATAGGGGGTGAAAGGGTTAACTCTAGGGGCAATCAGGGGTTAAAACCTTTATTAGAAAATGTATGGGGGTACCTAACGCTATAAAAACCTGGCGGGCGAACCTCAAAAAATAACTAGCTACCTAGCGGCACCAGCGACACTAATACAGCGATCAGAAAAATGATCGCTTAGTGACGCTGGCAATAGGGGGTGAAAGGGTTAACTCTAGGGGCAATCAGGGGTTAAAACCTTTATTAGAAAATGTATGGGGGTACCTAACGCTATAAAAACCTGGCGGGCGAACCTCAAAAAATAACTAGCTACCTAGCGGCACCAGCGACACTAATACAGCGATCAGAAAAATGATCGCTTAGTGACGCTGGCAGTAGGGGGTGAAAGAGTTAACTCTAGGGACAATCAGGGGTTAAAACCTTTATTAGAAAATGTATGGGGGTACCTAACGCTATAAAAACCTGGCGGGCGAACCTCAAAAAATAACTAGCTACCTAGCGGCACCAGCGGCACTAATACAGCGATCAGAAAAACGATCGCTTAGTGACGCTGGCAATAGGGGGGTGAAAGGGTTAACTCTAGGGGCAATCAGGGGTTAAAACCTTTATTAGAAAATGTATGGGGGTACCTAACGCTATAAAAACCTGGCGGGCGAACCTCAAAAAATAACTAGCTACCTAGCGGCACGAGCGACACTAATACAGCGATCAGAAAAACGATCGCTTAGTGACGCTGGCAAAAGGGGGGTGAAAGGGTTAACTAGGGGGTGATCAAGGGGTTAAAAGTGTTAGGTCCAGTGTAGCCCCCTACCCCCCCCCCAATAAAGGTTTTAACCCCTTGATCACCCCCTAGTTAACCCTTTCACCCCCCTTTTGCCAGCGTCACTAAGCGATCGTTTTTCTGATCGCTGTATTAGTGTCGCTCGTGCCGCTAGGTAGCTAGTTTTTTTTGAGGTTCGCCGCCATGTTTTTATAGCGTTAGGTACCCCCATAAATTTTCTAACGCTATAAAAACATGGCGGCGAACCTCAAAAAAAAACTAGCTACCTAGTGGCACGAGCGACACTAATACAGCGATCAGAAAAACGATCGCTTAGTGACGCTGGAAAAAGGGGGGTGAAAGGGTTAACTAGGGGGTGATCAAGGGGTTAAAACCTTTATTGGGGGGGGGGGGGGCTATCCTGGACCTAACACTAACTGCCTGACACTAACTGCCTGTCACACTGAAACTAAATGCAGTGATCAGTAAATGATCACTGCAATTTAGTGACGGTGTGACAGGGGGGGGCTGGTGGGGGCGATCGGGGGGTGACCGGGGGGGGGATCGTAAGCCTATGTGTCTGTGTGTCAGTGTAGTGCTTGTGTACTCACTGTGTGATGTCTCCGCTCCTCCGCCGGACGAAAATACCGGCGGGAGGAGCGGTGACATCACTTCCTCCTCTGCCTGTGTTTACAATGCAGGCAGAGGAGGGCGGGGGAGGAAGCTGATTGGCTGGGGAGCGATCCGGAGGGGGCGGACAAAAACGAACTGCCGCCCCCGCATCCCGGATCGCTCCTGAAGATTACCGACCCGCGCCATGTACCGGGGGGGGTCCCGATCGGACCCCCGACCCCCGTCAAGCAGGGCACGTACAGGTACGTTGATGTGCCTGTCCGTGCCATTCTGATGACGTATATGTACATGAGCGGGTCGGGAACTGGTTAATGTCTGCGATGCAATCCAGGGAACATGTCCCTCCACAGCATCAGAATCTGCAATTCTTTGCAGACTTGTCACAGTACACCCTCCAAAAAGGAAGGAGCCTCAACACAATTACAAAGACCCTCAGGAATCACAAGATCAACTACAGATGGGGCTTTCCCACAAAAATTACAATTACCAAAGAAGGACGTGCCTTCACTATAGACTCACTGGATAAAGGCCTGTCCCTGCTAAAGGAATGGCAGATACTTCCAGAGCCTGATAGCAGATCCCATTCTCCCAGGAATATCCCTCATACTGAACCTGAATGGCAACAGGTTACAGCAAAGAATGCTAAAAAAAAGCATTGAGTATCTGGAAAGTGAATAAGTGTTAACTTAATTTCTGTGGGGGGGAGTAGCCTCTCTCGGCTCAAACACTCACCCCTCTGATACCACTTGAGCAGCATAATGCTGCATCCGGGTACGAGATACCCATGCTTGATTCATTCTGTCTCTTTACACAAAGTTCTTGTTTTTTCTTTTACTGTACTTTCTCAATATAGTCAGAATTCACAGATTCCTTTGCAGCCTTTGGAGGTATCCGCAACTGGTCCATACAAGATAACTTCTAAACCGAGTCTTCGCCAGCATTACAAGGGTGCCTACAACCTTGAAGTATTGCCTGCACTTCATACTGTGAGTACAATTCCTTTCCAATATGCACTAGCACTTGAAACTACACCCAATTCCAGTTCTGGCCACAAGAGGGAGCTCTTTACTAAGAGCCACATATGTACTCAAATTGCCAAATGACTGAATTTCTAATGCCCAAACATTCCTTTCCATTAATACCAAAGGACTCAACCATCCCGTTAAGCGCAAATCATTATGGAAAGAAGCACAATTCAAATGTGATGTGGTTTGTGGAGACTAATATAATTACGGACAAACAACTAGATTCTACCTCCACTACCGCCAGAGCACACCCAACGCTCCAAGGCACCATACACCAGCAGAAACTGTTTGACCCCTGGAGATGCCACCATGCAGGGGAGAGGGACTTCACCTTCTTTTCATCACCGCACAGAACATATTCCAGAATAGATCTTTCTAGTAGATCAATGGACTTTGTTTTCCAGAACAAAATCAGCGTCTATTAATGATATTACGTGGTCAGACCACGCATCAATAACGGACTATCCATGATGCCTTTTCCTCAAACCCTGTTCCAATTTGGAGAGCGAACCCACTTTTACTACAGGAAGCTGATACCAAAAATATTTTGGAACAAAATCTGGTGCAATACTTTACAGATAATGAAAAATCAGTAGACGATAAGTTTACACTTTGGAATGCCCATAAAGCATTCATGAGGGGTATCTTTATTAAGCTGGGCGCAGGGAGGAGGCGGCGGCACCAACAGCAACGACTAAAATTCACGACCTAGAAAACGTAAACGTGTAAACAAACAAAATCCCACACCTTCTAAACAACTAGCCCAAATTCGCTACGACCTCCGTTTACTTCTTCTGGGGAAACTCGAAAAATCCATCAGAAGGCTAAACATTAATTATTATGTTAATGGTAACAGAGCGGGTAAGCTCCTAGCACAACGCCTTCAGGGATGCAGGTACAAATCTAAAATGCCATACATATTACACCCGCTTACTAAAGAAAAACACTATCATCCACAAGACATTGCTGACGCATTCAGTGATTATTACGGATCTCTGCATAATTTAGCAGACGATCCAAATACCACCCAACCAAAACCAGAAATCATACAGGAATTTCTTAAGAATGTATCTCTTCCCCAACACAACTTCTACACCTCAATTCCCCCTTCACACCTGAAGAAGTGTCCCGAGCCATTGACACAATGCCTTTAAACAAGTCCCCGGGTCCTGATGGATACATAGGAGAGTATTACAAAACTTAAGAACATTCTCTCACCCCACCTTACCGATATATTTAATGCTACAGCTGCCTCCTCCTCCTTCCCTTCTGAAATGTTGAAAGCGCTTATTTTTACCCTCCCCAAACAAGGATAGGAACCTTCTCTACCTCAGAATTTTCGTTGATCTCATTGTTAAACAATGATTTGAAATTGTATGCAAAATTGATTGCTCTAAGGCCGATAGATATATTACCACAGATAATTCATAATGACCAATCCGGGTTTACAAAGGGTCGTCAAACGACTGATGCCACTAGACGTTTAATCAATATAGTTCATCCAGCAAATTTGAGGGGAACGCCTTCTCTGCTCCTAGCCCTGGATGCGGAGAAGGCGTTCGATCGGATACATTGGGGGTATCTTGCAAGGGTGTTGGAAAAGTTTGGATTCAATGGCACTATATTTTCAGCAATTATGGCTCTATATACTAACCCATCTGCTCAGGTTTATACTTCAGGGGTGCTCTCCACTCCATGCAATATTACAAATGGAACTCGCCAGGGGTGTCCACTTTCACCGCTAATCTTTAATATGCTTATGGAACCTCTGGCGAGTTACATACGCGATCACCCTCGAATCACAGGATTTAGGTTTGGATCATCGGCACACACCATTAGCTTGTTTGCTGATGTCATACTCATGACCACAGACGTGGAGAAATCTTTGGCAACAATACACCCAACACTTAAAATGTTTAATGGTATATCCTACTCAAGAAATAGAAAACTCGCGCCAAATTAATATACACTAATTGTAAACTTGATATACCAAGTGACTAACTGAGTGAAGCTGCTCCCAAAAGAAATCAGATGACTGACTTATGTAATTGTGCAATAGAAGTGAGGGGCGCTAAAATTAATATAATGGATAATGTGTCACAATACTATTCAAGTGATCTATATCAGACTATATATTCAAATATAATCAGACCGTGTACTCAAATATAAGTGAATAAAATACAGATGATGGTAATATATCTTTAAATGCAATAGTGCCCAGATGATGTGAAATAAAAAGTCCAAAAAAAAAAAAAAAAAACGCACGATGAGTGCAACGTTCCAAGATTGGATCAAGTGCAAGTGCAAATACAAATAGTGCAATCCCAGATGCAAAGTGCTTGTAGATCTTCAAACAAAGTGCGAGAAGGGAGTGGTCCGCCTTCACCTATAGGTCACCAAAGTAATGGATGGCTCCTTACCACATGTTGACCAGATTAATTAAAATGTGGTCAATAAGGCTTAGTAGTAATATAAATCAGCAGGCTCTCATGAGTTCCAGTTTCAGCAATTGCAGCAGATGGTGTACCAAAAAAAATGAGAGGAGATGCCACCATAGCGTAAAACCATTTAATAAATGAAAATAAAATACAAGTGCCAAATGGCCTCTTACTGTTGCTGTTGCCCTTGTCCCGGCACTGAGGCTGTGGGTTTTGTAGGGATATTAGACAAAGATTAGAGGTGGCCGTGTCCTGGTCTGCTATCGTGCGTTCCACCGCTAGCTGTCCATCAACCAGTGAGACCGGAAGTGCGTGGCTGTGCGTGCGTGCCCGGATACCGCCTCGACATCACGTTTCAGTTAAACCGTCATCAGGAAGCATATGATGACGGTTTAACTGAAACGCGACGTCGAGGCGGTATCCGGGTACGCACGCACAGCCACGCACTTCCGGTCTCACTGGTTGATGGACAGCTAGCGGTGGAACGCACGCTAGCAGACCAGGACACGGCCACCTCTAATCTTCGTCTAATATCCCTACAAAACCCACAGCCTCAGTGCCGGGACAAGGGCACCAGCAACAGTAAGAGGCCATTTGGCACTTGTATTTTATTTTCATTTATTAAATGGTTTTACGCTATGGTGGCATCTCCTCTCATTTTTTTTGGTACACCATCTGCTGCAATTGCTGAAACTGGAACGCATGAGAGCCTGCTGATTTATATTACTACTAAGCCTTATTGACCACATTTTAATTAATCTGGTCAACATCATGTGGTAAGGAGCCATCCATTATTACTTTGGTGACCTATAGGTGAAGGCGGACCACTCCCTTCTCGCACTTTGTTTGAAGATCTACAAGCACTTTGCATTTGCACTTTATCTCTGCAATCTGGGATTGCACTATTTGTATTTGTTTTTGCACTTGCACTTGATCCAATCTTGGAACGTTGCACTCATCGTGCGTTTTTTTTTTTTTTGACTTTTTATTTCACATCATCTGGGCACTATTGCATTTAAAGATATATTACCATCATCTGTATTTTATTCACTTATATTTGAGTACACGGTCTGATTATATTTGAATATATGGTCTGATATAGATCACTTGAATATTATTGTGACAAATTATCCATTATATTAATTTTAGCGCCCCTCACTTCTATTGCACAGGTACATCCTACTACAAAGTAAACGATACTAAGTCATTTATTCTGGGTATTAATGTCCCCTCAAAAACCAGATGCAAACTGGAACGGTTATATCCATACATATGGACCAACACAGGAATAAAATATCTAGGCATCACCTTAACACCTAAGACAACTGATTTGTTTAAGGCAAATTATTCCACATTCTTAGACACTCTTCATTCCAAACGCTGTGATTTAGCAAAGACAGAATTGTCTTGGTCAGGAATGCTCGCAGCCTTTAAGATGGTTCTGCTCCCACAATTTTTATACTTGTTTAGAACTATTCCAATCCCAGTGCCCAACACCTTTTTTCCTGAAATCTCAGTCCTTGATTAACCAATATCTCTGACAAGGGAAGAGAGCAAGATGTGCATTCTCTAAACTGACCACCACTAGGAAAGCCGGGGGAGTTGGATTGGTGCTACTCAAGGATTATCACACTGCATCAATACTTGCACAACTCAAGACGTGGTTCCCTCAAAGCCTCAACACTAGGTGGAAGGAATTAGAAAAAATACAAATTAAAGGAGGCGACCTTTATCACTTTCTTCTAGCCCACTCGCAACGCACGCTTTAACACTCATCACTCTCTCCTACTATAAAGGCATCACTTCAAGCCTGGTCAACATTACTGACCATGCCTACTCAAGACTTAATCACCTCCACGATTTCTCTACCTACCTATAGCTTAGCCCACATCATCCCAGACTTGCACATCTCAAGTTGGGTGGAAAAGGGAATAAATAGACTTGAGGACGTAATGATTGGCCCAACTCCTAAAACCTTTAGAACACTACAGATTGAATATAATTTGTCCAATTTAGAATTCTACACTTATCACAGGATCACACACTTACTATGCTCAGACTTGAAACCATCAATACAGTTACCTTGGCGGGTGCTCCAATACTACCCTAACCATACCATCAAGATTAAAGGCATTTCATTGTTCTATAATCTGTTAAATAACAAAGACATGATGTCCAAAACCTCCCATATGATTGCATGGGAGAGGGATCTTGGTTTCTTTTACTCCCTAGATCAGTGGGGACAGGCGCTTTGCATCACGTACGCTGCAACCAAATGTGTTAACCTGTGGAAAGTGTCACAGAAAATTATTTTTAGATGGTATCCAACGCCCTACAGAATAGCCAAATTTTCCCCGCACAGCTCTAAGACCTGTTGGAGGAATTGTGGAGCAGTGGGAACACTGTACCACATACTCTGGTCCTGCCCAAAATGAATTGCTTTCTGGAAGGGGGTGTATGACATAATTGCACTAGTATTAAAAATCAAAGTAAAATTACGCCAGGAAATGCATTATTATCTTTGGACATAGATGTAGTTCCCCCAGAAGCTAGAACCATAACCGTTCACATCCTTTTGAGCGCCAGACTAACAATAATGCAACATTGGAAAGATCAAATGACTCCTTCACTAATACCCATGCAGCACACAAGATGTTATACGCCTTAACCCAAAATAATCAAAACAAAACCAATAAAATTTGGGGGAAATGGGTGGATTGGTATACAAAGACGCAGAAGAGTTAAAGAAGTTACTAATGTGCATATCGCAGTATTTCAAAGATACATTGTTCTGACGGTTTTCTTTTCTTTAATGTATTTAATTTCTTGTTCAGTTGCTTTAGCTTCTCTTGTATGTCTTCTTGATCAATCTTGTTTTAGCACTTAGATTGTCACTAAGCCATCTGATTAACTAGAGGCACCAACCTTAACGGGAGAGGTGGGGGCTGAGGCACTCCTACTGGGCATAGCGGGATCCCGACTGGGGTGCCGGGGGGATTTGACATTCCTCGTCCTTATATTTCATAAGTTATCTATCTTTATATCACTCAGGTATGTCTATGTCACTTACAACTTTATTACTGGGAAACCTTTTAATTGTACCACATATCAAAGAATTAATGTCTAAGTGACCCTTTTTCTTCTCTTTATTGTCTATATGTTATCTTTGTAAACTTGTTTAAATTTGCTTTTTTAAAATCAATTTTTATTGAGATCTGCGGTGGATCACTTTTCACAGACAACACAAGTGTAAACGACTAACTATGAATGTGTGTGTTATGTCACTGGCACTCATCAATGTTATAGATATATTTTATAAATATATTAGTGCCTGTCAAACGATCTGCTGCAGTTTTAGTGAACACCTCAAAAGTGTATGAAAATTGTGAAAGAAAAAATATATATGTATATATAAGTACATATATATTACTACTGCGCTGATCCTGTGGGTTTGTGTAAAAGATAAATATAAATACACCAGCAGTTTGCATAAATAGATACAAAAAATATGTACAAAAAAAAAGCCCTTATACATATATCCCTTATGAATATAAAACGTGCAAATCAAGTCAAATTGCCATATAATATAGTGTAAATACCGGTGTACACCAAAAAACAAGTGCTCAAACAAATGACTTCAATAAGTGAAATAGAAGTTCAGATAAGTGAAAGTGCATAAAAAGTCCATTGCTCTTCAGAAAAAAATGTTTGCAGATTCAGTATGTTAAATGAACCAACAACTAGACTCTTCCACCCGTTGTGTCACCACGTTTTATATTCATAAGGGATATATGTATAAGGGCTATTCTTTGCATATATATTTTTTTATATTTATCTTTTACACAAACCCACAGGATCAGCGCAGTAGTAATATATATGTACATATATATTTTTTCTTTCATAGATGACTAACTAAGCTAACTAATACATGTGACGAAGAGGCAGATCATTTGTTTCTGGAAAAAGGTAACACCTGCAACAGTTTAGCAAAGCCCTGGTAAAGCCCCATCTAATTTCTATCTACCATCAAATGACGGAAAAACGTATTTATATCTTGATAACTAATGCATTTCTTGTACTAGTAGAATCAGCTCTTTCATTAAAGCTGAAGCTCAGAATTGGATTTTTGGGCCATAAAGTTCTTCTCTCTGTGTCCCTTGAAGGACACAGCAAAGATCAATAGAACATGATCACTGAGTGCCACCTGCAAGAGGAGGTTGCTAGCTACAAACAAAAAACAGCTTATAGGAGGCTCTGCTGGTGGCCAACCCAACTTTCCCATCTGCTAACAAAGCCTCTATAAGTAGCAAGCAGAAAAGCACAGGATCTATGAACGTTTCTCTGTCCATGAGATGAGCAGGCTTGCTTCCTTCATGGCCGATACCCCCTGATGATTCATGTGGGCGACAGCCGTGGCATTGTCTGTATGCACCTTGAGCAGGTGTCCCTGAAGGAGAGTCCAGTGGTGCAGAGCTATTCTTATTGTTTTGAACTCCAAGAATTGAACAGAAGCTTGGATTCATTTGGTGACCATGTTTGCTGCACTGTGAGAGATTGCAACACGCCACCACAGCTTAAAAGATAGGCACCTGTTATGGGGCACTAGCAGTTTACAGACTCAGCATGTAATGCCAAGCTGCAGCAAGCTGGCTAGCAGAATATCCGCATGAAAAAGTGTAAAAAAAAAAAACTCCCTGAACCTGCCACCTCCTGTATGCCCTCTATACTGACCACAAAAATCAGGGCTGCTCTGCTCTGACCACCGGGGTCAAAGTGCATTCCTCCGTCATACACTGCTGTCCTCTCTTCCCATCACCCCCTCCTTCCTGCCAGTCAGATCCCTCTTTGTGTCTGTCTCCGGCCCAGGCCCCACCCCCCGCCGCTATTATTATAAAAAAGTAACCCAAAATTATCACTGTCAGTCCCTCTATTAGAGGCTGGCATAGCACACTATGTAAGTCCTTTTGAAAAACGAGTCTTGTAAATACCAATTTTAAGCTGTCGCCAGGTCGGTCATGTGACTCACGGCCACTTTACAGCTCAGATGGATGTCTTCTGCAGGAGGAGACGATAGGCCACGTGATCTCCCCGGCTGACTTCAGAGGGAGATCGCGACCCCTCCCCCAGAAACCATGGACGTAAGTCACGTGACTGGTCTGAGGACAGCTCAAAATCTGTAATTACAACACTCGTTTTTCAAAATGACTGTGTGCTATACCGGCCTCTAATAGAGGGCTGGCACAGACTTATAAAAATGCCTTAAACACTTTAAAAAATATATTTACTCAAGATATAAAACTATAGTTCTACCATTTTTCTTTTGCAGCTTTTTAACACCTTTTTCTGGCACTTTTTAAATCGCAATTTTTTCTTCAGCCTACTAATTAAGGGGAGTGGTTAATTGGTTACAGGTGCTTGAGGCCTATATATTTTTTTTTTTTTTTGAAGAGCACATGTGAAATTGCCAGTCTTCTTGGTTGGAGGCTAGACAGTGGAGACATTAAGTGGAGAGTGTTAACAAGTTTTGCTTTTGACTGCTGGGTTGCATTTTAGGTTCTTTTTCCTTGCAGCTTTTTAACACCTTTTTCTGGCACTTTATAACCACTTCCCTACCATTGTCATATGACATCCACAGTTGGGATTTCCCATCCTGGTTGGATGTCATATGACGTCCTGGGCTTCAGAATCACGGCAGGACTGTGGATCTGTGTGTGTAAACACACAGATCCATGTCCTGTCAGCAGTGAGGAGACCGATGCTGTGTTCAAGTACAGAGGAACACACATCGGTCTCCTCCCCTTGTAAGTCCCCTCTCCCTACAGTTCGAATCACACACCAGGGAACATATGAACCCCTTCAGCACCCCCTAGTGTTAACCCCTACCCTGCCAGGTACATTTATACAGTAATCAGTGCAGTTTTATAGCACTAATCGCTGTATAAATGTGAATGGTCCCAAAAATGGGTCAAAAGTGTCCAATATGTCAGTCGCAATGTCACAGTCACAATAAAAATCACAGATCGCCGCCATTACTAGTAAAAAAATAAAAATGCAATCAAACTATCCCCTATTTTGTAGACGCTACAACTTTTGCGCAAACCAATATACGTTTATTGCGATTTTTTTTACAAAAAATATGTAGAATACGTA
Organism: Rana temporaria; assembly: GCF_905171775.1. Taxonomy (NCBI): domain Eukaryota; kingdom Metazoa; phylum Chordata; class Amphibia; order Anura; family Ranidae; genus Rana; species Rana temporaria. The sequence continues at coordinate 96,574,062 of NC_053495.1, forward strand.
TCAGTCTAAACTGAGGAAATTCTTTTTTTTTTTATATATATATAGATTTTTTGGGGATATTTATTATAGCAAAAAGTTAAAAATATAGAATTTTTTTCAAAATTGTCGCTATATTTTTGTTTATAGCGCAAAAAATAAAAACCGCAGAGGTGATCAAATACCACCAAAAGAAAACTATTTGTGGGGGGGAAAAAAGGACGTCAATTTTGTTTGGGAGTAACGTCACACGACCGTGCAATTGTCAGTTAAAGCGACGGATCCGAATCGCAAAAAGTGCCGAATCGCAAAAAGTGCTCTGGTAAGGAAGGGCAAATTCTTCCGGGGGTTAAAGTGGTTAAACAGACTTTTTTTATTCAGCCTACTAATTAAGGGGAGTGGTTAATTGGTCACAGGTCCTTGAGGCCTATATACATTTCTGTAGAACTCATTTAGAGCCTGCTCATCCTTGAGCTTGCTGGAACTCTGTCCAAGTGGAACTGGACTAAGTGGTGAGTTAAAATCAAGATATAAAAAGAAAAAGTCATCGCGCTAAATATGCCTATTGGTACAATGCACAGAAACCATCGCCAAGAATATGCAAACATTTTAGTGACAAATAATAAGCACACTGTGAACACCACCAAAAAATGAGAGAGATAAAGTGCACAGTTATGGATGAACCATAATCCACCAGAGAGTCCAAAACTGAAGAAGAGTGTTCACAATCAGTATTCTCCCAGGTGTAAATGATCCCCAAAACGTCCTAAGAAAGAGTGATGATAGAATCACCTCCATCACGATCACACACTGCCTCTTACCAGAACTATATGATCTCTTAATTACAGGAGATCACGTACAGCATATAATGATGGTATCCTTAAGATGTATCTCCAGCATGGGCGTAGGAACCGGGGGGGACGGAGGGGACGCATCCCCCCCAGGAAATAATGCGGGGGGGACAAGTATGGTAAAATCCCCCCCAGGTTAGGATAGGGAGATCGTCCCCGGATCGCAGGCAGGGGCCGCCGAGTCCAGCTGCGGTCACTGCTTTTCTCCCCCTTCAGTGCCGATGTAGTGCCGATCCAGCCCCGACCCCTCCCCTCCCGAGCGGCGCACAGCTGATTGCACACAGACATGCATAGCTGTGCTGGCAGCTCTGCTGAATGGGAGAAAGGAGCAGGAAGGGGGCAGGGCCCAGACTGACACTCGTGGCCACACTACACCCGACCAGCCTGCAGAGCCAGAGAGACTAAGTTGCATGTGATGGAGAGCCAGAACGACACAGTTCAGGTACAGGGGGGAGGAGGTAAATGTTACAGAGAGGGGGGAAGTTACAGTTTACAGAGAGGGGGAGGTATAATATTCAGAGAGGGGGGGGGGTGTTACAGTTTACAGAGAGGGGGAGGTATAATATTCAGAGGGGGGGGGGGTGTTACAGTTTACAGAGAGAGGGAGGTATAATATTCAGAGGGGGGGGGGGGTGTTACAGTTTACAGAGAGGGGGAGGTATAATATTCAGAGGGGGGGGGGTGTTACAGTTTACAGAGAGAGGGAGGTATAATATTCAGAGAGGGGGGGGGGGTGTTACAGTTTACAGAGAGGGGGAGGTATAATATTCAGAGAGGGGGGGGGGTGTTACAGTTTACAGAGAGGGGGAGGTATAATATTCAGAGGGGGGGGGGGTGTTACAGTTTACAGAGAGAGGGAGGTATAATATTCAGAGAGGGGGGGTGTTACAGTTTACAGAGAGAGGGAGGTATAATATTCAGAGGGGGGGGGGGTGTTACAGTTTACAGAGAGGGGGAGGTATAATATTCAGAGGGGGGGGGGGGTGTTACAGTTTACAGAGAGGGGGAGGTATAATATTCAGAGAGGGGGGGGTGTTACAGTTTACAGAGAGAGGGAGGTATAATATTCAGAGAGGGGGGGGTGTTACAGTTTACAGAGAGGGGGAGGTATAATATTCAGAGAGGGGGGGGGGTATGGTATACAGGTACTAACCTGGCACTGGATAGTCATAGATTCATGCTTTTAGTGCAGCTGATGGAAATGGGGAACAGGACTCTTATCTATTCATGTCATGTATTTACTCTGGCACTACCACTCTAACCTGGCACTACCACCTAACCTGCCACTACCACCTATCCAGGCACTACTGTATACCACCTAACCTGCCACTACCACCTAACCAGGCACTACTGTATACCACCTAACCTGGCACTGCCACCTAACCTGCCACTACCACCTAACCTGGCACTACTGTATACCACCTAACCTGGCACTACCACCTAACCAGGCACTACTGTATACCACCTAACCTGGCACTACCACCTAACCTGCCACTACCACCTATCCAGGCACTACTGTATACCACCTAACCTGCCACTACCACCTAACCAGACACTACTGGATACCACCTAACCTGGCACTGCTGTATACCACCTAACCTGGCAATACTACCTAACCTGGCACTACCACCTATCCAGGCACTACTGTATACCACCTACCCTGCCACTACCACCTAACCAGGCACTACCCTATACCACCTAAACTGGCACTACCACCTAACCTGGCACTACTGTATACCACCTAACCTGGCACTACCACCTAACCTGCCACTACCACCTAACCTGCCACTACTGTATACCATCTAACCTGCCACTACCACCTAACCTGCCACTACCACCTAACCTTCCACTTCCACCTATCCAGGCACTACTGTATACCACCTAACCTGCCACAACCACCTAACCTGTCACTACTGTATACCACCTAACCTGGCACTACCACCTAACCTGGCACTACTGTATACCACCTAACCTGGCACTGCCACCTAACCTGACACCACCTAACCAGGCACTACTGTATACCACCTAACCTGGCACTACCACCTAACCTGGCACTACTGTATACCACCTAACCTGACACTGCCACCTAACCTGACACTACCACCTAACCAGGCACTACTGTATGCCACCTAACCTGGCACTACCACCTAACCAGGCACTACTGTATACCACCTAACCTGACACTGCCACCTAACCTGACACTACCACCTAACCAGGCACTACTGTATGCCACCTAACCTGGCACTACCACCTAACCTGGCACTACTGTATACCACCTAACCTGGCACTGCCACCTAACCTGACACTACCACCTAACCAGGCACTACTGTATGCCACCTAACCTGGCATTACCACCTAACCTGGCACTACTGTATGCCACCTAACCTGGCACTGCCACCTAACCTGGCACTGCCACCTAGCCTGCCACTACTACCTAACCTGGAACTATTGTCAATCACCTAACCTGCCACTACCAGCTAACCAGTTAATTTTTGCTAATGCCATGTGGGTTAATTGTTACTAATGTCATGTGGGTTCATTTTTACTAATGTCATGTGGGTTGGTTTTTACTTATGCCATGTGGGTTAATTTTTACTTATGCCATGTGGGTTGGTTTTTACTTATGCCATGTGGGTTAATTTTTGCTTATGCCGTGTGGGTTAATTTTTACTTATGCCATGTGGGTTGGTTTTTACTTATGCCATGTGGGTTGATTTTTACTAATGCCATGTGGGTTGATTTTTACTAATGCCATGTGGGTTGATTTTTACTGATGCCATGTGGGTTGATTTTTACTAATGCCATGTGGGTTGATTTTTACTAATGCCATGTGGGTTGATTTTTACTAATGCCATGTGGGTTAATTTTTACCAATGTCATGTGGGTTAATTTTTACTTATGCCATGTGGGTTAATCTTTACTTATGCCATGTGGGTTAATTTTTACTTATGCCATGTGGGTTGATTTTTACTAATGCCTTGTGGCCCACAGGGCATTAGTAAAAATCAACCCACATGGCATAAGTAAAAATTAACCCACATGGCATGTGGGAGTCCGAGTTTACTGAATAAGAATTTACCTGGCGAGTAAAAATGCTGTCCCCCCCAGATTTGTAAGGGTTCCTACACCCATGATCTCCAGCATGGGACAATCACAGTGATGGATGACCTCAATGTGCCGACAAGGAATATGCAGGAAGGAAGAGAGAACTCACATAGCATAAAATCCTCAAATTTTAATGGATAATAAAAAAAGATGTACACTTGCATCGATTCTGAATACATGGAGCATCTAATAAAAACAAGCCGGCCGGCTCCCTGAACATGCAGCCCATATCTTCCAGGTCTGATCACTTGATGCGGTGACATCAGAACTTCGCCTCCCGTTCTGACGTCAAGGGACTCTCCTCAGATAGTCCGCTTGCCAGTTTTCTACCCCTGGGATGAGAATTGCAGAGAGACAAGGAATATGTTTTTCTGCCCAAGTTAAAATCCGATTCACCTCCTTCTGAGCGCCCTGACTGAGGGTGCCTCCTTGGTGATGGATGTAAGCCAGGGGTCTCCAAACTTTCTAAACAAAGGGCTAGTTTACGGTCCTTCAGACTTTAGGGGGGGCCAGACTAGGGCCATTGGGAGTAAAAAATGTCCAGTGGGAGTAAATAATTCCATATCTTTGGTGACAGTGGGAGGACTAGTGCCCCATCGTTGGTGTTAATGGAAAGAATTAATGGTGTCAGTTGGATAAATAGTGCCCCATTGGTGTCAGCAACAAGAATTATGCCCCATTTAAATTGGATGGAATAATGCCCCAAGGGCCGCATTAAGGCCACATCCGGCCCCAGGGCCGCAGTTTGGAGACCCCTGATGTAAGCTACTGCAGTAGCACTGTCGGATTGAATCCGAACTGGGTGGCCCTGTAACCTGCTTGTCCAGGTTTTGTATTAGTATACTGCCCGAATTTCCAGTATGTTGATGGGCAGGCTCCTTTCGGTCTTTGCCCAGGTTCCCTGGGCTGAAGCTTCTTCCAATACTGCACCCCAGCCTATTAGGCTGGTATCCGTAGACACCATCTTCCAAGTGACTGTGGGAAAAGGATCTTCCTTTCTGCAAGTTCTTGGTCTTTAACCACCAACTGAAGCTTTGGCGCACCTCTGCTGCAAGTGTTCAATTGTTTGTCTTTTTTTCTCTGACACTTTTTAAACAGCTTTTTTCTTTTCTTTTTTTCCTTTTTGCTAATTAAGGGGAGTGTTTAATTGTTAACAGGTGAGTATATAAGTGTCTGTAAAAACTCCATAAGAGCTGGCTCCTTGCTGAGATCTGGTGTGGAATTTCTGATTAGAAGTGGAATTTTTTTACAAGTGGAAGAGTTAAAAACCAGGAGTTTAAAACAAGAGTTAAGACAGGAGTCTTCTAAAACTGTAAGTATCATCTTAATCTTCATACAAGTAATTATATTGTAACTGGGAAATGAGTGCTAGCAGGGTTGAAGGTTTTGCTCAGTGCACAGCGTGTCACATGTATGCAAAATTGGTGCAACAGCTCCAAGATGGATACCGCTGTGACAGATGTGAGCAGGTTGCCCTTCTGGAAGCTCGTATTAGAAATCTGGAGGAGCAAGTTGCAACACTGGGTAGAAATAACAACCTTGAAAGGGGTCCTCTGCTCGCTGAGCAGGTGGTCAGTAAGGTTGATGTGGAGGGTGGAGGGGCAAGTCAGGATTATCAGATAGGGAGATGGGTTAATGCAGTTAGAGGGAGTGGAAGGGGCGTGAAGAAAGGGAAGGCCAGTCCTGTATTTGTGCATCAAAACAAATTTGCCAAGTTGGGTGATGATGTGGAGGTGGCAAACACAGAGGTGGCAGCCCTAGATGTTACTGCTACCCCTAACAGCCGGGAGAGCAACCCATCTAGTAGAGGTGGGGAGGGGAGTGCAGGTAGGCCTAGACAGTTGGTGGTAATAGGGGATTCTATAATCAGAAGGACTGATAGAATAATTTGTCGCCAGGATCGCTTCAACCGAATGGTTTGCTGTCTCCCTGGTGCCAGGGTTCGGCATGTGGTGGACCGGGTGGATAAATTACTGGGAGGGGCTGGGCATGACCCAGCTGTCTTGGTCCACGTTGGAACCAATGACAGTATACATGGAAGGTGGAGGCTCCTTTAGAATCAATTTAAAGAACTAGGCTGCAAGATGAAGGGAAGGACCTCCAAGGTGATATTCTCTGAAATATTGCCTGTGCCATGCGCAACACAGGAAAGGCAGGGGGAGATTAGAGAGCTGAATGCATGGCTAAAGACCTGGTGTAGGAAGGAGGGATTTGGGTTTCTAGAGCACTGGGCTGACTTTTCATTGGGGTGCAACCTATATGCTAAAGACGGTTTGCACTTGAATGGAAGGGGGTCTGCTGTGCTGGGGGAGAGGTTTATGGGAATGCTGGAGGAGTATTTAAACTAGGATTGAGGGGGGAGGGTGAATTAGAATTACATCGAGCAGACAGGTCAGTTAGTGGTCAGACATTAATGGAGAGTGGAATGGGGATAGATGGGGGAAGGGTTATGGCAGGTGACAAGAAAGTTCCCATGTTGCAAACAGCCATTGGAAATAATAGTGCCATTTGTACTACTATAAATTATATGAAAAACACCAGAGAAAAAAAATGTAACAATACATTTAAGTGTTTGTTCACCAATGCCAGAAGTCTGCCAAGCAAAACAGGTGAGCTGGAAGCTCTGGTGCATGAGGAGAGCTATGATGTAATCGGTATTGCTGAAACTTGGCTTCAATCCTCACATGACTGGGCTATTAATATTCCTGGCTATGCTCTCTTTCGGAAAGACAGGGTAAAAAGGAAAGGTGGAGGGGTCTGTCTCTATGTGAGAAGTGACCTCAAAGCAAGCGTGAAAGAGAACCTGGTTGATGGAGAGTGTGATGAGGCTGAAGCATTATGGGTGGAACTGCATACAGATGTGCGTAGTTCAAAATTAATCATTGGAGTTTGTTATAAACCACCCAATGTTAATGAGGAGGTGGAGACTCAGCTCCTTGCACAGATGGAAAGGGCTGCAAGGTCTGGGACGGTGATAATAATGGGGGATTTTAACTACCCAGAAATTGACTGGATTAATGGCACTTCTGGGACAGTTAAAGGACAAAAATTTAAAAACCTATTGCAGGACAATTTTATGGTGCAGTTTATTGAGGCCCCAACTAGGAATGATGCCCTGTTGGACCTGATAATCTCAAACCATGCAGAGCTTATTACTAATGTTCAGATAAAGGAACACCTGGGTAGCAGTGATCATAACATGATTTCATTTAATATTAACTATAAGCAAGAAATACATACAGGAAATATTAAAACACTAAATTTTAAGAGAGCAAATTTTCCAAGGATGAGGGCTGCTCTCCAGGACTTGGACTGGGAGGGACTATTGGCACAGCTGAACACAGAACAGAAATGGGAATTCTTCAAAAAGACTGTGTGGAACCTCACTGCAAAGTATGTTCCCATGGGCAATAAGTTTAAAAGGCTAAAAATAAAACCTATGTGGCTCACGGTCAAAGTTAAAAAAGCTATAAACAAAAAGAAAGTAGCTTTTAAAAAATATAAAAATGAAGGAACACTAGTGTTGTTTAAATGTTACAAAGAATATAACAGGATATGCAAAAAGGAAATCAAGGATGCAAAAATTCAAAATGAACGACAGATTGCAAAAGATAGTAGGACAAACCCCAAAAAATTCTTTAAATATATTAATAGTAAAAAGGTGAAGTCTGAGCATGTAGGCCCCTTACAAAATAATCTAGAGTGGGTGACTGGGGACAAAGAGAAGGCAAATTTATTAAATGTTTTCTTCAGCTCTGTGTATACAATGGAGCATGGGGGAGCTCATGTCCAAAATGGGGGTGGGAGTGACACCGCCTCAAATCCACAATGGCTCAAAAGTGATATGGTCCAGAAATATTTAGACAGAATAAAGGTGGATAAAGCACCTGGACCTGATGGCATCCATCCACGGATCCTAGGTGAGTTGAGCTCTGTCATTTCAAAGCCACTGTATCTAATATTTAGGGACTCATTAAAGACAGGAATAGTACCACTGGATTGGCGCAGGGCCAATGTGGTGCCCATATTTAAAAAGGGAACAAAGTCTTTACCAAGTAACTATAGACCTGTTAGTTTAACTTCTATAGTTGGGAAGATACTGGAACGTTTAATAAAAGACCACATGGATGAGTTCTTGCTGGAAACAAACTATTTAAGCAGCAGACAACATGGATTCATGAAAGACAGAAGTTGTCAGACAAACCTGATTTCCTTTTATGAAGAGGTAAGTAAAACCCTGGACAGAGGCGTGGCTGTGGACGTGATATATTTGGATTTTGCAAAAGCGTTCGATACAGTTCCGCACACACGGCTCATGTGTAAGGTAAGGTCTACAGGATTGGATATATCAGTTTGTAAATGGATAGAAAACTGGCTGAAAGACAGAATTCAGAGAGTCGTGGTTAATGATTCTTACTCTGAATGGTCCAAGGTTATCAGTGGTGTACCCCAAGGTTCAGTGCTGGGACCCTTACTTTTCAATATATTTATAAATGATATTGGGTCTGAGATCAAAAGTAACATTTCTGTCTTTGCAGATGACACCAAGCTATGCAGTGGAATAACGTCCTTACAGGATGTCTCCAATTTACAAGCCGACCTCAATGCTCTGTCTAATTGGGCGACTAAGTGGCAGATGAGGTTTAATGTAGATAAATGTAAAGTTATGCACTTGGGGGCTAAGAATATGCATGCATCATACATACTAGGGGGAGTACAACTGGGGGGATCTGTAGTGGAGAAGGATCTGGGGGTTTTAGTTGATCATAAGCTCAATAATGGCATGCAATGCCAAGCTGCGGTTTCCAAAGCGAGCAAAGTCCTTTCTTGTATTAAGAGAGGTATGGACTCCAGAGACAGAGATATAATTTTGCCCCTGTACAAATCATTAGTAAGACCTCATCTGGAATATGCAGTTCAGTTTTGGGCACCAGTTCTCAAAAAGGACATCGGAGAACTGGAGAAAGTGCAGAGAAGGGCAACCAAACTGATAAGAGGCATGGAGGAGCTCAGCTATGAGGAAAGATTAGAGGAACTGAATTTATTCACTCTTGAGAAGAGGAGAATAAGGGGGGATATGATCAACATGTAAAAATATATAAGAGGTCCATACAGTGAACTTGGTGTGGAGTTATTCACTTTACGGTCAACACTGAGGACAAGGGGGCACTCTTTACGTCTAGAGGAAAAGAGATTTCACCTCCAAATACGGAAAGGTTTTTTCACAGTAAGAGCTGTGAAAATGTGGAACAGACTCCCTCCAGAGGTGGTTCTGGCCAGCTCAGTAGATTGCTTTAAGAAAGGCCTGGATTCTTTCCTAAATGTACAGAATATAACTTGAGTATTAAGATTTGTAGGTAAAGTTGATCCAGGGTAAATCCGATTGCCTCTCGGGGGATCAGGAAGGAATTTTTTCCCCTGCTGTAGCAAATTGGATCATGCTCTGCTGGGGTTTTTTGCCTTCCTCTGGATCAACTGTGGGAATGGAGTTGGGTGTATAGGATTTTACTGTGTTTTTTATTTTTGTTTTTTTATTTTTTGTGGTTGAACTGGATGGACTTGTGTCTTTTTTCAACCTGACTAACTATGTAACTATGTAACTGTGGCGACAGGCGCATGGGTTAATCCAGCGCTTGGATCTTTCTGTTTCAGGCAGTTAGAATACTGCCCTGAAGTAGTCTTGAGTGAAATTGGGCAAAAGGAATGTCCTCAAAGGAGGCTACCATCTTCCCCAATAGCCTTATGCAAAGGCGAATAAATGGTCTCGTTTGCCTTGACCTTGTGGATCAGGTCCCTTAGTGACTTGATCTTTGGTTCTGGTAGGAATACCCGGCTTTAGGCTGTGTCTATGCGCAAGTACTCTACCCTTCTTTGGGCTTGTAGAGAGGATTTTTGTAAGTTTACAATCCATCCTAAACGCTCCAGGTACTTTATAGTGGTGAGCACAGCGTGATCTAATTTTGCTACCGACTGATCTATAATCAGTAGGTCGTCTAGATAAGCTGTTATCGCTATGCCTTGTGCTCTGAGATTTGCCAACAAAGGGGCTAGTATCTTTGTAAATACCCGAGGTGCGGAAGCCACACCAAAGGTTAAAGCCACAAACTGAAAGTCGCGATGTTCTACCGCAAACCTTAAAAATCTTTGGTGAGCGGGATGGGTAGGCACATGTAAGTATGCGTCTTTGATGTCTTTTGACGCCATGAATTCTCTGCCTTGTAGGGTGGCGACCACCAATCGAATAGTTTCCATTTGGAAATGGCGAATGTTCAGAAATTGATTTAGAGCTCTTAGATCCAGAATGGGTCCGACGTCTCTGTTTGGCTTTGGAATTACAAAGAGGTTTGAATAAAACCCTGAACCTTGCTCCTTTAAGGGTACTTGTGTGATCACCCCTTGGGATAGCAAGTGATCCAATCCTTTTGAAGAAGGACACTCTTTTTAAAGGATCTTTGGAAAGCATTGAGCTTCGGAACTGAGAAGATCTCCTGAAATTCCAGCTTGTACCCTAGGGATACTGTGGATACTACCCATCTGTCCTGGATTTGTCTGCCATGTCGCTGAAAACTGACAAAGCCGTCCTCCCCACTCGGCCGAGCGGGGGCGCCTCTTCATGCAAAGGCTTTGGGGTCTTGCTTATTAGCTCTTGAACTCCACTGCTTCTTGTTCTTCTGGGCATGGTTTTCTCTAGTCCTTGTGGCTGGCTGAAAATGGCGTCACCACTGGCTGGAGGTAGATTTACCAGGAGCCGGGGAGAGAGAACGTTTAAAACAAGGTCTCTTGTTTTTCTTCTTCTCCGGTAATGGAGTGGTTTTCCCACTCGATATCTTTTGGATATATTTCTCCAAATCTTCCCCAAAGAGGCGTTCGCCATGGAAGGGGAAACTAGCCAGAAGCTTTTTGCAAGGTGCCTCTGCAGACCAATGCTATAGCCAAAGAATCCTACGCATATGCACCAGCTGGAGTGTAAGACGCAATGTTTGTAGAATCGAATCTCTCATAGCGTCAACAGTAAAACATAAAGCTTTAGGCAACTCCTTCCACAGTTTGACTTGTTCCGGAGGTAGTTCCTTCAGCCCCTCTATTATCTGGTCCTTGAAGACCCGAAACATGCCTACTGCTGCTATAGCAGGTTGGGCGACTGACCCAGCCAGAAGGAAGGAAGATTTCAACAAAGATTTCAATTTCTTTTCCGAAGGGTCTTTGAATACCAGTATGTTATCCACTGGACAAGTCAGGTTTTTATTTACACAAGAAATGGGCACATCAACCGATGTCAAGCTCCACTTCTTGGAAAACTCCTCCTCCATGGGATAAAGAGTATCAAACTTCTTTGGAGGTAGGAAATGCTTGTCTGGGTGTGACCAGATTAACCTCTTTAATAAAGGATGAACAGGAAAGGAACCTTCACCTTGCAGGGATCTTAATGAGCCTAGGGAGGAGACAAGTGATTCAGTTAACTCCGAAGAGGGCAGCCTGAATGTAGTACGCACTGTTTCAGCATAACATTGCACCTGAGCTCTTAGCATTCGAGAAGCAGAAAAGGGTTCCTCAGAAATCCCTGACCCGTCCGACTCCTGATCCCTTGTCTGTAGGTGATACCTCATCCTCATCCTTTTCCTCTTCAGCTTCAGCAAGAGGATCTAATACCATAGAAGACCTGCTTCGCTTTTTGTCCTTCTGTGAGGACTTACCATTAGCGTAGCGATCTTTCCTTCCAGCTTCCCCATGGCTGCGATAAATGTGTCCTCAGTGACATATGCAGGCCCAGGCGCCACTGGAGAAATTGATATTCCCAATAGTGGCAATGGCTCCGCATGTATTGGTAAATCAAGATCTACAGGGGAGGACAGTACAGAGCAGGCACAGCTAGGGCCTCCTGTCTCAGGCAGCAGTGCTTTCTTGTCCTTTTTAGTCCCCGAATTCCTTCTAAGGGAAGACATATTAACAAGCAACAAGCCAAGGTACCAATAAGCATATACTACTGTGCTCAGTTTAGCAATCTACATAAAGTATGCAACTTAAACACACAGTTTCATGCGAAGGAGTGGGTGTCTCTCTTGGTAATGCCCTACCAACCACCTAGAGCTTACTTGCCCCTTTAGCTGCTGCCTGCCGTTGCCGCTTGTGTCCCAAAGGGATGAGCTGCGGCCTCCATGAGCTTTTAAAAGCATTTGTTTGAGCGCCATGTTTGTCATGCGCCCGTGCACGCTCAAAACCTCCTCCACACGCCTGGGGCATTATGCGGTTGAGAGGGATCAGAGAGCGACATCCCGGCTCTTCCTGGATGCTGACGAGGAAAGAGGAATCCGACGAGGAAAGAGAGGGGGAAAGAGATCAAAAATGAGGCAGGGTCTAACGCCATCTCACTCTACCATCAAAATTTATAATTTATCCAGTTCGGTCTTTACCTTGATCTTCTAAGGAAGGGTCTCAATTATGCCCCACCAAGTGTGCCCAATCTATTTGAGTTGTTCATCGACCTCAATAAATATATTAGAAAACTTACACTCCAACGGTATTTTATCCTTAAAGACAACGGACAGGACAATGAAACCACTAGTGAGCCGGATTCTGCTCCTATGGAGACTAGTTTTGAGGACAACGAAACAGCTCTGAATATGTTGTAGGAACTTTATTTAGAATCTAATACAACTGAAGGGCTCCCCTTGGAAAGTGTTCTACCTGTGGAGAGTACCATCACCCACACATCATTCAGATGCAAATCTTCCTTCTGTCCGAATTGGGCCAAGGGTAGATTCATCTCCACGTTCTATGACGTTGTTTTTGAATAGTTTAAAACTAAATTCCAGCATGGAAGTTCCAGTGTGAATTACCATAAAAAACAACAAGGCATTCTCCAAGATAGCCTGACGAAAACGGTAATTGGCCTCAAGGAAAATCAGGACATAATTATAAGCACAGCAGATAAGGGGGGGAGCCTGGTCATCCAGAATAGGTCGGACTATATCACGGAGGCAATGAGGCTATTGAGGGACACAGACACCTATAGCCTCCTTAAAAAGGACCCTGTCCTTGAATACACCAAGGAGCTTAAGTCTTTATTAGATGGTGCTCTCCTAGATACAGTACTTACGAAAAATGAATATCTTTTTCTGTTTAATAGATTTGCAGCCACTCCGCATTTCTACCATACTCCCAAAGTACATAAGTGTCAGTCAAATCCCCCTGGTAGACCCATTATATCGGGCATCGACAGCCTCTCCAGCAATTTGGGCTGCTATGTTGATCATTTTTTACAAAATCTAGTGGTCAACCTCCCGTCTTTCGTTAGACTCTGGCCATATGCTGGAGATCCTCTCTCATTACATCTGGCAATCTAACTATAGATGGCTTTCCCTCGATGTATCTTCTCTGTATACGTCTATTGAACACAAGCATGGCCTTAGGGCCTTGAGCCACTATCTGTCAGAGGCCAATCATCTGAATCCTCTGCAGGCCAAATTTATATTGGATTCCGTGGAGTTTGCCTTAACACATAATCATTTCTCTTTCCTAGGGGAGCACTTCCTGCAAATCAAGGGTACGGCGATGGGGGCTAGGTTTGCACCCAGCTATGCCAATCTATTCATGGGCTTCTGGGAAGAGGCCTTTATTTGGCTAAACAACCCGTTCAAAGCAAACCTAGTCCTGTACGCCAGGTATATTGATGACATTTTAATTATTTGGGATGGAACAGATGGCGAACTTGATGAATTTTTGGCCCATTGCAAGTCCAATCCAGTTGGGCTGGAGTTCACTCATATCATCAGTAAAGATTCCTTAGTCTTCTTAGATCTCGAATTGAGCAGTGACTCTGACGGCAGCATTGTATCAAAAACACATTTCAAACCTAGTGGAGGCAACTCCTTTCTCCATGCTAAGAGCAACCATCATCCTAGATGGATTAAAAACATTCCGTATAGTCAGTTCTGCCGTCTGAAACGTACATGCACCAAAAAGGAAGACTATTTGGCCCAAAGTGAGCTCTTGACCAAAAAGTTCAAAGGGAAAGACTACGACCCCGCACTCAGAGGTAGCCTGCAAGAAATATGCAGATCTCTATGATGTGGTGAGCGATTGCCCTCTGGTTCCATCTTCTCGGTCCAACTCTGATCCTTGTCAAACTTGTTTTTCTACCCAATACACCAGTAAGGCATTTGAAATTCAAAGTATTCTTAAGAAAAATTGGGGGATCCTACAACAAGACCCCGTGTTGAACGGTGTCCTCCCTGCTAAACCCAATGTCATTTTCAGAAGACCTCGTGATCTAAGGAGCATGATTGCTCCGAGTCGTGTCACGAAACCCATCAATGCATCTACCAATGCCTGGTCCTCCCTCTTTGACCAAAAGGGGAGCTACAAGTGTAGTGTTAAAAACTGTTACCTGCATTTTTATGTGGCATAGGAAAAAGACAGTGGCTGGCCTTGATGGTAAAATCCATCAGTGTAAACAGTTTATCAACTGTGGGACGGAGTTCGTGGTTTATGGAATCATGTGTCCATGTGGTCGCCTCTATGTTGGTCGTACCTCTCGTGCTATGAGAGTGCGTATCGGGGAACACAAGCGTGATATTCTCAATACTAGAGAAAAATATCCAGTCCCTAGGCACTTTGTAGAGGCGCACCATGGGGACCCGTCTGGCATGAAAGTCTTTGGCATAGAGTCTATTACGGGTGATCTTGACAGGGGTAGGAGGCACCAGAGGCTTTGCAAACGGGAAGCCTATTGGATTTTCACTCTCGGAAGTCTAGCCCCTGGGGGCCTCAACGAAGATCCTGAAATTCACAAAATCTAGTTAATAATTAAATATTATAAATTAAAATTCGATTAAAATTTGGCTAAAATACATTATACATTTTTCATAATATCTCTAATAGTCGATTGGTCCAGTTCTTGTTCCCATATGTGCCGTCTGGTTAGGTAGGTTTTTTTGAGCCCCCCCCCCGGTTGGCCCCATTTAGTATTGATTCATTTCACCCCAAAACACCCTTTCTAGGTGTGTCTTGATATCTATTTTGCATAGACTCCATTTTTAGGTAATGACCACTTTTATACCAATTGCTTTTTATATTTGCATATGTAATTTATTTTGAATACTATTTTTTCTTTTTACAAGAGTTTTAAGAGTAAATGAATTACTAGATGCCCCCTTTTTTTATATGTATTTGTCGTGAACCTGCATGTGCATACGGGAGTGCATATACGCACGGACACATGCATTGTTTCACTCATAGTATGTTTAGCCCTCGCTTTCTTCTGACCACCCTCCACTTCCACACTGATTGAGTCGGTGTCCCGTGTACAGCATAATTGGTCTGATGAGTTATATATCTAGCCTTGCAAAGGGGATTACCTACCCCTGAGAGAACTATATTGATGTATTTATATTATTTTATTATATGTTATGTATTTAGGGTAACATTTTTCACATTTTTCTGTTACAATTCCAATACAATATAACATTTCGTTTATTAGTGTATAAGTATTGTCCTTTTTCCTGGTTCGTGCAATTTTGCAGGCTTTCATCTGGACCCTTGCCTTTTTGCATGCATACGTTTGTATTTATGTATTTACTGTTTATATTTATATTATTTTATTTATTTTATTATACTATTATAACATTTTAATCTATTGTGCAATTAGCATGTCTGTATGCGGGCATATACATGTGTGTCGATAGGTGCCCTCTTCTAGCCACCGGGTGTGCTCTGCTGGGGTCCGTCCAGGTTTGTTCGTTCTCTTCCTCCTCCCTTCTTCATTTATTTATTTATTATTTATTTTTATTTTTTTTCCCTTCACTCCTGTCATTTGTAGTTTCCTTTCTCGACACTCGGGCCCCGCAAATATTGCGGATTTTGAGCCCTGGTGTCTCTAGCATTCCCTCTGACGATTCGTCAGAGAAGTAGGCGATGACTGATGACGCGGCAAGACGGCGCGCCAGCCTGTGGAGCGCAGACGGATCTGTTTGCGCTCCATCAAAAGCAGCACATGTCGATTGAATCGCCTCCTGCTTGGCTACCTCGGTAGCGGTGACGATTCCCTAGCAGGAGAGATGTTAGCCCATCGGCCCCATAGACCCGTTTTTGTATAAGCCATCCATGTAAGTTGTCTATGTTTTTCTTTGCCCATCCCTTCCCTCTCCCTCTCTCCCCTTCCTCATGGGTACTTCTTGTTTTTCCCCTTTTATACATCTCCCTCCCATTTGTCACCAGTGATCACTTTACTGTGGACTATGTTGTGTAGCGGGTGCATTTGTAGTCCTCATCGTCGGATCTACAGTACACCTTCCTCACCCTGTGCATCTTATCAGCACTTCACCGTCACTACAAATAGTGATGGTTGAGTATTACCATATATTTGTTTATATATATATACATTCTTTATGTATTTCATTTAACCTTATACATCTTTTCTTTAGCATCATTATTACTATCATTGTCGCTGCGCACATTTTTCCTCGGCTCCATTAGCATTACTTTCAGCTACCACCATCATCATTTTTAGATCTATTTTTATTTTCATTTTTATCATTATAATTTTTTTCTTTATTTATTTTTCGTGTTCTTTATTTTCATTTTCATTTTCAATTTCAATTTCATTTTTATTCATTTATTTTTATTTTTTATTTTTATTTTATTCTATTTTCATTGTTATTTTCATCTTTGTCTTTGCTTGTTTGGGGGTGGAGTCTGGACGGCCCCTGGGAGTGTTTCTGTGGTCGGTGGTGGGCGGTGCCTGGGCCTACATGTTTTCCTATTTAATCAGTGGAAGTGGATGGTCATGTCACTGCTGGGCTCTGAGGAAGAGGTCTCTGTTACCTCGAAACGCGTCAGCCAGCAGCAACGCACCTCGCCACCCCCCTCTACAGTCTGGAGTGTGGTTTGAGGGGTATTTCAATTATCGTTTGACAAGCCTTTTATCATTTCATGTTTGTGAGTAGTTTTCATTATTTTATTATTCCATTAAAATTTGCCAAACGGTAGTACACGAGGCTGGTGCGCCTTTCTTTCTCCCTTTTTGTCTTCTATCAGGATTCCCCCATCCATGAAGGGCAGCAAGGCCTCTGTCACTACGTTTTTTTTGGACATCTAAGGAGAACCGTTTGTAGACATTGACTAATTATCAAGGATCCCACTTGTGCGCAGGAGTTTGTGTTTTTTTCTTCCTGGATGCCTTACCTGTCTAGGACATGGCAACATATGGGGTGGAGAGGAGCCGTGGCCATGCTGATGCAGAGCTATGCAGCGGAAGGAATGTGCTTGTCCAGTGGAACTGACATCCTGGCAGAGTAAGGCGAGTAAACTTGGTACTCTCTCTAGTGGCCAAAAAGAGAAGACACCCGACTCAATCTTGAAAGGGGTCCTAAGCTTGTTCTTAGGCTTTCCTTTCTCTTACCTTATCCCCGCCGCAGTTTTTTCTGCTGAAGTAAATTCAGACAGCACTAATCTTCACCCATCTCCGTGGGATTGTGTGCCAACCTTCAGGGATATGGGCTCCTGTACAGATACCTCTCCCCTGGGCCTTGTTAAAGACTCTGACCAGGACTTTTAGCTGCTGTAGCGAAAGTGCTGGACCCCAGTCCCCCGAAGAGAGACATTACAGTCGATGCCTCATCCATGAGGCCTGGATCCTCCAGATTCAGCTCTTTATTAGCGTCTTGGAAAAATCCTTAAAACATAGCTCCTTTACCCCCAGAGGGTACCTAGCAGAGCTATCCTTAACACATCCTCGCTCGTCCAACACCTGAGGAACTCCCCTGATGGGAGGGGTTATATGGAGGGGAACTGTCTTCAATTGGTTGTGCCAGTGTCCAATCACCGCTGGTGACCCTTAACCCATTATGTATAGATAAAGACTCTGTGTCCCGTGGTGTACGATAAAGAAATAGCCTCTGTGCTGGAAAATTTCTGAGCAGTCCAAAACAGTGTGCATACAGTCCAAGTGCAAATGCAGAATCCAATTTCTATTGAACCATCATCCAATACAAGTTGCATGTGCCTTCATTCAGCGCAGGTGCCCACGTTTCCCCCAGCCTGTGGCAACACAATGAAGCTGGATGAGAGTCAGTTCAAGCATAAGGGGTTCTTTACTTTAGTGTTAGAGCGGTAAGGATGTGGAACTCCATTCCAGAGTTGGTGGTGTCGGTGGGGAAAGAAGATAAATTAAATAAACTATATTCGTTTTTAGCAAACGCAATGTACAGAAATATGGAAAATGGTAGTAGCAAACACACACACACTCAGGTTCAACTGTATAGCTTTATCCAACCAACTATGTAACTAAATAACTATGTTATCACTTTCGATTGATATGGAAGGTAGGACTTTACCTATTGTCTAGACTGGTTGGCAATCCACCAGGCTAGGGAGTTCCTTGAATGGCTGAAAAGAAGCATAGGGAGATCAAGTGAATGAGCGTGTTGGTTTCATGCCAAGATGATGTTGTATTGGAGAGGCCTTGAATGCAATTGGGTGAATAGAACAGCCTTGATAAAGGCCACCATGAGGCCCAAAACACATATGGAGAACTTCACAGAGGGATGTTTCTTTGACCTTAAGGCCCAAGCGCGAGACCCCAGTTTGTTTTCTGGAAGAAAGACCTTTGCTTGGGATGCGTCTAGGATGAGGACCAAAGATTTTAGGTGGAGGGAAGGTTGGAGAGCAGATTTTTTAATGCTCATTACCAAACCGAAAACCTGAAGCATCTGAATAGTCTTGTGAACATTTGCAGAAAGGTGGAAGGGAGTCCTTCAGAAGAAGGTCATCTAGATCAATGTTTTTCAACTCCAGTCCTCAAGTACCCCCCCAACAGGTCATTTTTTTAGGATTTCCCTCAGATGAAATGGCTGTGTTAAATTACTAAGACAATGAAACTGATCAAATCACCTGTGCAAAATAATGGAAAGCCTGAAAACATGACCTGTAGGGGGTACTTGAGGACTGGCGTTGAGAAACGTTGGTCTAGATCAGAGGCATAGATAAGGGGGGGGGGTCAGGGGTGTTCAAACCCCTCCCAGGGCCAAAATTAAATGCATGGTGTCCCTGCTCTGCAGCGACAAGGAGCACTGCAGTCAGTGGCACACAGAATGTAATAATGCCGCTGCAGAAAGTGTAATAGATTAGGCATACCCGCACGCATGTTGTGGTACACCGCCAGGCCGGTCTATCAGGCTTGGGATGAAGGCTGACAGATCTACCACCAGGCAGCACAGTGGGAGCTGGCGGCGTGTGTAGAACTGTCCACTGCACACCATGTATTCCCGTAGGCTTGCAGTGCCACTCCCACGTTGGGCTTGGGAGAGGAGCTTTGCCTGGGCCCAGGAGTGCAGAGTGCTTGTAAAGTGCTGTGTAGACGCTGACCCCCCACATGGATGAAGTGCTGCTGCTGATCGACGAAGTTGATAACCCGGAGGGGGGAGGGGTTGCCGATCGCTGAAAGCAAATGGAGAGAAATGACAATCAACCGCCAATCGTCGAATATAAAATTACACTGACATTTCACATCATTAAAAGTTGATAAGCGGGGGGGGGGGGGGGGAGGTTCTGCCACCGATCGCTGAAAGTAAATGACAATCAATGACATCGACCATTGGCCATTGGCCATTAAAAGGTTCACAAGCAGGGGGGGGGGTGCCGTTGATCGCATATATATGACAATAACTTATAAAACTGGGGGGGGAAGGCCGCCGATCGTGGGACATAAAAAAAATCATGGGGGGCACCATGTTGTCGCTGATCGCGGGGGGCGCCGATAAGCGGGGGGGAGGGGGGTGATGATGATCGGCCATCATAGAAGAATAATGTCGCTGGACATTTAAAAAAATACTGCGAAGCGGGGGGGGGGGGTGTGAAGGGTGCTGCTGCCGATTGCCAACCCCTCGGACGTAAAACAATACTGAGAAGCAGGGGGGGGGGGTGTTGGTGGGGAGAGATATATGGGGTCCCACCGATCGCCTCCGGGGCCTCTGCCGCCGATCGCCAGACATAACATATACTGAGAACGGGGGGGGTTGGTTGCCGCCGATTGCAGGGCATTAAAAAAAATAACTGAGAAGCAGGGGGTGGGGTGTGCCGCCGATCGCCGGAGAGTAAAAAAAGAGGGGGGAGGGTTTGCCGCAGATCGCAGAACATTAAAAATCGCGGGCCGCCGATCTCGGGACATAAAAATCATGGGGGGGGGGCACCATGTTGCCGCCGATCGCAGGGGGGGAGCGATCGCGGGACATAAAAAATAAATCATGGGGGCGCCATGTTGCCACCGATAGCTTGGGGGCCGCCAATCGCAGGACAAAAAAAAATCATGTTGCCGCCGATCGCGTGGGGGGGGGCACCGATCACAGGGGGGGCGCCGATCGCGGGACATTAAAAAAAATCATGAGAAGCGGGTGTTGGGTGCAAGTACTGAGAGTGAGATCATGAGAAGTGGAGAAGATGTTGGTTTTCTACCACTTTTTTCGTTCTCCCTCTACATTCTGGCGTTCTGCTCCATAGTGACAGGGAGGACATCAGCCGCCACTCTAGCCATGATATATATACACACATACACACCAAATTTGTTTAAGGCAGTGGTTCTCAACCTGGGAGTCGGGACCCCCTCGGGGGTCAAATGATAATTTGCCAGGGGTCACCGAATCCTGGGCTATTCCTGAAGCCCGCACCACTCTCCCAGCCTTTTTGCGGCAGCCCAGCAGGGCTGTGGCTGCCCAGCTGGGCTGTTCCTGGAGCCTACGGCCACCCACTCAGCCTCTTTGCAGGCACCCATTCAGCTCACAGCATGGCTGGGGGCAGAGACTAGAGGTCAGCTGACTGGTGAGGAATGTGAAGTGGGATGGGCTGGAGGAGGCCCCATATCCTGATTTTCCTGAGATCACAGAGCCTTTGGCGGTCAATGTGGAGTGGTGAGAGTCCTCAGGCTACCATTGAATTTACCGTTCCTCTCCTGCCTCATTTTTCCTCCACACTAGTAGTGATTATATGATGTGTTCCTATGAACTGTGCTTGTTTCAGCAGAATCAATAACGTCTGGGAGAAAACAAATGCTTTTTTATACTCGTCTTGTGTTTATACAAGGTTATCTAATCACGTACCCCCTAAGTCTTTAATGATATCTATAGAATCTATGTTTGGACATTAGTCTTCGCTTAGCTCAGACAACGGTCCATCAATTATCAATTAAATATCCAACAAGGAATTTTCTCTAAATATGAAAACAAGCTATGGCAACAAGTCCGATATGGACATCTAGTTAAATAATTTCAACAACATCACGTCCCTTAAATAGTGGTCTTTTCCTAGGTTAATACTACTTCATCACCTATACAGCAGCACCATTTAGTTCCCTTCAGCTGGGCGTATGTGGGGATGTGTACAAGTGGGGCCCATTGCCAGCGCCTTATTGTGACAACATTGTAATGTCTTGTATGTATGTTTTTTATTGTTGGGTATGATGGGGATGCACCCTTTATGTGTATTATGTAACATTTTTGGGGTTTTTTAAAACACTTTTTTGATACAGTAATAAAGTTTATTATAATTTTTTGGATATACCCTGGTTGATTCTCCAAGGGCTTTTCTGGGGCATCCATTTGCTCCACTTTTCCATTATTTATCGCCCAAACAGCATAGTCTACAAACTTCACAGACTAAGGAGGGATCCCTTACCAAGCAGCTCCACAGAGGGGAAACCAGTAGACTGTTCAGTCATGTGGCCGAGGTAACACCTATACGCTAAAAGGTTTGCAACAGAAAGGGAGGCAGTACCAAGAGGGATACTTGCATGCCCACCAATGTTCACATGTGATGCAGATCACATGCGATGTCTGTGTAATTCGAATTCAGACATACAACCTGTATGGCTGAAATCGCATCTCATTCGCACCAGAATGGTGCAGGACTCTTTTTTTGTCAGTTTTGGAAGGGGGTAGAGCATAATGATCTATAATGTCACCCAGCTTTCTGCTAATTGAAAAACAATCACTAAAACTCACAAAGATATAAGTCTTGAGAGAAAAAAAGGGGAAAATAACTCCAGTACAAATACTTGGGTCCTAACTCTTGGAGCACTACTGCTGTTAGGAGACTATGGGAATGGCCACCAGCAAGGGCCGTGCCTAAGCTGTTTTTTTTTTTGTTGTACCTAGCATCCTACATCCAGTGGTCAAGATCAACTAATCTTTGACATGTCCTAAAATGAACAGAAGAGAAAACACATTACAGACAACCATTATAATAAATAACGATGCGCTAAAAACAACCCTCTATTAATGCACAGTGTGTGTGTTGGAAAGGTAAAAACATAACATTTTATAAATAAGTACTCCGCGCTACAATAAGAACATATAATTAGCAGCCTGTGGGTAAATAAATAATCCGTGCTCCAATATACACAGCAGCCTGCGGTGATAAGAAAGTGCAAAAAATGCTCTGAAAACAAGACACTCAAGAGAAAAACCACCTAAAGATATGAGTACTGTCCACCTCACACTTGGGACACTTGAACACTTGAATATCCACATTAATAGGCTACAGTCCTGGGCAAAGTCAAACTGTATTCAGCTGTAACTCAATTTTCTGTTGTTTTCAATGGTGCTCATATGCAAGTGATGTGTAATTCACATATATAGAAAGAAAAAAAAAAAACAAATCATTGCGCAATGCTCAATCCACAAATCAAATGAAAGGACTTCTATACTGCAGGTAGTTCCACTCACATTTGGCCAGAAGCATACAGCGCATAAAGACACTCAGTCATGTAGGCGAATATCTCCTCACTCCATGAGTGGTGTGTTCAAAATGAATAAAGGGTTGCTTGTAGCGCATCATTATTCATTATAATAGTTATTTTTATGGTATCAGATCACCATTGAATGATTGCAGCTGAAATAATTTGTTCATCTTTTATTATCACCTGACCTTAATATTCATTTTAGCGTGTAAGTATTTTCCACTTTTTATTACATTACAGACAACCACCTCCCCTGCCAGCGAACCTCTCAGACAGGTTATTGGCAGTGTAAATTGAATTATTGGACTGAATTGGCCTGCTTCGTCACTTCAGAAAAGTTCTCCCCTAAGGTATAAGTCAGAAATGTTTTCATAGGGAAACCATTCGAGATACACATTCATGTTAGGAAAAGGGTCACAAGTAAAAATCCCAGTCAAACTTCATAAAAGAAAATAGCTCTAAAATGTAGTGTAAAACTTTAAAGCAGAACTTCACCCCAAACAGAAAGGTCCACTTTTAATAATCCTCCCCACCTAGTTTTGGCAGGTACTGGCTTCCACTTCTGCTGGAAACACCTAGGCGATTACACTGGAAGCTCACCCCCCCCCCCCCCCCCCGGAAACCTCCAGGGATGCGTCACAGGTTCCAGGTGCCTGCGAGACCTTTCACACAACACAGCTCACGCATGCAGTGGGGAGCCAGCTGTGATCCCTGGACAGGGAGCCATAGCTGGCTGCCCGCAATAATTGTACTGGCACCGGGGACCCGGAGATCAGTGGAGAACCGGCCCAGGTGAGGATGCGCTGGATCCCTGGACAGGTAAGAGTCCTGTTTATTAAAAGTCAGCAGCTATAGTAGTAGTACGTAGTTGTAGCTACTGACTTTTTTGTTTTCTAGTGATTGATGATCCTCTAAGAATCAGACGAAGAATGTTTCCACCCATCTATGATCATAATAGCTTGCTACAAAAGTCTAAATTTTACCATAAAACTTTTATACATATTGAAAGGTTTACCTGGGCTTCCTGTGGAATCTGAATGTTTGCTAAGCTGGATAAAAAGTCCAGCACTGACAATTTTATCTGTGCAGGAGAGTCCGCTTGACACAAAGAAGGGATTAATGACACAACCTAGAATTAGTAGAAAAAAAAAGTTAGGTAAATCATTCCACTGTAGAAAGCACTAGAGACCTTTACACTGCTAAACTAAAAGAAGTCTAATATGCATGCAAAATACAATCTGTGTATCTTTAATCCTTCATAGGCCTATTTAACGTTAATTCAAAATTAAATTTACAGGCAATTGTAGATGCTTTTTTTTCCATAAAGATTTTATTGAGAACAATATTTTAACAGATATCACAGAAATATCGACAGGAATAATAGAAAAACACAAAGACCAAGGAGCTCCGGCTCCACATAAGTTACATATTATGCAATCTTGGTAAGGCCCAAACAGCATTCTTAGTATACAATATGATCATCATCAGCTTATGTAACAAAGGAGATGTATACCCAGCTATCGATGAAGGATCATGCTAGTGTGGGTATGCTCAAAATGCTTTCAGATCCGCTTAAAAAAAAAAAAAGTAATAAAAAATAAATAAAAAATAAATAAAAAATAAATAAATGTCAGGGCCTAAAGGCTAAACGCATCTCGAAGCGAATGTCTGAAGAGGGGGTGGGGGAACCACCAGCTACCCTCTCCGTCTATTTCAATTTGGGAAAAGAACAAACTATACCTCATACCAGACACTATTCAGGACTACGTCGCAGACTCCCACTCATCCAGCATTCTGTATGAGATTATGGTATTCCGCAGAGTTCCCGAAATTTAAACCAGTCTTCCCAGACATAGGAAAAGCTGGAAATGCTATCTTGTGCAGTATATATCAGCTCCTCTATCGCTGCAATGTGGTTAATGCGTGTCACCCATTCTTTCATAGATGGTGGCACTGCGGCCCTCCAGTGAACGGGTACACAAAGTCTTGCTGCGTTGATCATATGGATGGCCACTGAGTTGCGATACCTTTTCTTGGATATTTGAGAGATGGAGAAGATACTGTGCTGGTGAAAACTTCAGGGGAAGCGAGGAGACCGCAGTTGTCACATCATGTACCCCGCGCGCCAGTATGGTTGAATTAACAAGCATTCCCACCAAACGTGGAGGAAAGTACTCAAGGCCTGCCCACATCTCCAGCACCGATCCGATACAGTCGGAAATAATTTGTGGATGAGATCCGGTGTCCTGTACCACCGTGTTCTAATCTAGTACCCATTCTCCTGGGTGTTCACATTTAGCGATCCTTTATGTATATACCAGTGAACCCGCTCCCAGCTCTTTGTCTCAATTGGTCTCTCTAACCAGGCCTCCCAAAAGGCCTGTTCCGCATGCATAAGGTTTTGTGAACAAATACGTACAGCACCGAAATCACATGCCTCTGAGGGGCCTGGGCCAGAGCACAATGACTCAAACACCGTAGATGATTTTGTAAAGCATCCTCTGGCCCTCGGGTTATCAAGAAAGTGCTTTATCTGGAGGTAAGCAAGTAAGGGGAAGAATTTAGTGAGGGACAGCGACGCCAGCTCTCTTAGGGTAAGGAACCTATCCCCGGGGAAGAAATGTTTGGCCAACATATCCATATGTGGCCATACGTTTGCCAAATAGGATCTTTCCAGCCCAGGTTGAAAGTCAGGGTTTCCTCTAAGGGGAGTTATTCTACATGCTGTAGCCGAGGTTGCATATGTTCCACATGCCTTTGCGAATGCCGACAGAGTTGCCCCTACCAGGGGGTGAGATTGGACACAAGGCGTCCAGTGTTTCTTGGAAAACCAGGGCACTTTCCCCAGGTCAGCTCCTGTGATCAAACTCTCCAGGTGCACCCACCCTTTATGGCGAGCATGCATTTGCCAGTCCACTACTCGAGTTAGATGCGTAGCCCAGAAATGCCTCTGTATGTCTGGGAGGCCAATACCCCCATCCAATTTCGGAAGCACCCGTTTCGCCCAGCTAATTCTCAGTGCCTTAGATCCCCACAGAAACTTCCAACATAGCCTCTTATATGTCACAAAGAAGGAAGGTGGTTTTGTGTAGATCGCGCCCCCATTCCTCGGGTCCCATATCTTTGATTTATGGAGCTACCATCAATTCTAAGAAACCACCATTGAGACCTTATCACCTTCAGTGGGAGCCTGAGCTTGGGATACAACTTGATCCAGAGGACTGGCAGATCAAATGCTCTAAGAATGTTCTCTTTTTGAAAACGCTTACAAAGTGTTTTATAGATGGTACTATACCCTGGCCAGATTGGCGAGTTTTATACCATCCTATTCCCTTTATGCTTTCGTGGATGCTCTCAGGAGGGTAAAATGGCGCACATCTGGTGGACCTGCCCCAGGGTATGTAGATTGTGGGATAGAGTTTATGCGTTGCTCCGCAACCTTTTCAACACCAATTTAAAGAGGGACCCTTTTGTGGAAACCAATCACAGGGCTTCTCCGCCCTGAACGCCAGTTGGTGGCACATGTTTTTACTGCAACTAAACTGACCATAGCAAGGGCTCCTCAGCTTTGTAGCAGCCTTGTCTGCGTATTATGGTTAATGAGAAACTTACTGCCGTGTTATTGGACACCCATGATAAATTCCTCCAGGTATGGCAACCCTGGGTGGCTCACAACCACCCTTCACGTTTTGATCCAACGTTACTTTCTCTTTGATGAGCCTCTGTTCACCCCACGCCGTGGACCCTCTTCTCCTATCCCGCTTTTCCTTTTTTTCCCTTTCTCTTTAGTATTTGCTCATGCTACTCTTCTAGCTGGTTCTCTTTCTTCTTTTTTTTTTAAAGGTAAATTTTTATTTTGAAATTTTTGTACATACAAAACAGACAATACAAGAAACACACATCCTAGGCGAACATCGCCCGGTACATCATTTTACAAAACTTTGGTAGCTGGTACACATTGAGCATTTTCATAAAAACGCACAGAGAAAGGTGGGAGAAAAACAACAGAATCGTTAATTTACTCACTTAGATCTATTCAACGGGCAGAGGTATCAGTCAAAGTTCAAGGAGCAGGAGGTATGGTACAACGGGCAGAGGTATCAGTCATCAGTCAGAGTTCAAGGAGCAGGAGGTATGGTGCTCTCGGAATCAACCCAAGAGCCCCAGACCTTCAAGAATTTTTTTGGACACCCTCTGGCCTCATATGTCATCTTATACAGCGGTATAGCACGATTGATGGTGGTGAGCCAAAAGGTAATGGTAGGTAAGGATGGAGACTTCCAGTGGAAGGTTATAGACTTCTTAGCATAGAACAGTACTATCCGCAGGAAGGTTTGCATATTCTTAGATATAGTCTCGTCATCAATGTGGCCCAGTAAACACCTCATCAGAGGATTACATATATTGGGTATCTCAGTCAGCGAGCTAATGAAGGCCGTGACCTCCGACCAGAACTTCCTAATCGGAGCACACTCCCACATCATATGAAAGAACGTGCCATCGGCCGCGCCGCATCGGGAGCATAGCGCTGAGGGGATTCTGCTCAGTTTGAACAGTAAGCATGGTGTGAAGTAGGATCTGTATAACAGTTTAGTCTGTATTACCTTGTCACGGGACGAAATGACAGAAGGGACCTGGAGGGGCAATACCTCCTGCCAGATCTCCTCCGTCAGTTCAGGGATGTCGGCTCTCCAGCTAGCAGCCGCTTTGCTCAGCCTTTGAGTCGTAGTGTGCAGGAGAGACCCATAATATGTGGAGACTAACTTGGTGTGCGAGGGGTCAGTTAGTAGTCGCTCCAGCCGAGAAAGCTGGACGACTATGTTACGAAGGCCAAACTGCGTTGCTGCAGTGTGGCGTATCTGTAGGTAAAGGAAGTAAGCCGTGCGTGGCAGATTATAGTCTCTACGAAATTCCTCAAAAGTACGAAACACATTGCCTGAGAACAGATGTAAAATAGTTTTTACCCCCCTTTTCGACCAGTATCCCCCATCCGATCTACGGAAAAATTCCGGAAGGTTCGGATTCCCCCACAGTGGAGTGTTCGGTGAGTATGTATTACTGCTGGAGGGGACTTGCAATTTAGTGAGTTTAATAATCCGTAGAGTCATAGCTATAATACTCGTTCCCTCCCGCCCCCCAAGGGACATACGATGAATCAAATTTTGCAGGGATTCATAGGAGGTGAGGATGGCTGCCTCCAATGCAGTGGCTGCATTGTTGGCTTCGGGGTAAAACCACCAGTGTACGTGGGCCAATTGAGAGGCAATATAATACATTTGAAGGCAGGGGAGGGCCAATCCGCCCTCCAGTACTGGTAACTGAAGGGTGTCCTTGGCAATCCTGACCGCCCCCCCTCCCCACAAAAAGGAGGTGAGGATGGAATCTATCTCTTTGAATTTATTTTTTGTGACATACACTGGCGAATTACCCAAAACATACAGAAATCGTGGCAAGAAAATCATCTTAAAAATATTAATTCTACCCAGTAATGTTAATGGAAGATTAGCCCAGGTTTTGAAAGTAGTTTTCAAGCGCCCTATGAGGGGGTCTAAATTAGTCTTGACATAGGAGGCCATGGGATGTTGTATTATGACTCCCAAGTACCGGAAGGAGCTGACTATCTGTAGTGGACAAGATGGTGGTAGCCGGACCGACGTCGCCTGGTCCATCATAAACAGAATGGACTTGTCCCAATTAACCTGGAATCCCGAAAAGTGGCCAAACCTCCCAATGAGATCCAGCAGGGCCGGGAGGGACGACTGGGGGTCCGACAAGTATATTAACATGTCATCAGCGTAGAGAGATACCTTCTCCTCTAGACCCCCGATCGTCAGCCCCGCGACTGCCCCACAGGACCTCACCAACGCCGCCAGAGGCTCTATTGCCAGCGCAAAGAGCAGCGGCGACAGAGGGCACCCCTGTCTGGTGCCTCTCTTTATTGGAAAGGGATCAGATATGGCTGCGTTTACTCTTAGTCTAGCAGTGGGCTTCGAGTACAGTAGTTGCACCCACCTGATAAAGGTATTGCCGAATCCAAACTTCGCCAGGACCTCCAGCAGGTAAGGCCATTCGACCGGGTCAAATGCCTTATGTGCATCTAAGGACAGAACGGCCTTAGAGCCCATCTCTTCATGGGTTGCCTGCAGATTAGTGAATAATCTACGTAGGTTGATGGAGGTCGATCGCCCCGGGATGAACCCGGTTTGGTCTGCACCAATAATGGTAGTAATGACCGTGTTCAGTCGCCGGGCAAGTACCTTTGCTAGAATTTTTACGTCCGAATTAATGAGTGAGATCGGCCTGTAAGATTCACAGAGGAGGTGATCCTTGTGTGGCTTAGGAATAAGGACAATCAGTGCCTCTGACATAGAAGGCGGCAGCTGCCCCGTCCTGATAGCAAAATCATACACCCTGCCCAGATGAGGCACAAGCAGATCCCTGTACTGCATATACCACTCGATGGGGAAACCATCCAATCCCGGTGTTTTGTTTCTGGCAAAGGATTGGATAGCCTCCCCAATTTCCTCAGCCGTCAGAGGAGCGTCAAGGAGTGTCGCCTGTTGGGCCTGAAGCCTAGGCAGTGAGATTTCAGAAAGATAGTCATCCAATTCCACAATTGTGTAATGTGCTCTAGTAGCATAAAGGGAAGAATAAAATGTGACAAAGGCCTCCATGATCTCCTTATTCTGTTCTACTACAATTCCCCCGGAATCCTTAATCCTAGGTATACAAGGCTGGTAGTCCGGTCTGGAGAGATACGCCAGGAGGCAACTGTTTTTATCTCCAAACTCAAAGATCCGCTGATTCTGATACAGCAGCTTCTTCTGAGTACGCTCCAAAAGCACCAGGTCCAGTTCCCTGGCCCCATGCTTCCAAGCGGCGTGTGTCTCAGGAGAGGGGGTCGCTGAATAAGCGGCCTCTGCCTCTCTGAGAGACCTCTCTGCATCTGTCAGTCTCGATAGCGAGGCCTTGCGCGTCTGACCAATGGCCGCAGCAAAAGAGCCACGTGTGGTGGCCTTAAAGGCGTCCCACACCATCGGAACCGAGGCGCTCTGCCTGTTAGTCACCCAGTAAGAACCCATCTCTGTCATACACTGGTTCACCACAACCTCATCCGCCAACCATAACGGGCTCAGTCGCCACACTCGATAGGAGGAGGGAGAGGTGCCCAGGGCGAGGTCCACCAACAAAGGGGAATGATCAGACACCGCCCTAGGGAGGTACTTGACCTCAGTCACCGAATTCAACAGATCTGATGAGACCAAACATAAATCAATACGGGATAAAGTACCGTGAGACTCAGAATGACAAGAATACTCCCTCCCATCCGCATGCTTCCACCTCCAGACCTCCACCAAGTCAAATTGAGTTAAAAAGGATCCCAAGGGGGTGGGAGGTAGTGTAGAGCAATGCAACCTATCTATGGAATTATCCAATACTGTATTGTAGTCACCCGCTATCAATAAGGGACCCTCCGCTATCGCCAATATGGAGTTCATTACCCGCTCAAAGAATACTTTAGTGAATGGGGGCGGAGCATATAAGCTAGTTACCGTATATGGTTTACCCATGAATTCCATAACGACAATCACAAAGCAACCATTAGGATCAAGCTTAACATGTTTAATGCTAACTGGTGCAGATTTGGCAATAAGGATGGAAGTGCCCCTGGCATAAGTAGAGTATGTGGAGAGCATAAGCGATTTTTGCCCGCTTAAGGGCCATTACTCTAGAGCCCTGGAGGTGGGTTTCCTGGAGTAGGATCACATGCGGATTATGACGTGCCAAATATTCAAACATCAACGATCTTTTCACTTTTGAATTAAGCCCCCGTACATTCCACGACACAAAACGTAATTTAGACATGAAAAAGCATGTAGTGTATGGCTGGAGGAACCCATTCCTCGCCGCACGCCGGGAGTGGCCAGAAACTGGCGCCCGACGCACCACGAGGGATGCGTACACTAAGGAGTAAGTCAGAAACATATAACAATGCTCCAGCAATACATAATATCAGGTGCATAGTAGCAAGGCCAGCTAGTCCGGCCCATAGATAGACATGCAACAACAAGTACCAGCATTTCAGAAAAAGTGCAAAAAACACAAAAACAGTCCCGAACAAAAGTCCCTGAACAGCCCAACCCACCCTAACCCTCCCGGCTCCCAAACCCAAACATATGAGAGCTTTGTTCCCAAAACCAAAATTGCAAGGCGGGGTGGCCATGACTCAAACCCCCCAACAACAATCCCTGAGAAGTGGTAGAGGTCCTTAGACGCTGGCTGCTGTCCGCAACCACACAGAACAAACATATCAGGTGATCCCGAATCAGGATGGAGGATTCAAAAAACAGCAGGTAAGGTGTTCAAAAAATGGGGGTAGAAAAGGCAAAGAAAATAATAGTAAATGCATCAGCAGGAACAGGATGACCACAGCCCTCCAGGCTGGACAAATAGTGTGCAAACAATGGCACAGGGGAGTACCCCACCACCCCAAAATATTTGAGAGAAGGGTTGTCAAGGAAAGTACACTCAGCATGTTCACTTTCAGTGTGGGGGCGACCTTCGGTCCTGGTTCCTGCGTTCCGGATGTCCCAGGGTGTCCACCCAGTGGGATGCCTCCTTAGGATCAGTAAAGAAGTAGGCCTTGCCCTGGTAGATGATTCTCAGACGAGCAGGATACAGCATGCCGTAGGGAAGCTGAAGCTCACGGAGCCTGCGTTTAATGGCAATGAAGGTGGCCCGTTGCTTTTGTGTGGCTACTGAGAAATCAGGAAAAATGGTTATTCCGCTTCCATTAAAGGACACTCTTCCCTTCTCCCTGGCAGCTCTGAGAACAGCCTCCCTGTCCCTGAAATGAAGCAGCTTGATAATCATGGCCCGTGGTGGGGCCCCAGGAGGAAGGGGGCGCATGGGGACTCTGTGTGCCCTTTCAATGGCGAATAGTGGCGAGAAGGTGGGAGAGCCAAACGTGGAGATCAGCCATCTTTCCATAAACATTTCTGGGGTCCTACCCTCAGACCCCTCTGGGAACCCCAGGAAGCGAAGGTTACTCCTCCGTAAACGGTCTTCCATTTCAGTGAGTCTATCTGTAGTGTGTTCTTGGGCCTGGCGCAGCTCCCTGACAGAGCCCTGCAATGGACGGATCTCATCCTCTAGTGTACTGATGCGTTGTTCAGCATTAGACACTCTATGGCTGAGGTTGTGGACATCCTGCTTCAGAAAGGATAAGTCGGTTTTAATAGAATCCATTTGAGTGGTCAGGGATGCATGGCTATGCTGGATGGCAGCCATGATCTGAGACAGGGATGGCTCTGTGGGGCCTACATCAGCAGCATCCATGTCAGTGTTCTCATGGTCAGAGTCCCTGGCTGGTGATATGAGGAAGGGGTCTTCTGGGCTCAGAATAGGGGGTGAACAGTGTGACTCACCCTTCCCCGCTGGTTTTTGCCTCGGTGTAGCCCTGGAGGAGGATGGCTGGCTGCATAAGCCTGCAGCATGGTGACCAGCACCATCTTTCCCAGTTTCACATGGTGGGGGCTGCAGGACGAATCCTGAGGCTTCCTCCATCGGTGGGCCGTATTTGACCATCTCCCGACGGGCACAAGGCTTCCTGGAAGCTGTAGGGATCGGTGGAATCCTCGGATGGCAATCGGTTCAGCAGGATTGAGGTAGGATTGTGTGCAGCATGGACAGAGCTCAGGCAAAGCACTTCCTCACATCATGGTCGTTGGCCACTCCCCCTGGTTCTCTTTCTTCTCACCCTCTCTCTCTTCACTCTCTTTGTGGCTCGGGCCCACAGGCTCGGTCCTGTTGGTCTTGGACACATAATGCGCTGTTTATTTTACAATTTGGTGAATGTTATTCTCCGTTATGTGCCTTTTTAAGTTTGTTTTCCTTTTTGCAATGTTGCACATTGAATAGCCATTTTGCTTTTAAGTTCTACATATACTCCGGTGTGAAAGCTGGTATGTAATCTAAACCAGCATAATGTCACTTTAGCAGAATGCATGAGGTAGGGACATCCTATTGCTGATCTTCTACGTCCGACCTTGGATTTATAGGTGCTGTATCAATCTCAGGACTACAGACTAACTTTTCTGACGCCGCCAGTTCTATACTTGTTAACCCATGGTGTGTCCACCACTGTTTTTTTTTCTGTTGATGTGTTCTCAATAAAACTCTTTGTACAAGAAGGAAGGTGGTAAGGAGATCGGGATTGTCTGTAAATTATACAACATTCGGGGGAGAACCATCATTTTCAAGATAGAGACACGTCCGAACCAATATCGTCTGCAAAAGCTGCAAGCCTATACTCCTTATGGTGTAATTTAATACCTTTTATATCAGGGTGCACCCAAAAGCAACGAAGGAGAGGTTCCAGTGTGAGGATATACAGGATGGGGGAAAGGGGACAGCCCTGTCTGGTGCCATTGTGGATAGCGAAGGCCTCCGACAAGTGACTGTTGCCCCTGGCTCGTGGAGTCGTGTACAGAACTCCAATATATGCCATCATTCTGGTCCCTAGGACCAAAGCCTCTAGGACCGAGTCCATGTAGTCCCAGGCCACTCGGTCCGCATCCATCGACAAGAAAAACCCTTTGTGTTTGGAAGAGGTCAGCCAGTGATGTAGGTTGAGGGCTTTAATAGTGTTGTCCCTGGCTTCCCTGCCAGGGACAAAGCCCACCTGGTCAAGACCCACCCACGCTGGGACATAAGCCAATCAGCTCGTAAGGATTTTTGGAAAAAAATTAACGTCAACATTTAGGAGCGAGATCGGCCTATAATTCGCTACGTCAGAGTGGTCTTTATTTTCTTTGGGTATCACCGAAATATATGCGTCCAGCAAGGTACTAGAGTTGCAAGGGGAACTTGATAATTCTAGATGCTTTTGTGTTTCCATCTGGACAAGTCACGGTCTCTTTACCCAAGAAGTTAACCACCAAAGCTCTACTCTTTGGGGATAACATTTTCCTATGGACCAAATGGATATGGCTGAGAGCAGGAAGATGCCAATACATCTAGAGAGAGAGAGAGAGTAGAAAATGTGCAAGTCTTATAGTAAACACCTACACCAAACACTGCTCTGTAAATGGGAGATTGTTATTCGGTGTGTACTATGTACACTTAAAACCAAGTTCTGGTTTGGTCCAACCTGCTGGATAAGTGGGTAAATCATTTTAAGGCAGGAAGTGCTCGAATGAGGGAGAAGCCCACTTAACAGTCAGAAGATGCGTAATGAGAATGGAAAAGGAAAGATTTATCACCTGCCTGTGAACTGTGATAGAGTTGTAAGTGAATCACAATTTTTTTTTTATACTTTTATAGAATGTGGTGTTCAGGATAAAAACAGACTCACATTTATTCAACTTCTATATATGCAACAGGTGCAAAAAGCCTTTACCGCCAATAGATCACTTTCTCTTTTCCTTGATCTCCCAGATAAACTTGTTCCTAATGCCCAATTTCTTTACACTTAAGCTCCCATAAACGGCCTCAATTTCAGCCAATTCCAGCAGAATTATCCAAAATTGGAAAATCGCCCTGCAAGCATCACCTGATTTGACCAAAGTCAATTTAAAAATCGAATGAGCCTGCTGTGAAATTATCGTCCAAACAGTGACTTTATCTTTTCAAACACAAAGAGAGCTTCACAACTGGGCCAGATCTAGCCTGTCCAATGTGGGGGTACAGTAAAAAATGCACCTCAGCACAAATCATTGCTATTCGACCACCCAGCTCAAATCCTCCCGCAAAAATCTCCCTCACACAAAATAATCCACCCGCCTAGCACAACCCCCCCCCCCAAATCCTTCCTCTTAACACAACCACCCACAATTTACTCTTCCCAGCATAAATTCCTCCCTCCTAACCGAAATCCCCCCAAATTTTCCCACCTAGCACAAATATATATATATATATATATATATATATATATATATATATATATATATAAAATCTAAGTGTGCAACCTTTTTGTCATATACTCATAAATTACATTAAATAATTTGAATATCAAACAATAAAGATGAAAAATGCAAAAATAAAAACATCAATATAAACATATCCAGTCCACAGTAAAAAAATAAAAAAAAATAAAATCCAATTATTTGTTTGATCTCTAGAACTTGAGATCCAATCGTTCTGGCAAGAGGCATGCGTTTATGTGGGGATGGCACCTTGCTAAAGCACCGTTTTTGTGAATCGCTCTTCATTAATAGAGCACGAACAATTGGACTTTTTTCATTGTGGACTGGATATGTTAATATTGATATTTTATTCTTGATTGTTTTACCTTTAATGTTTAATTATTTATTATTCAGATTTAATGTCATTTCTGAGTATATGACAAAAAGGTTGCGCACTTGTGTTTTAGATTGTAGTGTAAAAATTCATAATTACATAAAAGCAACCCAGAAGCTGTTCCACTCACATGAAAAAGTGCACACAGCACTATAACTATTCCATGAAAACACAGATCCAATAATTACAGTTTGACCAAACACATTCCATCAAAGTAATGACCTTTTTAAGGGTAGAACTATAAAACTTATCCATGGTTCTATTTATATCAGTCTTTAGGAGGCTGTTATAGTCCTGTGTGCACTTTTTACATGCGAGTTTCTGTATTGTTTTTTTGCATTTTTTTTATGCAAAAGGCATTTTGACCCGCCTGTAAATTCCATATTTTGAAGTACAATACAGGACACACAGGCAACGTATTCAAACATTATGGGTTACAAGCTTGTACCTTCAGGAGATTGGACACTGGAAAGCTTTTAAGGACATGCCTCCCCTATAACCCTACCCCACTCCGTGGGTCCTCAATGTTTATAGCAAGCAATACAGAGTAACACGGAGAGCTTGGGGAGGGTGGCCTTTGTCCTGTACTGTACTTCAAGATATGGAATTTACAGGCAAGAAAAAAAAACCTCTTATCCTAATCATAAAATACCAGACACAGGCAACTTATTTATACACCATGGGGCATTCCCAAGCAATGAACACAAAGGTTGGGTAACGACTACGCCAAAGGAGCTAAAAGGAGGTCTAAAAACAAAATGTCAAGGATAGGGTCAAAAACACAGTGCTGCTGCAAGAACCTTGCGGCCAAAAGCTACATCCGCACAATATTGGTGATCCATCTAGTAAAAATATGAACAGAAGACCTGGTGGCGGCCTTACACAGTTGAACAGAAGCTTGGGGCCTCAAAGCCCAGGACAGTTTTACAGATCTGGAGAGGCAATGTAAAGAGAATTCCTTTGGATGCTTAGGAGCACAAAGATGGAACACTGAAACCACCTTTGGAAAAAAGGATGGTCTTGAGTGTAAAACAACCTTGTCATTGTGAAATATGAGGAAAGGCTTCTTGCATGAAAGGGCTGCCAGTTCAGAAACACATATGACAGATATGATGGCTACGAAAAGTCTACTTTACTGGCAAGAATCTCCAAGGGGTTGTGATTATTCCTGCCTGTACTATGTGATCACTGTGATTAATCACACCTAGCAACACAATTGTACACAATGGATGGCATGAAAGGAAGCCATCCATTGCTTACAATTGACATGTGATCTGCTGTTATTAGTTACAGCGATCACAGTGTACCAAGCCAGTACACTGATAAGTCATCCGCTGTGTCCGATTTACACAGCCGGTGAAAGATTGACCTTGTGCGAGGAGCGTTTTGAGAGGACGTCATATGATCTATACCTGGAATGACAAATGTCCTCCCCAGCCATCAATTGATATGCTGGGTGGGAAGTGGCTAATATTCACAGCAAACTTCCCCATCCATGTCTCTAAGCTTTTTTTTTTTTCCCAAATTACTTTAAAAAACGCCCCTAGTGTCACTGGCCATGGCCATCTTGAATAAGGCCAGATAATTCATGCAGCATTTACTTCCTGGAATGCATCTGCCCTTAGCTCAGGCATGAGGGTGTGTTTACCGAGAAAACCAGGAAGTAACTGGAGAAATGTAACAAAAA
Source organism: Rana temporaria (assembly GCF_905171775.1). Taxonomy (NCBI): domain Eukaryota; kingdom Metazoa; phylum Chordata; class Amphibia; order Anura; family Ranidae; genus Rana; species Rana temporaria. The sequence continues at coordinate 96,610,708 of NC_053495.1, forward strand.
AAAAATGAAAAGTAGTAAATGTAATATACCTAACTTGCTTCAAAAGTTTGCACGTCGCAGACTTTCCAGACTGTATATAAAAAAATTGGGCCTTTCCTCCGAATGAGGACCCCTAACCCCTGTGAGACTTGACCCAAAACACACCACAGAATTTGAAAGGCTTTTCACCTTGAATACCTCTCTCAGACATATAATAGCTCAGATTTAATTTGACATTTAAAAAAAAAAAAAAAACACACACCCAATGGAGACTTGGCAGCGGTAGACAGGAATAGGGACCTAAACATCATTCTGTCAGTCGACCACTCATCAATGTTATCAGCGCTAATATAAAAGAAAATCTGTAGACTTTGCAGCAGATGATACCACACCCCAGAGTTGCTGCATAAAATCTCGGAAGCTGCTGGAAATGTTCCAAAGATAAAGGCACTATATTTCACGTTTGGTGGACCCGTCTACATATTCGGTGATTCAGGTCGTAAGCACAATGTTGGATAGAAAAAAAAAATAAAAAAAATCTCTGAACCTTCTTTTCTATACAGCTTTATTTTTTACTACATCACTCAACTACAGTATATTATTCCCCTGCATATAAACATTTAGTCCTATTCGAGGCAATCAAAGCAGAAAAATGGTTATACATGTAGATCAGAGAGAATAAATTCAGTTCCTCTAATGGTTCCTCATAGCTGAGCTCCTCCTTGCCTCTTATCAGTTTGGTTGCCCTTTTCTGCATTTTCCCCAGTTGCCTGATATCCTTTTTGTGAACTGGTCCCCAAAACCAAACTGCATATTCCAGATGAGGTCTTACTAATGATTTGTACAGGGGCAAAATTATATCTCTCTGTAGTCTATACCTCTCCTAATACAAGAAAGGACTTTGCTCGCTTTGGAAACCGCAGCTTGGCATTCCATGCTATTAAGCTTATGATCAACCAGAGCTCCCAGAACCTTCACCAGTGATTTCCCCAGTCTTGTACGACCTCCACTTTCACCGTGACTCTCCCCTTGGGGACTACTGTAGCCCGGTGACCGGTCTGGTTGGTCCCACAATATATGTATTGTTGTGTTCTGTATTACTGTCCTGATGTTTTTTAGGATTATGTTTTTTTGATACTATGTTAATAAATTGATATATATCTTTTAATTTTTTCTACCTTCTGAGTTTACTTCTCTTCATAGTACTGGTATAGTCCTCTTGCCCCCCCACTTTTTTGGCTCTTTGGGTCCTTGAGGTCCCCTTAGGCCCAAACTCTATTCCTATCTTTCTATATATATATATACACACACACACACACACACAATCTATCTATAGATATATCTATCCATATATACACATATATTATTGAACTATATTATTCCCCTGCATATAAACGTTTCCTCCCATTGGAGGCAATAAAAGCAGCAACATGGTTATACCAAAATCGGATAGATACCGTGGCAGGAATGAAAGAATATACATCAGTAATGATATAGCTCAATATATCAAAACGTAAATAGGATAGATGCTCTTTAAATCAGCTTATACATACAAGCAAATCATGAGCTCCCAATACAACTCCAGCTACCCCCACATGAAAAATGAACCCAACTAGGACAGACTGCACATAGAAGATCGAAATCTAGACTCCTGTCCGCAAAACCCACAAGCTCTTTTCTCACTAAAACTATTTACTAGAGGTCGACCGATATATTAGCCGATATTTGGCCTTTAACCTCTTCCCATCCCACGTATAGTCAAATGACAGCCGCAAGGTGGCTCTGCCATCCTGGGAGGCCATCGTGTGACGTCTACTTCACTTGGGAGCCGATGCGCGCATGCCTGGCAGCCGTGATGTCCGCCAGGCAATCGCGATTGCCGGTTAAAGAGCCACATTTTATCAGGGGAGAGGGGACCGATGGTACATAGGGACACCAATCGGTCACCTCCCCCAGTCAATTCCCTCCCCCCCACAGTTAGAATGACTCCCTAGGTAACTCATTTAACCCCTTGATCGCCCCCTAGTGTTAACCCCTTCCCTGCCAATGACATTTATACAGTAATCAGTGCATATTTATAGCACCGTTCGCTGTATAAATGTCAATGGTCCCAAAATAGTATCAAAACTGTGTGATCTGTCTGCGGCAATATCACAGTCCTGACCAAAATCACAGATAACCCGCCATTACTAGTAAAACAAATAAAAAGTCATAAATATATCCCCTATTTTGTGGTGTGTGCAATAACTTTTGCGCAAACCAATATATGCTCATTGCGATTTTTTTTTACCAAAAATATGTAGAAGAATACACATCGGCCTAAACGGAGGATTTTTTTTTTTAAACAGGATATTTATTCTAGCAAAAAGTAAAAAATTGTGTTTTTTCTAAATTGTCAGTCTTTTTTTGTTTATAGTGCAAAAAATAAAAACCACAGTGGTAATCAAATACCACCAAAAGAAAGCTCTATTTGTGGGAAAAAATTAATGAGCAGGTGATATTAAGAGGGGGAGTAGGAGAGCCGGGAGGAGAAGGGGATCAAAATAACAGCCAAGGTCTGCCCGAGCCTGTCCTGCACCCGAGCACTGGAGGAGGTGAGGTCAGTTTGACAGCTCCAGCCACACAGAGTCTATTGGGGGGGCGCACTGTTGTCACCAGAGTCCCCCCTCCACATCATAGCCTTTACATCAAAGTTGGAAGGATTCTCCCGTGCAATGGGAGAACTCTGCGGCCCCTGATGTAAAGAGGAACTCTGATGTAAGCTGTGGGGCTCATAAATCCCAAATTTTGCATTTTCCCACCCTGCCCCTCCACCCTAAATCAAACCCCCCTCCCTGCCCCTCCACCCTAAATCAAACCCCCCTCCCTGCCGCTCCACCCTAAAATTACCCCCACCCCTCTCTGCCTCTCCACCCTAAACAAACCTCCATCCCTGCCACACTACCCTTTTAGCACCCACAGAGCAATTCCCCCTTTGCTGTTAAGTATGCCTCCTATGTCTTAGCCATTTCCAAACTACTTCCAAGAAAGTTCCCCCGATGGAATCACTATACCCAAACTCCAAATATATAGGGTTGTTACTCACAGGGAGTAACAATGGGGGCTGGCACAGTTTGACATCTTTTCCTCTTTGCTCTGGGCACTGGATGACCTTGTCCCACCACTATCAACATGAGCACAAAAAGACCAATAAATTACTGAGCAAACAGGTTAAAGCAGACACCTGACGTACCAACCAAGTACGTGAACTTAGCCATTCTTGAGGCCAAAAGACACTCATTAAACACCAGCTAGTATGACATGTTGACTTAGAGCGGAGTCCCCAAACTATGGCCCTCCAGTTGTTAAGGAACTACAATTCCCATCATGCCTAGTCATGTCTGCAAATGTCAGAGTTGTAAAATGCCTCATGGGAGATGTAGTTCCGCAACAGCTGGGAGGCCATAGTTTGGAGATCCCTGATTTAGAGGAAAGTAAAGACAAAAGCTGCCACTGAGGTTCAGTTTGTGTCACACACAAAAATATAAAAGAAAATAAATAAAAGATGAGAGAAAAAGAGGAATAGTTGGGAAAGACATTAGAGAGAGAAGTGGGGTGAGGGGAAGGTGGGAGCCATTGATCCATAAACAACACATTGGTGTCTGGCAAAAGTTGCGATAGGGGGAGGATGCCCGTGGCAGAGGTCAATTGATGTAAGAGGACAGTATTCCCAAGCTTCCAGGTATGAAACATAGGGCCCTTTCACACGTACGGACCGTATGTCCGCATTTTCATCCGTCCGTTGCGGATGAAAACGGGACATATATGGGTCCCTATGTGATTACGGGTGTCAGCGGATGACCATCCGCTGACACCCGTAATTTGTCCGCCTCCGCAAAGATCCGCAAAATCGGACAGAAGAAAATCCTATTTTTCTTCCGTCTGCCAGATCGGATCAGATGAACACGGACATACGGTCCGTGTTCGTCCGATCCCCCATAGGGGAGAGCGGAGGAAAGACAGGGCGGTCCCTGCACAGTGTGCGGGGACCGCCCTGTCAGCTGCCAGCTCAGCGGGGATTTTACGGAAGATCCCCGCTGAGCTGTACGGACACACGGAGGCGGATCATTACTGATCGGCCCCGTGTGAAAGGGCCTTTAGGGTCACGGTTCGCAGGGGGGAAGTATGCATGACCTGTGAGTTGCATTAGAGGGGAGTTATGTGGTCACTTGTGCCACTTACACAACGTGTCCCATATCATAAAAGTGGACCAGGTAAGCGGTGAGTTGGTTGTACACAGGTTTCTGAATATCCTGGGGATCCAAATTTGAGGGAAGAGGTCCCCCCCACTGAGATCTATTTCAAGGTTCACCCAAATTTCAAATCTGAGATCCTATTCAAGACTATCGCCAAGTAGTAGCTTTTAATGTCCGGTAGTGCCAGTCCCCCTTCTCGTTTAGGTCTAATGAGCGGATTCCTAGCAATTCTAGGCTGTTTCCTGTTTGACAAATTTGCAAATTACAGATTTCAACAACGTAAAGAATCCCAGAGGAATCTTATATGGGATAATTTGAAATAAGAACAGCAGCCTGGGCAATATGTTAATTTTCACGACAATGATCCTCCCTAGCTATGAGAGTGCAAGTTGAGTAAATTTCTGTAAATCTGACCAAATCGTTTACAAGAGGGGTATATAGTTTGCTCGGAACAGAGAGGCAGGATTAGGTGTAAGGAATATGCCTAAATATTTCATTGCGTGGGTTTGCCAGCTTAAGGGTTAGGAGGACGATTTCAATTGGGTTACGGTTGTATGCGGAATGGAGATATTCAATATTTCAGATTTTACATGTTAATTTTAAAGTTGGAGATTGTCCCAAAAACTGTAAAAGCCGACAATAGGTTTGGGAGAAAAATCATGGGTTGCTGGACATAAAATAAGATGTCATCCGCGTAGACTGCGTATTTATGTACCGTGTTGCCTATGGTAATACCATGAATGCTGGGATTGTGTCTGATCTTGGACAGGAAAGGTTCCAGGGAGAGAGCAAATAAGATAGAGGGGGCATCCTTGGCGAGTGCCATTATGTAATGTGAAGGAATCGCTAAGGGTGCCATTGATACGCAATTGTACTGTGGAAAGACTATAGAGTGTAGAGATGCGTGAGAAGAGAGATGGGCCAATTCCCAGAAAGGTCAGTGTTGCCATCAGATACTCCCAGTCCACCCTATCAAAAGCATTTTCCGCATCTGTTGAAGAGGGTGGGATGGGAGGATCTTCGCACATGAGCCATCAGGGACAGTGTTCGGAGAAAATTGTCCCGGGCCTCCCTACCGGGGATTTACACTAGCTTTAGCGTATAATTTGGAGTCTATGTTCAATAAACAGATGGGCCTATAGCTTCCACAGTTGCTAGGATCCTTGCCAGGTTTAGGTATAACAGTAATGTGGGCGTGGAGAGTCTCAAGCACATTTGCATTTTCTGTGCAAGGGTCAAATGCTCAAGTGAGGACATTGTCATTTGTACTTTTAGCAATCACAAACCTGTGAAAAAAAATCAATGTCGAGCTAATTTTTGCATTCAATCAACCCCACTTGATTTCATCTTAATTAGACTAAACAATTTATGCAAACCAAATTTTTAATCCCTATGTAGAGTAGAGTTCAAGAGGGAATAAAATTCTCCTAAAGTAAAACACAAACTTTCAACTATATTATATAGCTATGATACATTTAAATCACACTAATGTGCTATTATGTTAATCAACAGTTTGAGGTTTTTATTTTGGGATAAACATCCAGGGGGTGTACATATTGCATAAATGCTGCATTTGGACACATACAAGAAAATGCAATGTTTTTTTCAAAATTTTCATTATTTCTTCCAAAAAAATCTAGGAACTATAAGTATATTTATAACCTCAAAATAAATTTTGGCAAGTCGGAGGCGATGGGTGTAGGGATACCGCAACCTCACCTCACGCAATCCGACTTTAAACTGAAATGGACGGTCCCTGCCCTAAAATATCTAGGCACGAACATACCCCAAATCATTCTCCCGGTTGTATGACCTCAATTTCCCACCTTTACTGAGAGCAATTAGAACACTACTAGACCAATGGCACACGGGTTTACACTCCTGGATAGGCCGTTGCAACATCTTAAAAATGACGATTCTCCCCAAGCTTCTGTACCTCATGCAAGCTTTACCGATACGTATACCTGCATCCAATTTTAAACAGGTACAAGCCGCATTCACAGAATTAGTCTGGGCCAAAAAGAGACCCCGGCTCTCCCATAAACTTTTAGTGGTACCCAAACCCTATGGTGGGCTGGCCCTGCCGGACATTCGCACCTACCATCTGGCGACACACCTGAGTAGACTCGTAGATTGGTGCCGTCACTGTGAGACCAAGCTCTGGACACAATTGGAGCAGGACCAGAGCGCGGTCCCCCTTGGCAGAGCCCCCTGGTGTTATCAGGCCCTACCGGCAGAAACCAAGCACCACCCATTGATAGGCAAGACAGTACGAGTATGCGCCCGACTCCTTTCCCAGCCTTTACTTTCATCCCCCAACTCCCCCTTGTATCCAATACTAGGAAACCCCCTGTTCGCGCCGGGGATAGATGATGTGATCTTCCGGAGGCTGAGTGGCGCGGGCCTGCACCATTTTAGCGCTGGAGGGCGATGGAAGACAATCGCAGAACTCTCCGACCTGCGGGCCCGTTCCGTTTAGACTTCATGAGATCGCTCCAATTGGGCCACTTCTTCCATTCCTTCCCGCCCCCTGGTGGGGACAACCAACCCCTCACGGCTCTAGAAGGAATTTGTAACACGACGGGGGCCAAACCGCACACGCTTTCCCTGACCTACAGTCTTTTGAACACACCACAGGCAGACTTTGTACCCTCGGGACTACTTAAATGGGAATTGGAACTACACTGGTCACTTTGATGAGCCCAAAAGACAGCGCATCCTCAGATTTACCCACAAGTCCTCCATCTGTGCCAAAACCCAAGAGACGGTGGTGCTCCACAAGTTCTTCTCTGCGACTTCAGACCTTTGCTGGCGCTGCCGGGCAGACAGGGGAACATTGGTGCATATTTTCTGGGCCTGCCCCATCCTCGCCCACTTCTGGGAAACTGTGCGGGAGGTTGTTCAGAAATTTACGGAACGTACCATCACCAACGATTCGGCTTTCTTCCTCCTGCATTCATCGGACATCCCCGAGAGGGTATACAAAAAGTCTGTAATTAAACAATTGCACGCTGCTCTGGAAAGCCTTACTCCAACTGTCAATTGCTCTTTGGATCTCAAAGGTGGAAGAAATAAATGAATGGAGGACCTTATCCTCACAGCACAAGACAGGCAGGAAGCATTTTCCAACACCTGGCAATTGTGGAATATATTCATATACTCAGCTGAAGGGCAGTCCCTACGGGGGCCCACTGTCACTGTGTAGGTGTGTGCCCCTCAAACCAACCCGTCCTCTGGATGGCAGGAGCCCGTACTAGTATAAAATTTACATATGAGAACCCCCCCCTCCCCGACACTCCATGCTCGTGGGAACCCCCCCCCCCACTCTCTGGTCAACTTCACTCCTTCTCTTGCCCTTATTCTGTTCTTAGTTTCTTCCGATGGCAGGTCTCTCCTTGCCTGCCTCTTGTTTTTTCCCCCTTTTTTATCTACACACCTGGGAAGTTTCTCAGGTTTACAGAAAAAGTTGTGATCTGGCCCGTAGGGCACCTACACCTTACCTGCCACATAGTCGACACACATGAGCTCTCATCGGCAGTAGAGGACTCCAGCCGCCATAGCACACTGTTTGGGGTGGTTTCGGGCGCACAAGGGATATTGCGTTATGACATATGTTGATTCTTGTGCCCCCCCCTCCCCCCACGATGCTCCATGTTATTGGAGATGCTGTATAGTTGATGTGACGCTGTCAGGTCACCTGTGGCCAGGTGACAAGTGCACCCCGTTGGGGTCAGGGATGCACCAGTGTAGTGAACCCTATAGCCGACTGCTGCAATCAGAGAGGAAGCGTGAGCCCAAGATTCCCCAGGGCGCGGAGTCTAAGACCCAGCTTTGTGTTCACCAGAGCCTCTAGTGGTGAGGATGGCCTTCGCTGCAGCGTGATCCAGGTTGCGACCCCTGGGATCCCCTAGGTCACGCTCCGCAGGGAGAGAGGGGAAGCAGCAACCAGGACAAGCGATAGTGATGGGTAAACCGAGGTCAGGGCAACAGGCAGACAAGGGTAACCGATGGACAGGCAAAATTTCAGGGTCACAGGCAAACAGGAGAAGTCAGGGCGAGCCTAAAACGGTACACAGGAAGGTAAACGTAGCTTACTGTAGACAGGAACTTAAGCTAACAACAAGGTTGAAAAGCAAAGCAGACCTGCAGTGCAACAGTTAATATAGACTTCCTGGGATGGCCTGGGGTGGGGCCATACAGGAAGGAGAGGTGATAAAAAGGCAGCCAGAAGAGGGTCAGGCCTCTAATGGACACATGAGGAGAAGGTAAGCTGCCAGACATTATTGCATATCCATGACAGACGCTCTGTGAGATGTTCTGTCGGTGTGTTGATGTCTGATTACATGCCTTACTTTGTATCATGTCGGTCCATGTGGGCCTCTTCCCTGTTATAAATAAACAATTAAAAAAAATAAAAATAAAAAAAAAAGTATATTTATGCAACCCCTCTACCATAAAGTCCCATCTGTCCCCCCTAAAAGAAAAAAAAATAGGATTTTTTGTACTCACCGTAAAATCCTTTTCTCTGAAGTCCATGGACGGACACAGCTCCTTAAATCTTGACAAGTGGGTTATGTTCCCTGTTTACAGGAGAGGACTAGGCAGAAACATGTTAAATAGTTAAATACATGTTACATTAACAGAGTTGAACAGCCCCGCCCAGGGGGCGGTCCCTCCAGACATAACCCTCCTCACTGCAGCTTGCAGCCTCAGTTCGTAACAAGCAGTACAAACCTAAAAAGGAGGGGTGGGAGCTGTGTCCGTCCATGGACTTCAGAGAAAAGGATTTTACGGTGAGTACAAAAAATCCTATTTTCTCTTATCGTCCATGGACGGACACAGCTCCTTAAATCTTGACAAGTGGGACGTCCCCAAGCAGTGTCAAAAAACGAGGGGTGGGAAATATATCAGTAAAAACAATTTTAACTTCACCCCAAAACAAGCAGAGCTCCTCAACGGAGGAGGTGCAACTTTAAACAGCCGCCGGCAAAAACTAGCGGCTGAAAAAAACATCATAAGATGCACTCACAGCAACCATGTAAATTCTGGAAAAAGCGTGAACGGACGAGCAAATCGCCGCCTCGCACACCTGTGAGACCGACGCATGATGTCGGGAAAAAAAAAAAAAAAAAAACCCAGGAAGCACCAATTGCCCTGGTCGAAAGTGCCGTGACCGGAAAGGGGGGCCCGCCCTTAGGAGCATAGGCCTGTATGACGGCCTGCCCGATCCACCGAGAAATGGTGGTCGACGAGACCGCCAGGCCCTTTTGTGGACCAGACACCGACACAAAAGAGAGTCAGAAGCTCCGAAATGGAGCCGTAGTAGGCTGGTATACCCGCAAAGCGCGTACCACGCCTAAAGTATGAAAGGCCGAAACCTCCTTCGGAAGAAGGGAAGGTCGCGGGCGCACCATCACCTAATCCTTATGGGGGATCAAGCATGGCGGCTTGCAAGACAAGACCGCCAACTCAGAAACCCCTCTAACAGAGGTAAAGGCCACTAAAGGGGCCACCTTCTGAGATAGTGTCAAGAGAAAATCTCTCTGATGTTTCCAAAAGGAAGGTTCCTGAAGAACCGAGAGCACCAGAGTCAAAACTCATGGGGGAAGAGATGGGCCAAGAGGGGAAAGTATATGACAAACCCCTTGCACACAAAAAAAGGGGACCCACCCGGGAACGGGCCGCAAAAAGGCCACTAAAAGAACACAGCCAAGGCTGAAATCTGCCCCCAAACGGTGCTTTAAGCAATTTTTAGATCCAATCCAAGCTTTAAAAACAGCAGGACCCTGGACATTGAAAGTACGCCCGTGGACGTCACTCCATCCCTTCGCACCAAGAGAGGTGCGACGGTAGATCCTCCGGAAGAAGACTACGGTGCCCTGTTGAGATGACCGAGTCAGACAGACCCTGGTCACCTAAAGTCTGGCTTCCAATAACCATGTTAAGCAAGTCAGTGACTGTACAACAGGAGGAAGTATGGGACCTTGAGACAGGAACCTCCTGCCCTGGCAATCGCCAGGGTGCCTCCGCTACCAGGCGCCCGATATCAGCGTACCAAGGACGCCGAGATTAATCTGGAGCGATTAGAATCATCGGGATCTCCTCAGCATCCACTCTGTGGAGCGGCCGAGGAAGCAACTACCATGGAGGAATGGCAAAAAATCACCGATACAGACAACACAGGGCCACCAGCGCGACTGACGCGTCTGTACAAGATCACTAGACCTGGCCACTAACTGACACCCTTGCGGCGGAGACAAGCTGCCAGGAGATCCATGCCATGTGAGGCTCACCTCCTGCAAGGGAGCCGAAACACCCCAAGCACAAAGACCAGTCGCCCTGGTCCAGCATCTGGCGACTCCAGTAGTCTGCCTGCCGGCATACCTGATGGTAGACTGAAGCCACGGCCGTGGCGTTGTCCGGCTGAAACCAGATTGGTCGACCACAAGGAGAAGCATAGCCTGATCGCCTAAAATAGTAGGACAATGAACAGTAGACAGCACCTGGTATTCCCAGGCGGTCTTCCACCAGGCACTAGCCAGGCCCGACCCTGGGTAGCTACCGAGACCAGACACATTCAAGGAGGTGTGGTCATAGGTCCACGCAAGTCCAGCGACTCAGGGCCGACTGGACCCCCCAGTTTTGTGAACCTCCAGGTTCACAACCCGTGAGCTGGCATTCGTCGTAAACACCGACCACTGGAAGGAAGGAACAACTTCCCGGACCGAAGAGTCGGGAATCTCTGTCACCAACTCAGAGAGACTCTGACTAGGTGGCGCACAGGAATCTAATGATTTCAGAGACAAGAGATTTTTACCACCTGGACAGTAGTTCCACTGGAAAACCAGGGTGTGGAACTGGGCATACAGTACCACCTTGAAGGAGGCTACCCACAGACCCCGAACCAGCAGGCGCCCGGAGAGAAGACCGATTGCGTGATGCCAATTCCTTCTCCGCAGACTGAAGAGTCTGCAATTTCTCCAGGGGAAGAAGGACCTTTGCCACTGAGGAGTCTGGATCAACACTAGATACTCCAACGCTGAGTCGGAACCTAGCATGCCCATAATTTGAACCCTGGGTCGCACACATGTAGGGCAGGCTTGCTGCCACTGAGCTACACTTTCTGGCCTAAACGTTTAACATCCACCCGAATCTTCGGAGGGTCTGAATGGGAATAACCCATCCACTAGGTCGGAGACAGAAGCTGCTCTCAGAAGAAAGTCGTCAAAGTAGCCAATGAGGCAAAGCCTCGCTGTCCCAACAAAATTCAAATAAGTGCGCCCATGGTGCTGACGCCAGATCAAAAGGGAGGGCCACAGGCTGACAGGGACCCTTCTCTCATCACGAAGCACAGAAAAAAACACTGTGACATGTGCAAAACGGGACATGCATGTATGCGTCCCTGATGTCCAAGGACGTCAGGACATCCCCCGGATGAAGCGCAGCTACCACCGAACAAATGGATTCCATGCGGAACTACCCGACGTTCACAAAGGTATTTAGGGCCTGAGGCCCATAGAAAACCCCAAAACTCTCGTCCTGCAGGAAAGGTAAAATTACCTTGCAGCTTAGCAAATCCCACACTGCCCAAGGCAGACCGACGTGCCGGGAGGGGAAGACACAAGGACAGAACTTTGTTCTGTGGATAGGAGGAAACCCTATCTAGTATTCCGAAGAGACCACCTCGCAGACCCACTAGTCGGAGAGCAGGGAGGTTTCACTGAATTGTGAACCTGCAAGCCGCCCCTCCCACCTAGAGACAGGGAGGGAAGGCTATATACATTGGCAGGATTTGGGTGCCGGCGTGATCGGCTTATGCACCCAGGGACAGATTAGTCCCCCAGCTGGGCCTTTGACGGCCTGGGAGGGTTGCCCCTAAATAATACACACACATAGTGTGTATGTATATTATGTAGGTGTATGCACACATGTCTTTGGAGGAAACCGGAGTACCCGGAGGAAACCCACACAGACACAGGGAGCGACAATGCAAGCTCCAGGCAGATTGGCGTCAGTGTGCAGATTGGCGTCAGTGTGCAGATTCGAACCAATGACTCTTTTGCTGCCAAGTAATGGAGTTAAGCACTACACCACCGTGTGCATAAAACCATTCTGAAACAGACGCCCTGGATAACAAGGGCGCAGCATTCAATGAAGCATCACAGACCTATATGAGGCCCTGGACCAGCTGGTCCGCTAGGCTAATAACCTCAGGAGAGAGTCGGTGCTCCTCCACTGTCTGGTGCAAAATGCTCACTCTGTGAGTTGTATACAGCACTAGGGGTCAGGACTACTCCAAGATGGCCGCCGAGCGTTCAGAACGCGGCCACAGGAAAAAGGCCAGCACAATGTAAGCTGCGCCATAGCGTGGCTACGACAAAATGGGCGCCAATGGGAGTTTTCAATGTAATTGAAAAATCTCCCAAAAAATAGCGCCAGCGACCACTGAGACCCCAGTGTAGTGGCCACAATAGGCCGCAAGCCAGACCCCAGCATGGTAAACATGGAACGGGTCAGTACTTCGGATCTTCTATCAGTCAGATCCATACAAGTAGGGGTTCCCACCCGGCGGTGAGGGACTACAAAAGCCCTCAGTGGCTTTTCTCATTCCGCATCTCAGAAATTATCAAAGAAGGGCACAGAAGGAAAAAACCTACACAGCGGTCTGATTTGTGTGATCCAAAAAAGACCGAGCCCTCAGCGGAAACCCAGCTGCACTATGCAGCTTAGGAGAGTCCCTTGCAGCAGTAAAAAGCGCACCCATAAATGCCTTATTCTGCCTTTTTTTTTTTTTTTTTTTTAACTAGGTACCTAGTCCATGGCTCCATAACAGAGCATTCCCCAGGGGATAACGGGGGAAGGGGGCACTCTTTTACCGCCCGCCCGCAGTCCACCCCCACCCTGGCACAAACTGTGTCCAGGACTACAATAAAAACTCTGTGGGAATCACAGGTGCTAACACCTGCTGCCACCACCAGCATGTGGGGAAGGACCCAGATACTGACTCCAATATTTACATATAGTGTGTATTATAATATGCACACCTGTCCATACAAATAGACAAAAGCTCCTAGAGCCCTATTCAGGGCCTCTCACCCACTTGCTGCGCTGACCAGGGGTAACCAGGGGACTCCCTCAGGAGGAGACTGCACAGCGCTGCCTGTGAGGAAAAGAACCGTGAGGTAACTTTTGCAGGGACCTGTGTTTAAACAGGAAAAGCCTCATAGGGCTGTTTTATTTAAGGATAAGACACAGATACAGCATAAAAAGCAAAACCATTACAGGTGTCACCAATCAGTCAGCGTCTGCTGAAGTATAATCATAAACATCTGTGCTCATCACAGGGCTTTTTACCTCACAGGAAAGCCCAATACAAAAAAGAAAAAACACAGGCCAGATAACACAGTCCCCTCAGGAAGGCCCCCTCCCCCCTGACAGCGGCAATGTTAGCAATGCAGCAAGGGAAAGGAGCAGGGAAGTAAGGGGAAGGGACCCCCGAACCCCAGGAATGCCCAGCTGTACCAACCCACCGAAGCAGGAGGGACTGTACTTACCCGTCCGAGCGAGGACTCGCTGACGCATTCCTGACAGACCTACAACCGCAATGGAGGTAGCTGTCGGCCCGGTCCACTGTGATTGAGGCAACACCACAGCCCAGTCATATGTGGACCTCGGAGCAAAGCTCACCGGCCACCTCAGGAGTCATGAGGTATGGCGTGGCAGACCAAGCCTCTTTGCAAAGGTGTGCCCACGCTTGCTGGTCGGACTGAGTAGACTACAAGGATCTATAATATCCAGCCTGTCTCTCAGCCAACAGTTGAAAGAAGATTCTTCAAGAAAAAGTAAAGTAAAATAAAATAAAATTTCTCCTCAGGGCGCTGGGCCCAAAGGGAGCCATACGTCCTTCTCCTTTGCTAGGCAGAACGAAACTGAGGCTGCAAGCTGCAGTGAGGAGGGTTATGTCTGGAGGGACCGCCCCCTGGGCGGGGCTGTTCAACTCTGTTAATGTAACATGTATTTAACTATTTAACATGTTTCTGCCTAGTCCTCTCCTGTAAACAGGGAACATAACCCACTTGTCAAGATTTAAGGAGCTGTGTCCGTCCATGGACGATAAGAGAAATATATATAAACCATATTACTGTAGAATACAAAACGCTAAAAAGGTGTGAATCAAGATATCTCCAAATTGAAAACAAATTTTCTGGAACTCAAGAGGACTAATAGAGGAAAAAAGGCTCTGGGACTCAAGTAGTACCTGTATTAACTTGGCAGGTTCCGTTTTCCTTGCAATATATGAAAAAAGATCCAAAAAAAAGCAAAATGTTTCTTGCAGAAGAGGCTGTACAGCGACCTGATGAAGAAAAGTTTATTTTAAATAGCAAAATATTAACATACCAGAATATGTCGATTAGAAGATTCTAACATACTGTACAGTTGTGCTCAAAAATTTGTATACACCTGCAGAATTGGTATTATACAGTATGTACCATTTCTAAAGAAAATATAAGTGAGCAGGCAAAACAAATTTATTTTTATGGGGTTCATATTCAACTGTAGGTCATAACCTAATGGCACCAAGTAGACAAATGAAACGACCCCCATTCAAAAGTCTGCATACCCTTAGTTCTTAACCACTTAAGACCCGGACCTTTATGCAGGTAAAGGACCTGGGCAGTGTTTGCGATTCGGCACTGCGTCGCTTTAACTGACAATATCTGTGCCCATCAGTGCCGCCTCATCAGCGCACATCAATGAAGGAGAAAAATTACCTGTTTTCAAAATTTTATAACAAAACAATGAAAGTTTTTTTAAGGCCTTTAGTTTTTTAGCAAAAAAAAAAAAACCAACAGTGATTAAATATCACCAAAAGAAAGCTCTATTTGTGTGAAAAGAAATGATAAAAATTTGGGTACAGTGTTGCATGACCGCGCAACTGTCAAAGTGTGAGTGTTTAAAGCTGAAAATTGGTCTGGGCAGAAAGGGGGTTTACAGTGGGGATCGAAAGTTTGGGCACCCCAGGTAAAAATTTGTATTAATGTGCATAACAAAGCCAAGGAAAGATGGAAAAATCTCCAAAAGGCATCAAATTACAGATTAGACATTCTTATAATATGTAAAAAAAAAAGTTAGATTTTATTTCCATCATTTACACTTTCAAAATTACAGAAAACAAAAAAATGGCATCTGCAAAAGTTTGGCCACCCTGCAGAATTTATAGCATGCACTGCTCCCTTTGCAAAGCTGAGACCTGCCAGTGTCATGGATTGTTCTCAATCATCGTCTGGGAAGACCAGGTGATGTCAATCTCAGAGGTTTTAAATGCCCAGACTCATCTGACCTTGCCCCAACAATCAGCACCATGGGTTCTTCTAAGCAGTTGTCTAGAAAACTGAAACTAAAAATAGTTGACGCTCACAAAGCTGGAGAAGGCTATAAGAAGATAGCAAAGCGTTTTCAGATGTTAATATCCTCTGTTCGGAATGTAATTAAGAAATGGCAGTCATCAGGAACAGTGGAAGTTAAAGCAAGATCTGGAAAACCAAGAAAAATATCAGACAGAACAGCTCGCAGGATTGTGAGAAAAGCAATTTTAAAACCCACGTTTGACTGCACGATCCCTCCAGAAAGATCTGGCAGACACTGGAGTTGTGGTACACTATTCCACTATAAAGAGATACTTGTACAAATATGGTCTTCATGGAAGAGTCATCAGAAGAAAACCTCTTCTACGTCCTCACCACAAAAATCAGCGTTTGAACTTTGCAAATGAACATATAGACAAGCCTGATGCATTTTGGAAACAAGTTATGTGGACCGATGAGGTTAAAATAGTACTTTTTGTCCGGAATGAGCAAAGGTATGTTTGGATAAGAAAGGGCACAGAATTTATTGAAAAGAACCTCTGTCCAACTGTTAAGCATGGGGGTGGATCAATCATGCTTTGGGGTTGTATTGCAGCCAGTGGTACATGGAACATTTCATGAGTAGAAGGAAAAATGGATTCAATAAAATTTCAGCAAATTTTGGATGGTAACTTGAGGCCATCTGTGAAAAAGCTGAAGTTAAAGAGAGGATGACTTCTACAAATGGATAATGATCCTAAACACACCTCAAAATCCACGGGGGATTATGTCAAGAGGCATAAACTGAAGGTTTTGCCATGGCCTTCACAATCTCCTGACCTCAACATAATTGAAAATCTATGGATAGACCTTAAAAGAGCAGTGCGTGACAGACAGCCCAGAAATCTCAAAGAACTGGAAGACTTTTGTAAGGAAGAATGGGCAAAGATACCTCAAACAAGAATTGAAAGACTCTTGGCTGGCTACAAAAAGTGTTTACAAGCTGTGATACTTGCCAAAGGGGGCAGTACAAGATATTAACTCTGCAGGGTGCCCAAACTTTTGCAGACGCCATTTTTTTGTTTTCTGTCATTTTGAAAGTGTAAATGATACCCGCTCTACCGCGGCAAGAGAATCGGCTTTAAAAATTCACACCAGATGGTATCTAATCCCTTCCAAAATAAACTCATTTTGGAAGGGATTAGTATCCCCCACTTGCTTTAGGGGTTGTTCTGATCTAGGCACCATTTTACATACCTTCTGGAACTGCACATTTTTAGACCCTATATGGTCACACGCAGCAGCCAAGATTGAACTTCTCACTGGAAAAAAAATCCCCCTTAATCCTCTGGTACGTTTATGTTTTGCATCTATACCTAATATTCCTATTCAACATATTAGACTGATTCACACTCTCTTCAATTCCATCCACTGGATGATAGCGTTTAATTGGCACTCTTCAAATGTCCCTTGGTCCCAGGTTTTGAATAGGATGGAACAAATTAAACTCTGACACAATACAAATTAAAAAAAAAAAAATGGTCCCCATGGGATATACTGCAACCTTGAATATCGTTAGAATTAGTCCACTAATGATTATCAACATATCAGTAGTCTATAATGTATCCGGTACAGGCAAGAGATGGGAATAAGATAGGTGGAGGAATAAAGGAAATCTAAAAGAAAAGAGAAGTCATCCTGTTTGTATAACATTTTCATGGTTGCCCTTTTTTTTTTTTTTTTTTATGATTGCTGAAGTTATCACCATGTTCAACTTTATATGTTTCATTTATCTCATGTTCAGTACATACCTGTTAAATTTCGAATGTACCTTTGCTTCCATTTTAGGTTTGTATCAAACTATGACCTTTTGATATAATAAAATCATTTGTAAACAAGAAAGTGTAAATGATGGAAATAAAATCTAACTTTTTTTTGACAAATTATAAGAATGTCTAATCTGTAATTTGATGCCTTTTTGAGATTTTCCATCGTTCCTTGGCTTCGTTATGCACATTTATACAAATTTTTACCCGAGGTGCCCAAACTTTCGATCCCCACTGTAAGTGGCTAGTAAGCAAGTGGTTAAGGAGCCAAACTACTATGTGGTAATAAATGGTTTTATACGATCACTATCCTAAAATAAAAAAGAGATTTTAATACAGCTTACCTGTAAAATCTTTTTCTTGGAGTACATCACGGGACACAGAGCGGCATATTCATTACTATGTGGGTTATATGGAGTACCTTCAGGTGATGGACACTGGCAATCTCAAACAGGAAGTCCCCTCCCTATATAACCCCCTCCCATAGGAGGAGTACCTCAGTTTTGTAGCAAGCAGTATGCCTCCCAAAATGGTCCCCATAAGAGGGGTGGGAGCTCTGTGTCCCGTGATGTACTCCAAGAAAAAGATTTTACAGGTAAGCTGTATTAAAATCTCTTTTTCTCTATCGTACATCACGGGACACAGAGCGGCATATTCATTACTATGTGGGAAGTCCCAAAGCAATGCTTAATGAGGGGAGGGAGACATCTTCCCAAGACAAAAGGATTTAATTTAGAGGAAGATACTCAACTAATAATAAATCCAACTTAGTTGAGAAAAAAAAATTCTTTAAATTTTAAATTTTAACTCAAAAGGGGAGCCCCCGGACTCCGAGGGTCTCAAACTGCAGCCCGCAGCACTGCCTGCCCAAAGGCTGTATCTGTATTTCTTCTTACGTCCACCTGGTAAAACTTTGTAAACATGTGGACAGAAGACCAGGTTGCCGCCTTGCATATTTGAGCCATAGAGATCTGATGATGTGCTGCCCAGGAAGCACCCATGGCCCTGGTAGAATGAGCTTTTAACGATAACGGAGGAGGCAACCCTTTTAAGCCGTAGGCTTGAGTGATTAACTGTTTAATCCATCTCGAGATGGTGGATTTTGCAGCTGCCTGCCCCATCTTGGGCCCATCCGGTAAAATAAATAACACATCTGTTTTCCGAATCTTCTCTGTAGCTTTAAGATAGGCCTTCATGGCCCTGACAATATCCAGGGTATGTAGCAACCCTTCCTTTCTGGAAGTAGGCTTTGGAAAGAAAGATGGCAGTACCAAATCCTGGTTTAGATGAAAACTGGATAGAACCTTCGGTAGGAAGGAAGGATGAGGGCGGAGAACCACCTTGTCCTTGTGCAGAATAAGATATGGCTCCTTGCAAGATAAGGCTGCCAACTCTGATACTCTTCTGGCGGACACTATGGCGACCAGAAACACCAACTTCCTTGTTAGCAAAACCAAAGGAACTTCAGCCAACGGCTCAAAAGGTTGTTTCTGTAAAGTTGACAGAACAAGATTTAAGTCCCACGGACATAGTGGGGACTTAACTGGCGGATTAATACGCAAGACCCCTTGAATGAAGGTCTTAACCAGCGAGTGGGTGGCCAGCGGCCTCTGAAACCACACTGACAAAGCTGAAATCTGTCCTTTGATTGTGCTTAATGCCAGTCCTTTATCCACTCCTAGCTGGAGAAAACTTAACACCCTATCAATGGTAAATTTGCGGGAAAGCCATTTCTTGGACTCACACCAGCCTACATAGGCCTTCCAGACCCTGTAGTAAATTACCCTAGAGACCGGCTTTCTGGCTCTGATCAGGGTAGAGATTACCTTCTGAGACAGACCTCTACCCCTGAGAATCAGGGATTCAGCTTCCAGGCCGTCAAATTTAGATGCCGTAAGGCAGGGTGGAGGATCGGGCCTTGTGAGAGCAGGTCTGGCCGTAAAGGAAGAGTCCAAGGGTCGCCCACTGCCATCCTTAGGATTAGTGAGTACCATGCCCTTCTGGGCCATGCTGGAGCTACCAGGATAACTGGTTTGTGCTCCATCCTGATCCTGTGCAGCAGGCGGGGTAGTAACTGGAGCGGGGGAAATGCATAAAGAAGTTTGAACTGATGCCAAGGGCAAACTAACGCATCGGTTCCGCAGGCCCTGGGATCCCTTGTGCGGGACATGAACCTGTCTAGCTTCTTGTTCAGTCTCGATGCCATGATATCCACGTCCGGCACTCCCCATCTCTGGCAGAGTGTCTGAAAGACCTGTGGATGCAGAGACCACTCCCCCGGCAACAGAGTCTGGCGACTTAAGAAGTCCGCCTGTAGGTTGTCCACTCCGGGAATGAATATAGCCGATATGCAGGGCACATGGGCCTCTGCCCACAAGAGAATTAAGCTCACCTCTCTCTGAGCGGCTTGACTCTTGGTTCCCCCTTGGTGATTTATATACGCCACCGCCGTGGCATTGTCCGATTGTATTCTCACCGGGAACCCCTGTTTGGACGTCCAAGCCCTGAGGGCTAGTCGAGCAGCTCTGAGCTCCAAGATATTGATGGGCAACTGCTTCTCTGCCGCTGCCCAAGTGCCCTGGCGAGTGCAACCATCCAAAACTGCTCCCCAGCCCATCAGGCTGGCGTCTGTGGTTACTATCTTCCAGGTCACAGGACTGAAAGTCTTTCCTTTCAGGAGATTCTGTGGGTTTAACTACCAAGATAGACTTTGCCGGACTCTTGGTGAGAGTGGCAAAGGAATTTCTAAGGCCTGAGGCCTCTTCCTCCATGCTGACAGGATGGCTGCCTGCAGGATGCGAGTGTGGCTCTGAGCGTACGGTACCGCTTCGAACGTGGCCCCCAGCTTGCCAAGTAACCGCATACATAGGCGAACAGTTGGCTTTCTCTTGCTTAGAACCATCTGTATTAGCTCCTTGATGGCTTTGACCTTTAATAGGGGTAGGAACACCTTCTGTTGTTCTGTATCCAATCTCATGCCGAGATATTCCAGCTGCCTTGTGGGCTGGAATGCTGACTTGTCTCGATTTAGGACCCAGCCGAACCTCTCGAGGTACTGAACCGTGAGGGCCACTGCTCGTTCCAGGCCAGGAGACGAGTGGTCTATGACCAAGAGGTCGTCCAGGTAAGCCAGGACCGTGACTCCTTGGGTCCTTAGATTGGCCAGGATTGGAGCTAGGACCTTCGTGAATACCCGGGGGGCCGTAGCCAACCCGAAGGGGAGCGCCACAAACTGGAAATGACGCTGAGCCACCGAGAAGCGTAGAAATACTTGATGTGGCTGGAAAATTGGCACATGAAGGTAAGCATCCTTTATGTCTATGGATGCCATGAAGTCGTCTTTCTGGAGCACGGCGACTGCTGACCGAATAGTTTCCATCCGGAATGAGCGGACCTTTAGGTACGCATTTACTCCCTTTAGGTCCAAAATTGGCCTGACATCGCCGTTGGGCTTTGGGATGATAAACAGGTTGGAGTAGAACCCCAAACCCTGTTCCCGGACTGGTACTTCTACTATCACCTTCTGGCATAGCAGATGATTCAATGCCGCCATTAATACGGCTCTTTTCACAGGGTCGCCTGGTACTCTTGACTCCTGATAATGAGGAGGAGGAAATTTTAGAAATTCTAGTTTGTAGCCCGTGGCCACGGAAGACCGAACCCAGCTGTCGGGAATGCTGGCCTCCCAAATCTCTGCAAAGAGACGCAGCCTTCCCCCCACCATCGTGGGTGGGGGCGCCCCTTCATAAGGCCGACTTGGGGGCTGGTTTCGCAGGCTTGCGGTACCACTGCTTCTTGCTCCCAGTGGCTTGACCCTGCGGCTTATTGTTAAAGCCTGATCTTGCAGGAGGCCGTCGATACTGTTTGGTATTAGAGGGCCCCTGCCCCGGGGAGGGCTGGCGCTTAAACGCGGGCCCTCGGGCCTTCTTCTTGACTGGCAAGAGAGTGCTCTTGCCGCTTGATATAGTCTGAATATATCTATCCAGATCTTCTCCGAAGAGTCGTCCTCCATGGAAGGGGAACCCTACCAGGAGTTTCTTGCACGGGGGCTCTGCCTCCCAATTCTTCAACCATAAGAGCCTTCTCATATGGATTAGAAATAAGGATAAACGTGACGCCTGCTGGATGGAGTCTTTGATGGCATCCACCGTAAAGCGTATAGCCCTGGGTATATCCGAAAACTCCTCTGCCTGCTGGGCAGGGATAAGTTTAAGCATTTGCTTAGTCTTGTCTGATAATGCTTGGGCAACTCCAATAGCAGCCACAGCGGGCTGAACTACCGCCCCTGCTGAAGTAAAGGAGGCCTTAAGTAATGTTTCCAAGCGCTCATCAACCGGATCCTTAAACACCTGTAAGTTTTCTACAGGACAAGTTAAAGATCTGTTCACACAGGAGATGGCTGCGTCCACAGCCGGGGGCGCCCACCTTTTGGAGAATTTCTCCTCCATAGGATATAAAACAGAGAATTTTTTAGGTGGTAAAAAGACTATCTGGCTTGGTCCAATCCTGAAATATGACATCCTCGAGTAGAGGATGGACCGGAAAAACTGCGTTGCTTTGAGGTGCTCTTAATGAGCCTAAAGCTGAAACCGCCGATACTTGGGGTTCTGGTACGGGTAACTTAAATGCCTCATGGACCATGTCCGTTAAGGCTTGAACCCACAAACTCTCCCCTTGGGAGGCTGGACCAGACTCCTCAGTATCCGGATCCTCGATCTCTGAACCACCCTGGTCCAAAACGTCAAGATTATCCAATTCCCCTAGGGAAAGGATCTCTGTGTCTGAGGGTTCCTGCTCGGGTGACGGAGACCTAGTCCGCTTTCTACCCGATATAGCCTTAGCTATCATTTTTGCCATTCTTTTCTCTAGTTCTCCTAAAGAAACAGCAAGCACCCTCTCAGTGACAAACCCGGGGTTGGACTGACCTGGACCAGCCCCAGCACCAGATCCCCCAGGTCCCATCAAGGCGTGCCCTGTTATGTCCTGTGGGGAGAGCAGCGGCATAGCCGTGTCTGAGCCCTCGGATTTTGCGGGGGAATCCCCACCCTTTGTACCCTCTGACCCAGAAGCCATGGTACAATACCGAGGTACACCTGCTATCACCCAGCCACAGATGTAGCTAAGGGGATCTGCCGGTTTGGGAACGATAGCAACTAACGCCCAAACTGAAAAGGGAGATCAGAAGTTCTTTCCCTTTTTCTTCTTCTTTTTTTTTTTATATATTTTTTTTTAAGAGGAAAAGAAAAATACTCTGTCTCCTAATAAGTATTGCCAATAGCCATCTGCTGAAAAAAAGGAAAGAAGACCTATCTGTAGGTTTGACAGTCTATTCTTTAGAAAAAAAGACTGCAATCTTTCCTTCCGCCACCGGGTGTCCTCAGCGCGCTCCGCTCTGTGTCCTCCTCTCCTCTAGCTCAGGACGAAACTGAGACCTTTGGCAGCTAGTGGAAGGGCCTCCCCTTCCTTTATTGTGATTCGCCGCCCACAGGGACGCGCCCCCACCACAGCCAATGGCGCGAAAATCGTGCATATCTCGGGCACGCGCGCGCCCGTCGGCGGGGGCCATCGCACATGGAGGAGAACGGAGCTGCGCAGCACCCAGGCAGGTAAGCCCTCAGGTAGGTCACAGACCTCCTCTTTAGCATGGGAAAAACGGCTCCACTTTTTACAGAGATCCCACACCTAGCGCCAGCAGCCCCAGCTATTACAGCAACACTTAACAGGGAGGTCACATATCCCTGGGGGAAAAACATAGAATCATCCTGTCTCTGCCATAGACATAGTGATTCACCTGCCAATGCGGAGCATACCCAGGCATGTCCCCCTGTGCACACCCCCCCCAGGGAACCTGCCGTGAACCAAGTTCCGCAAGTTCCCCACTACTTACCTGCTCCATGCCGCCAGACTTTTGCACAGCAAGAGGTCCAATCTTCCCCCATCTCCGTGGGTGGCGTCTAGACCTTCAGGCCCTGGGTTCCTATGAAGGAGCCACTGTCCTGGGCCCATATAGCACCCTGGCAAACAGGAGCTTAAGGTACCCAAGGTTCTAAGTCCTGGGCCCAGGGTCCAGCTCTCTAAAAAGAGAAGCATTATGGGCAAAACCCCATGGCTTTGGGGTCCGGATACTGTCCACTTTAGCACTGAGGCCCTTGGACAGATCCGGTTAGCCTGCCTTGATCCCAAGGATGTGGAGGCAAAGCTAAACCATGACCAACACCTAAGACATTGGCAAAAAAACTGAGGTACTCCTCCTATGGGAGGGGGTTATATAGGGAGGGGACTTCCTGTTTGAGATTGCCAGTGTCCATCACCTGAAGGTACTCCATATAACCCACATAGTAATGAATATGCCGCTCTGTGTCCCGTGATGTACGATAGAGAAAGACAGTTTTTTGGCATGATCAATCATATTTTCAGTATCAAAATTTCACCATTTCTGCCAGGGTATGCAATCATTTGAGCACAACTGTATGTAATTAGGGAATGTTATGTTTAAGTATTAACAAATTGTGTGTACAAATATTTCATGGCTACACTAAGCCAACTACAATACCAAGGGCCACCTGCTCTTATATACTAGTCAAGGTCTCACAATTCTGACAACCAAGTTGTATGTGCTGGCATAAGGCTATTGTAAGTAATGATGTATATGATGTATATGTAAACTGATCAATAAAATATTTTTTGTTCCAAATGTTTTTATTAGATATATAGAAATAGTCAGAAATAGTAACATGTACCGTGCATTTCATAAGGTTAACAATGTCACAAAGTGCATACAGAGATAAATAAACAACGACAGAACATTTATTCCAGTCTTGCAAAATTTTTATAATAAGAAAAAGAAAGCTCCAATAAAATATCCATTTCATATATAAATTGGGGGTCCTCTAAAAGGGAGGGGACCTAAACCCACTCCCGAAACCCCGGACAAGGGAGCAAAGATCCACCCGGAGAGGTGCGTGGGGTCGGGGACCCTGTTACTAAAAAGATTATATGATATACCAATGTCAGTCACGTCCTCAAACCATCCACCCCTAAAGGGAACTACTCTGTGGACGGGAGGGTGACCGCGGCACCAACCCAACGGGTAAGGGCTGACATGGTCCTTGGGCTCATAAGGCCCCCTTAATGTAAACAAGGGTAAGAGTCAGCTATGCCAAAAAAGAGGGGAAGAAGAAAAAAAATAAAGAAAAAAAAAGGGGGGGGAAGGAAGCCCCCCCCCCCCGAGAATCCCATAAGGGGTTCGGACTGAAGTACGCGTGGGTAACCTACCCAACCATTGTTGTCATCATTGAAAGTGTAGTCCTCTAATAGTGTCTACTGAAGTTTAGATTCTGATTCAAGTGCATCTTAAATGAGGAAGAAAGCTGAAATGGCAGGGGGGGGGGGGGAGAAAGTCAAGAAGGATAAGGTTGTCTTTTAGTCCAGCTATCAAGTGTTATTAATTGGGGTCTGTTGATTTAGGGTGTCAGGGTGATCAAGCGGCGTTCCCGTGGATAGGGATTCCCTGTATTGCGTCCATCATCCCCAAGTGCTTCTAAATTTCTCAGCCATATCCTTTGCTTGATGGATGATCCGTTCCATCTCCTCAATCTTAGTAACTCTATTGTGCCATTCACCTATCGTGGGAGGTTGAGGGTCTTTCCAGTGCACAGGGATGCACTGGGAGGCCGCATTAACCAAGTGGAGCGTTAGGGATTTGCTGTAAATCGATTGAGGTATGGATGTGTGATGGAGTAGATATTGCGCCGGGGTGAAGTCTGGTGTGTATGTGGTTATTCTGGCAATGAGGGCATGGACTTCCGCCCAGAAAGTATGAATTAGTGGGCAGTCCCACCATATGTGCAAGAGAGTCCCCTCAGCCGAGTTGCATCTCCAGCACACAGGGGGGACACTAGGGAAGATTTTGTGTAATTTGCTGGGAGTCTTATACCACCTAGAATAAATTGTATATCTGTTCTCCTGGGCCGATACATTTATTGATCCTTTGTGGGTGTGGGACCATATTGCTTTCCAGTCATCGTCCGAGAAGGTAGCAGCAAGATCCGCTTCCCACTTACTGTGAATATCCGTGTTAAGTGTCTCATTTGGCGTGAGCAAAGCATACAGGGTAGAGACCAAATGACGCTGCGGTCCAGTTTGGTTACACAAAGCCTCAAAAGGCGTGAATTCTCTGTGCCATAGCGCCAATGAAGGTGCATTGCAAAGAAAATTTCGGATTTGGAAAAATTTAAAACGGGGTATGTCAAAGTCTGGGAATCTCGTGGTCATTTCCGTATGCGTCAGCAATGAGTCCGAGTGAAAAAATCGTCGTGCTCGTAACGTGGGTGTTATCTCAGACCTAGTTGGGTCCGTGATCAGGAGACCATCTGGAAACCCTGGGTTTTGATTCAGGGGTGTCATGGGACCCGGCAAGGGAGCCACGCTCACAGATCTATTCATTGCCCTGAAACAGCAGTGTCGGGGCAATCAAAGGGTGAGCTTTGCACTCTTTGGGGGTTAATTCATGGAAGGTGGGATAGCTCGCACCCCGCATAAGCTTCCTCCAGCGAGACCCAGTCCTTCCCCGTCTTATGCAGATGTCAGTCAACGATTCTCGTTAACAGGCACGCCTTATGATACCTAGCGAGGTCAGGTAAGCCAATTCCCCCCCTTAACTTAGGGATGGTAAGCCTGTCCCATCCTAGTCTCGCGGGCCGTCCGGCCCAAAGGAAAGTTCTGCACAGAGACTTAAAAGAGGCAAAAAGAGGCAGGAAGTTTTATTGGAAGGACATTCATTTTTAATAATGCTGCCCTACCAAACCAAGAGAAAGTTCCCTTGGTCCAATTAAGCAGATCTTCCTTTATCGTTTGCATGGTGGGCTGGAAATTTTTGGCAAATAGGTCAGACAGTTTCACAGGAAGCCTGATTCCCAAGTAGGTAATGTCGCTGGGTTCCCAAGTAAAGGGGATGTTTTGTTTACAGAGATCTACCGTGGCCTGTGGAAGGGAGACGTTAAGTGCTTTAGACTTATTGAAATGTATCTGTAGGTTAGAGATCGTTTTAAATAATCTTAAATCTTTGAGGAGGTTAGGTATCGTAATTAACGGGTTAGTCAGGAAAAGTAAGATGTCATCAGCGTAAGCTGCAATCTTATATTGTTTACTATTAATTGTTACGCCTTTGACATCTCGGTTGTCCCGCAATCGTCTGAGAAACGGCTCTAGGGTTAAAATAAAAATCAGAGGGGAAAGGGGGCAGCCCTGCCTGGTTCCATTGTGTACCGAGAAGGCGTCCGACAGTCGGCCGTTGACCCTGATCCTAGCAGTTGGAGCAGAGTAAAGTGCCATAACCATTTGAATAAAGCGGTCTGGAAAGCCTAATTTGTGCAGGACAGCCAACATGTAGTCCCAGGCCACCCTATCAAACGCCTTCTCGGCATCAAGGGACAGCAGAAAACCTCTGGAATCATTGGTAGACATCCAGTGATGA
The DNA here is from genome assembly GCF_905171775.1 of Rana temporaria. Taxonomy (NCBI): domain Eukaryota; kingdom Metazoa; phylum Chordata; class Amphibia; order Anura; family Ranidae; genus Rana; species Rana temporaria. The sequence continues at coordinate 96,637,568 of NC_053495.1, forward strand.
ACATTGATCGCCTTAGTGGTGTTGTCCCTGGCTTCTCTGCCAGGGACAAAACCCACCTGGTCGGTCAATATGACATTTGGTAAAAAAGGGAGTATCCTATTGGCCAAAATTTTTGCGAATAATTTTACGTCCACGTTCAGTAGTGAAATTGGGCGATAATTGGGGGCTAACGTGGAATCCTTCCCATGTTTAGGGATCAGTGTAATGTGGGCTTCCAATAAATCTGTACCTGTATGGGAAGGGAAGGGGAGATCATTGAAGGCTTTAACAAAATGTGGGAGTAGCATAGACGAAAACGTTTTGCAATAGCCCGAAGTTAGGCCATCCGGACCAGGGCACTTCCCGGGTTTCAATTGTTTTAGAGCCGTCAGGGCTTCTTCTATAGTGACCGGCGCGTCTAAGTGTGATATGTCTGGAGTAGGGGTAGGCGGTACGCCATACTTCGAGAGAAAGTCTGAAAGTCTTGTCTGCAGTTCTCCCAAAAGTTCCTTCCTGCTCGCTATTAAGGCCTCAAGGGTGTCAGCGGCCAAGGAACTTTTATGTGCGAGTTCTAAGGTTTTAATTCTGTCAGAGAGGGTTGTTATACGAGCCTCTTGGAGTCTACGCCGTTGTGACATATGGGAGATGATTTCACCCCTAAGGACGCACTTATGTGCAGCCCAAACCGTGACGGGAGCCACCTCTCCTGAGGAATTCTCATCAAAATATTGGGATATTCTAGTTGATAAATTGGCCACGGCTACTGGGTCTAGGAGGATGGAGTCGTCCATCCTCCAAGCCCCACTTCCGGTACTCTGGCCTTGCCATGTCAGTGTCATAGTGATCGGGTGGTGGTCCGATAAGACCATTGGTTCAATGGTAGCGTCGGAGAGGCGTATCAAATCCGCTTGTGTAATAAAAAAAAAATCTATTCGAGAATATTTGGCATGCACAGGGGAATAGTAGGTATAATCTTACCGTCGGATACAGCGTTCGCCACGAATCATGTAGGGTCAGCAATTTCATTTGTGCTTTAATGGCCCGGAGGGCGCGATAAGTCATGCAAGGTTCGAGGTGTCCAATAAGGGGTTTAGAGGGACATTGAAGTCACCTCCCAACAATAGCATGCCGGACTGAAAGGCCGTAAGGAGTTGAATGGTAGTAAGAAAGAATTGGACATGCTGTGTATTGGGGGCGTATATATTTGCAACAGTCACGGGTGTACCCTGTATCTTGCCCTTGAGAAACAAAAACCTTCCTTGTGGATCCCTTTGTACATCCTCTACCTGCAATGGACAATGTCTAGAAAGCAATATCGACACCCCTTTGGATTTCGAAATGTCGTTGGTAGCGTGGAATACCACAGGGAAGTAACGGTTTCCCAACGTGGGTATTTTATCTGATCTAAAGTGTGTTTCCTGTAGTAGTACTACGTGTGGTTTAACTTTTTGGATAGAAGAGAGCAGTTGGGAGCGCTTTTCAGGAGCGTTGAGTCCACGCACATTCAGGGAATATAATTTAAGTCTTAGGGGAGGATTTCCTTGATCAATAGACTGTCGGTTTGGGTCCACAGCATTAGCCATGGTCACGTCAAGGAGCAGAGACGTGTAGAGAAAAAGATAGTAGAGAGAAGAAAGGGCTAGAGGGATAGAAAGAGAAAAAAAAAAAAAAAGAGGGGGGGTGGGTGGGAAAGAGGAGAAGTAAGCGAATGAGGTATAGGTACGGTACCTCAAAGGGTGGTGTGGAAACTCTTAAGCTGCCAAGCAGCCTTCAGATTTTTATTAACAGAGCCCGAACACTCAGGGAAAGAATTCTTTCAATCCCCAAGTCAAAAACTTAGAATCGGGACTGGGTGTACACCGCACCCAGGACCAGCACGCCAGACAATCCGGCCCACTAGTCGCCAGGTGTCAGCGTATGGGGGTTGACCAGGACAAGTCAAGAAACTACCTGTATCAGAACAGAAATACTTACCACTAAATTAATATGTAAAACAAACAGTAGATAGCGTGCCACCCCAGGACAATGCAGGATAACAGTTAAACAAATAACCTGTAAATTAGGGGAGAGCTCACCAATGCTATTCATATATGTATAAGCACCAGGGCGTGGGGAAGATCCCTCCCCCATCCTTCTAGGCAAAGCTAAATAATCTTGCCATATGCGGCAAGACCCCTGCGCCATAAATGCCCTATTTCCAAACTCCCCCCCTCCCAGGGGTAGGGCGATTCCCGCCCCCACCCCCCTAAAAATAAGAGGGCTAAGGCAGGAAGTCAGACCCGTCTCATACATTCCCGATCCTACAATCCCACCAGAGAGTGTCTTAGATTACCGCGACAAATCATCTCGACTGAAAGGCCGGGCCCTAAAACAGAACCAAACGAAAAGAAAAAAACAAATTCCCCTTTCCACCCAGATCACATCTCGTTAATCGGGACTATCAAAAGGGTGTTCATACTCAATGTTAAACAAAAGGTATTTACCTTGGGCTCCCCAGGCCTATTGCCCAAATCCGAGTCCCAGCTTAACTAAAAATATCAGTCTAAACAATAGTACTCTGCGGTTAAAAAAATACACAAGCGTAAAATAACTAAATTCACTATTTGGGAACCTCCCTGGGGGTAAATAGGATCAAGTCAAAAACTGCAGAGCGTCCAAGCAATCCAGAGATGGGATTCGTCCTACCGGGTTGTGCCCCGATCCATACCATACGTACCAATTGAGGGTATTTTAGGTTGCCCAGAATCAGTTCATCACATCTGCCACAGGGCGTATCTTTGGTGAAATCAAGAGATCCACTTAGCCAGAGGATAGCCAGGATCGGAGTGCGCGCACCAAAGCAAAAAGTCCTGTTACATGCTGCAGCTGCTTTCGATCGTGTCCATGTCGTTAAACTGCGGCATGTCTGTGCGGATAAAGCAATGTAGTAGCCCACTCCAATGCGCAGCGATCGTCGTCTGATGATCCTGTCTCTAATCGTAAAGCGTTGCAACGTGTTGCTCTGTAAGATCCAAATACAGGCGCTTAAACATAGTACAAAGTACAAGGGCCCTGTTCTCCGCAGTACAAAGGGGTGAAGCCCCAGCCCTTAAGATCCGGAAGGAGAGCACGGGCGGTCAAACTGGACTACAAGCCTATTCTGCTGCTAAGCATTCTGGGCACTGTAGTGCGAGTTCTTGTTCTCATCCTGTGTGTCGGACAGTCCATTCTGTAGGCGGAGCAACCGCGCAAAGCAGTCTGGGCGCTGTAGTCTATCCAGTAACCTCTAACGCAAAACAACTTTAAGGGCAGAGCTGCAGTAGAAAATGCCTCACTTTTGTGACAGGTCTCAAAAGGTCTTCTCTGCTCCGTGAGACCAGTACTATGTTGGCTGGGCATCCGATGAAAGAGAACAAAACAGTGTTAAAAGAAAACATTCAAAACAAAAGTCAATGGTTAAATGTTCCAAACGATTTAAACTAACACATAGGAATATCCAGAAAACCGTCATCAATGCAGAAGAGATCAGGCGGTATCATACCTCCATTTAATAATCTCTTCTTGCCCTCCTGGAGGCCGGTGGCGGGGATGACGTGTGCTCAGGCCTTGGGGCTAGCGGACCCTGTTGGAGTCTAGATCCTGATGAGGAACGGCGGCGACGGAATCTGGTTGCCTGCGTCTCCATCGGTTCTACCCTCGGTGCGGACCATCGATTAACCGATTGTCGGTACGCCGCGTACCAATCTGGAACTGCAACCTGAGGGATACCCAGCGTATCACAGAAGTGAGGAAGGTCCTCCGGGACCTTCAAGAGAGCATTGCGGCCCTGATGAGAGGCGGATAAGCAAAAAGGATACTTCCATTTATATCTAATGTCCTTAGCCCTTAGCACCTCCAACAGTGGTCTAAGATCCCGACGGTGTTATAACGTAATTCCAGACAGGTCTTGAAAGATCTGCACTGGAGCTTCTCGGTAATGTAGTTGTTTCCCTCTGGCAGATTTCAGAATATCTTCCTTCAACCTAAAGCTTGTGAGGCAACAAACTATATCCCTCGGGGGGTCCGTCTCCTTGCCTTTAGGGCGGAGTGCTCGGTGGACTCTATCCATATCTATGGGCATTTGAGGTGGTCTGCCGAGCACCGAGTTAAACAGCTCCGTTACCGATTGCTGGACATTTTCCACTTCCACTGTTTCTGGGATGCCTCTCACCCTCAAATTTTGGCGGCGTCCCCGATTGTCCAGGTCCTCAAGGTGCCGATTCATGTCCCTTAATTGTAAAGTATGATCATCAATTTTTCGGGTCGAACGTTGGAGGACGATGGTGTGATCCTCCACTGCACCCTCCGTGCGGGCGACCCTGTCAGTCAGGGATCTCACCTCTAGCCGAAGCTCTGAAATGGCGGTTGTCAGGGTATCCTTGATGTCCGCCGCGACGGACCGGAGATCCGCGATAGTTCGGTATGGTTGCAATGGTTGGACGGTTGCGCCCATTCCGATCGTCTCGGAGACCGGGTCGTATGCGGCCTGTGAAGGTGTCAGGACAATTCCTGAGTGCTCATTGAGGGAGGATTGCGAGAGGCCCGAGGATGAGTTCTGGCGGGAAGGCTCCATGTTTCCTCTGCGTGAGCGGGACATGTCTGAGGTAAAGTGAGCCGAAGTATCGGTTATTTCTCTAGGGGAACGCGACCTGGAGGCAGAGGAGGCACTGGAAGCAGTACCCATCACTCTAGCAAGGAAAAATTCAAGCTATGCCCTCCGTTTCGGGTAAAAGTTGTCCTGAGGTGGCAGGAGCTCTGGTCTCAGGCGTCCATCTCTCGGCTCGGTCCGGCCACGCCCCCCCTGATCAATAAAATATAGCAACGTTTTCATTTTGTAGGCAGTTTTAAATGCATAAACTTCTGTATAAAGTGATTGCAAACCTCTGACATGAATTATGAACATAACATATCCCTCTATAGTGTGTTATTGTCTCAATCCAAAGCACCAGGTGTCATTTCTGTCCACTGCCTCATTGTTCTGCTATGTGAATTAGTCACTTCTGTCAAGTTTTCGTGACACCCTGAGAAATAAGGTAACAGGGAAGGGACCTCTAGCACATAGCATGAGATTGACAGCCTTAGCTCTGTTTCTAATCGTAAAACAGTAAAAGATAAAACAAATAAAACTTTTGTAAAAAGTCCCAAAGGTTCTATATAGAACTGTAGCAGCGCTACTTTTAAACGGGCGTTTAAAATTCTTCTATGGATATGATAAACTCCTAGGCATATGATGATAGTGCAGATGGATCACACACAAACTAGTCCTTTAAATAAGTGTTCACCACGTGGGGGGATGTTTACTCCCCTGTTGGGGATGCACTCACCACAAGATTGAATAAAAAGGGCCTGGATTATATGTCTGTGTATATCTCCCGGAAAATGCACTTCTCCACCAGCAGGAATGTTAAGTTCCAAACGCATACATATAATGGAAAAAGACTCATATAGTGTAATACAGTTAAAATCATTTATTAAGCCCAAAACAACATCCCCTTTGTATATTGTGCGTACCACAATTTAAAAGTATTCAAGCATAAAACGAAATCAGTACTGTGTGGGCGTGGCCTGGACATGGCTGAGTGAAGCTGCTTTCTCCTCGAGCTCCCGGCCTTGTCCTCCCCTTTACCGGCCAAAACAGCAGAAAAGTCGGCATGCAATCGACTAAGAAGCGCAGCACTAAAACTAACACCCGGGTGACAAGATCCAACACGCCAGCGAGAGATTTGCACCAATATTTCCAGTACCAGGCTCAGGCTTCTCCGGGGGCCAGAGCGACGGCACCACGAGGCTCAGCAAGGGCCAACCTGGCAGACGCACGAGAGGACGGCGAGTGGCTCCTGTCCCTTGACGAGCCGGAACAGGCACCCGAGCCAGCGGCAACCCCGAGACCCCCGGTCCTACAAATGGATTCCCCGTCCTCCTCCCCGGGGGGCTCCTCGGCGGAGCAAGAGATCCGGGCCTTGCTGAAGGCCCTACCCACGCGGTCCGATATAGAAGCCCTGATTCTAAAACTAGAGGAAACTCACCGCCGCGATTTCCAGGAAGTAAGGGCGGAGGTGTCCACACTGACGGAAAGGGTGACTTCGGGTGAGGTGTCATTTTCAGCCCTGGAGCAACGGGTGGCGGGCCTGGAACGGGCGAGGGACCAGCACCGAGACGCGGCGATCGCCCTACAGCTCCACCTGGAGGACGTGGAGGACCGAAGTCGCCGCAACAACGTGCGGCTTCGGGGAGTGCCGGAGACGGTAGAGGCAGAAGCCCTGGAGGAGAAGATCCAGGAGCTATTCCGGGAAATTCTGGAAGAACCTGCGGCAGTGGTGGAGATCGATAGAGCGCATCGAGTGATGGGCCCCAGACTGGAAGACCCGGATAGGCCACGAGACGTCCTCTGCAGGCTGCTGAGGTACGCCCAAAAGGAGCGAATTGTCCGGGGAGCATGGGAGCGCGGCGAGGTGCGCGTTGACGGAGCAACGGTCACAGTTCTGCCGGACCTGTCCAGGGCAACTCTCCGCCGTCGGGCAATGCTGAAGCCGGCGCTGGAACTCGCCAGACAACTGGGCTTCACTTACAGGTGGGGCTATCCACTCTCGGTCACGTTCAGGAAGGACGGAAGGGCCTACACAGTGCAATCCCCTGCGGACCTGCCTGGACTGTTCGGATTCCTGGGAGCGGAGCCGGTGCAGATCCCGGACTGGCTACAAATCCTGCCATGTGCACCTGGAAGATCGGGACCCTCCAGCTACAGAGTTGCAGCACAGCAGCGCCAGAGACGCCAGGACAGACGACGCCGACGGGCACCATCCGGAGACGCACTGCAGGGGTGACGTGAGTAGGCCTTGCGCCGCAGCCCGCAGTGCACGCCACATCCCCGTACCCCCTTTCACGACACACTATCCCTGCCGCCCCTAGGAGCTGCTGGAAGCCCCCCCTGTATAGGCCATGATGCCCTGGCGAGCCGAGATTTCGGAGTACACTGACCCGCATCTGCCCCCTCCTTTGCAAGGATGGCTGTAGGCCTCCTACCACACTGGCCCGAGATATCAGAGAACACCCGCAGGCACAGACTTAGCTGGACAAGCCCTCTGCTGCAGCCCATACATTACTCGGCCACGGGGGAGGAGGGTGGAGGTTGGCAATTATCCCCCCCCTTCCTTTGGTTTACTGTCTGTGAAGATCTGGGGAGATCCATGTGATGCAGGGCCTCGGCCAGCCTGACACTGACACTCCCTGCTGGTCCATGGTAATTCCGCAGCACATGAGTTCATCGTGCTGACCCTGTGGAGAGTGGGGATTCCCCCCCCCCGTGCCCCAAAGAGAGACAGGGGACATGGTACCAGTCTGCTTTTTATTATGTGGGGACATGCCATACAGTGGGAGAGATGTGGAACAGAACAGAGGGGGTTTGCAGCGGAAGCGTTATAATGCAGAACTAGTCATACGGCTTATGGGGAAAGAAATTCTGTGTAAGAGGGGGAGGGGAGGGGGGTGGATGGTGCGGCTGCTCACTGAACTGGTCTCACGTAATAGTCCTGGCATACTGTTCAGATGCCTGGCGGGGTTCTCTCTTCCGGGAGGGAGGAGGGGAGTTAGCAGCCCACGCTGGGAGACGTACTATAGGGTCCTTCTGGGTTTAATCTGTTTGAAGAGTCTTATGACCCTATCTTTAATTGTTCCTCTTGGTTACACCTTAATATTACCTCTTTAAGAATGTTGTGTTGATATTTACACGTGTGCTATACTTGATTGCAATGTGGGCTTTAATCCTAACGACATCGACTGCCGGTGGGGGGGGGGGGCGGGGTACCGGGAGCTTGCTCTGCCGGTCCTGTTCTGCCATCTACCCACCTAGGCCTGCGCTCAATTGCCAGTGACTCACTGGAGAGTGCTTTTAGCTATTTGAGCTATACTAGTATTTCTACTTTGGCCACACGCCCTTGTGTAGGCCTCCTAAATCTTTAAACCCTACTCTCTACCCCGCTATCTCCCCCTCCTACTCCCCTCTACTCTCCCAGTCACACGTAGTGTGAGGACTGGACCCCCCCCCCCCTCCCTGACCCCACCCCCCTTCCCTGACCCCTTCCTATTTATTTGGACCGGGGGGCTCGCCCTCCGGTGACTCGCGATCATGGACAGACTAAAAGTGGTATCTTTGAACGCTAAGGGATTAAACATCCCGGAAAAGAGGAGAATGCTCCTACACGACATGCGCCGCCTGGGAGCGGATGTAATCATGCTCCAGGAGACACACTTTAGGGACCAAAAACTACCCCTACTAAAAAATAGATACTACCCTGTAGTATACCACTCCAATTATACGGAATCAAAGTCCCGGGGGGTCTCCATATTGATTTCGGCCAGAATTCCATGGTCGCTCGGGGAAGCTAAATTAGACGAAGCAGGACGCTTTCTTTTTCTGAAGGGCAAAATCGGCCAAACGCAGGTCACCCTCGCGAACTTATACGCCCCCAATGACCATCAAGACTCATTCCTGACCAGACACTTGAACAAACTGACACGCTTTGCGGAGGGCCGACTAATCATAGGGGGCGACCTTAATATTCCATTGATCCCGTCGGAGGACACGTCGACGGGCACTGCCTCAACCTCTAGAGACTCTCGAAAACGGATACATGCGGCGATGCATTCGGCTCAGCTGATCGATACTTGGCGCCTCTTCCACCCTGGAGAGAGGGACTATACCTTTTACTCTAAACCGCATGACTCCTATTCGCGGATAGATTATTTCCTAGTTCCCCACAGGCAGTTAGATGCGGTCAAGGAGGTAAAGATCGGACACATTACGTGGTCTGACCACGCCCCGATCACATTAGTCTACGCCCTAGCAGAAACCCAGACCACACAGAGACAGACCTGGCGACTGAACGAGAGCCTACTACAAGACTCGGACACCATGGCGGAAGTAGTCAGGGAGGTGGGACACTATTTTGATACGAACACAACACAGGATAGTACTGCAGGTGTGGTGTGGGAAGCCCATAAGGCGGTTGTGCGGGGACTCTTGATTAAACATGGTTCCAGGCTGAAGAAAGCAAGAACGGAGCAGTTAAATGCCCTGCTTGCTAAGCTACACATAATGGAGGCCCAACATAAACAGAATCCGACTCCCCAGGTGGGTTCGGACCTGAATATTGTCCGTAAGCAGATCACAGACTTGCTACACTACAAGGCAAAGGCAGCAATGCAGGTGTGCAGGGGAAAAATTTATGAGTCGGGTAACAAATGTGGGAGGATGCTGGCACAGGCGATCCGCAAGCAAAATATGGCATCATATATTCCACATATAGGGGCAAGGGATGGGAAAAAGTTTTCATTACCACACCAAATCTCACAAGAATTTAAGACCTTCTACTCCCATCTCTACAACCTCCCCTCCCCGCAAGCGGACCCAGACCAAGACTTGACATCTGCATACCTAGACAGCTCTGGCATGCCGACATTGACATCAGACATGAGGGAGACACTGGAAGAGCCAATTACCTTGTCAGAAATCCAAGCGGCGCTAAAGTCCTCAAAACCAGGCAAGGCCCCAGGCCCGGATGGCCTCACCACGGCTTATTACAAAGCCCTACTCCCGACCCTGGGTAATCGGATGGTAAACCTGTTTAACACGGTGGGTTCAGAGGGCACATTTCATATAGACACCCTGCAGGCACAAATAGCAGTAATTCATAAGGAGGGTAAGGACCCCAGTCAGTGTGGTAGCTACCGCCCCATATCTTTACTAAACACCGACATAAAAATATTCACGAAACTGATCGCCACTAGATTTCAACAATACCTCCCCGACCTCATACATCTGGATCAAGTGGGCTTTGTCCCGACCAGAGAGGCCAGGGATAATACGACTAAGGTACTAAACTTGTTACATGTAGCAAACAAGACAAAGGTCCCATGTGTTTTTGTAGGTACGGATGCCGAAAAGGCATTCGACCGAGTGAATTGGCAATTCATGTTCTCCACCTTGAAACATGTGGGAGTGGGGCGGAGGATGCTACACTGGATAACGGCGGCATATACGAATCCCACGGCCAGGGTGAGGGCGAACAGCACACTGTCGGACCCATTCCCGATTACTAATGGGACTAGGCAGGGTTGCCCATTGTCACCCCTCCTGTTCGCTCTGACCCTGGAGCCCTTTTTACAACACGTCAGGCAGAACCCAAATATCTACGGGATTGCGACGGGGGAAGGTCACTATAAAATCTCAGCCTACGCGGATGACATGCTGTTCTCCCTGACCAATCCAGCGGTGTCCCTCCCAAATTTGATGCGGGAATTCGAAGAATATGGCCGGCTGGCCAACCTAAAAATTAACTTTACAAAATCTGAGGCGATGGGAGTGGGGATTCCACAACAGCAACTAAGACGACTTGAACAAGACTTTAAACTGAAATGGACGAATGTAGCATTGACATATCTGGGTACGCGCATCCCGCCGAAACTCTCTGACATCTACAAACTTAATTTCCCCCCCTACTTAAGACAGTCCAACGACTACTGAATGAGTGGACCACGGGACTACACTCATGGTTCGGGAGGAACAGCATCCTAAAGATGACTATACTGCCGAAATTTATATACTTGATACAGGCTCTCCCCATTCACATCCCGGCGACATACTTTAAGCAAACGCAGACCGCATTCGGGGAGTTCCTGTGGGCAGGGAGGCGACCCCGGGTGCAGAGAGCAGTACTCTATCTACCCAAACTAAGCGGGGGACTGGCCATGCCAAACATAAAAACGTACTACCAGGCGGCGCAACTTAATCGGCTCATAGACTGGTGCCGTCACAGATCACTCAAACTTTGGCCCCGACTGGAACAGGAACAGAGCGAGGTCCTACTGAGACGCGCCCCGTGGTGCCAAACCCTACAAAGAATAGACGTATACCAACACCCGATAATAGGAAACACAATAAAAATCTGCTCCAGACTGCTGAGACAGGGCCGTCTTGCGTCGGAAAGTTCACCCCTGCGCCCTATTCTGGGCAATCCAGACTTCACGCCCGGTCTTAACGATGCCAGGTTTACCACATTAAGCGAGTCGGGTTATTTCCAGGCCTCACACTTCAGTGAATCGGGCAGGTGGAAGACGCTAGCGCAGTTGATGAACAGCTCGAGCAGTTTCCGACTGGACTTCCTGAGGGCCGGCCAACTAAGCCACTTTCTTAAGACCATGACACCCCCCCCCGCGGGCCGTACCCTTACGTCACTGGAGGAGATGTGCGAAGAGACGGGAGCGTTACCTCACGCGCTCTCGTTGCTTCATGCATTGCTAGTGGAGCCCCCAGAAAGCTATCAACTCCCGAGCCTAGGGAAGTGGGAACAAGACCTGGGAGCCCAATTCACAACTAATAAGAGACAACATATCTTAACATTCACGCACAAATCATCGATCTGCGTTAGAGTCCAGGAGACTAATTACAAGCTTCTGACAAGGTGGTATAGAACGCCAGTCGTGCTGAATAAACTGTTTTCAGACGTATCGGATCTTTGCTGGAGATGCCAGCTAGAGAAGGGGACTCTGATGCACATCTTTTGGACGTGCCCACGCATTAGGCCATACTGGGAAGAAATCAGGCGAATCACTCAAAAATTCACGGATCGAAGGGTGCCGGATGATCCGGCATACTTTTTGCTCCACGCGACAGACACCCCGGCGCGGATCTATAAAAAATCCATTGTAAGACACTTGCTGGACGCTGCTAAAGCCTGCGTTCCATTGTGCTGGAAGTCACCGCACCCACCGACTGTATCCATGTGGCTGAGGAAGGTGGATGAGATTGGCTGGCTAGAAGATTTGGTCCTTTCAAAACAGGATAGAAACGAACAATACTCTCAGACGTGGCAGCTCTGGACAATGTTCAAATACTCAGAGGAGGGCCAGGCCCTCAGAGGTGAACATCAGACCCCACAGTTAGACTGACTCTCCTGTGCCTGCCCCGAAGCCCTCCTGAATGCGGGGCCGGGGCGGCCACTGGAAGTAGAAAGCCAGATGTAACTGGATGTCCATGGTCGCGAGACACCCCCCCCCCCTCTTTTTTCTTTTTCTCTACCCCCTCCCTCACCCCCGCTTTTCTAGCTAACCTTATATTCTCACTTTGCTGGTCTGCCTACCTGAGCAGTTCCGGCATTCTTCCTTCCTTTTTCCTAACTAATTTCGCTCTCAGAAAACGGAAAAGATATGGGAGGCTGGGCCACGGTTGCAGACTGTTATGTTTAGGCGATGCCACTTGAATTTATACACATGTACACTGACTACAGCTGTTGTATTGTTATTGATGTGGTTCATGTGGACCAGCCTTGTATGTTGTGTAAATAAAAAAAAAAAAAAAAAAAAAAAAGAAATCAGTACTGTGCCTGTAAGCTTCTCCCTGCGAGCCTGTGAAGATGCAGATGTCTGCCAAAATCCCCTGCTCCTGGGGGCTGTACAGCGTCTCTGGTCATGGAACAGGAGATTTTGGCAGACATCTGCATCTTCACAGGGAGAAGCTTACAGGCACAATACTGATTTCGTTTTATGCTTGAATACTTTTAAATTGTGGTACGCACAATATACAAAGGGGATGTTGTTTTGGGCTTAATAAATTATTTTAACTGTATTACACTGTATGAGTCTTTTTCCATTATATGTATGCGTTTGGAACTTAACATTCCTGCTGGTGGAGAAGTGCATCTTCCGGGAGATATACACAGACATATAATCCAGGCCCTTTTTATTCAATCTTGTGGTGAGTGCATCCCCAACAGGGGAGTAAACATCCCCCCACGTGGTGAACACCCCCTTGGTGAAAGGAGCACTTAAAGGACTAGTTTGTGTGTGATCCATCTGCACTATCATCATATGCCTATGAGTTTATCATATCCATAGAAGAATTTTAAACGCCGTTTAAAAGTAGCGCTGCTACAGTTCTATATAGACCCTTTGGGACTTTTTACAAAAGTTTTATTTGTTTTATCTTTTACTGGTTTACGATTATTGTCATATTCTTTTAACAGCAGCTGCAATTTACACATATTTATTATTCGGTTACCAATCACTTTGAATTTACGTCCTAAGCGCTGAGTAGTGCTATATTGTAGGAGGGGCGCCATTAGCACTAATTTTGAATTGTTAGCTCTGTTTCTGTGTGCTGTGTGAAGGGGAGTGTGTCCCTTGCCTCTAATCAGAGCTCAGAACTCCCCTCACTCAGATATGTAGCGTGTAACTTCAGCTTCCTACCCCCTACTTTCTGAGGCACCTTTCAGTATGCATAGCGAGAACTCATGTTCCACTCATGATTTTATGGGCACCATTTTCACGCAATTTCATCTTTTGCGCATAGGGCAGCTCATTTACTCAAATAAGCTGCCCTATGCGCGTTTGTTGTGGCAAAGAAGCTCAGGGACCAAATATTGGCTCTGTGCCAGAAGCATATTTTTCACGCCTGACAATTGTGGAAAATTCCCACTGCGTTTGGAATGTCATTAAGGATGAATGCCACCCAAAACACCTCCAAAAAACTTTCCTATGAATCAGGAAACAAATGCGGGAAACTACTAGCCAGGGCAGTCAGGAAACAGAGACTTAACGCATACATCCCTCAAATCGTAGCCCCCTCAGGACAAAAAAAGACCACACCTACCGAGATAGTGACAGAGTTTAGAGACTTCTACTCTTCCCTCTTTAACCTTCCGGTAAACCCCCCGAATGACTCAACGATTTGGGACTATCTTTTGTCCTCCCAGATCCCCCAGCTGTCAATGGAGGTGGGGACGGGAGGATCCCATTACTATGGAAGAATTACAGAGAGCGGTGGGTGGGATGAAACCGGCCAAAGCTCCTGGCCCTGATGGGTTTACTTTGCAGTACTACCGAACACTTCTACCGCTTTTAGGCCCTCCCATGGTGAAGATGTTCAATGGTCTAGGAGAGGGCACGCAAATTGCCACGATTTTGGATTGCGAGCAGAAACATGCCAATCCTGGCAGCAATTGCCAACTGCCTAATGGTGAATGGGGCCTGAAAGCTCAGACAAGCTGTATAAATTCTGCACTCAATGGCTATAGAGAAGAGATGACGGCAGATAAAGAGGTACGACTTACTATATGTAGGATAATTTGTTTCATCTCTGTGTATCACCTGAAGCTAGTCACTTCACTGGGTATATGTGGTTTCCAACCACTTTAAATTACTATATCAACACTACTCAAAAATTGTTCCCTATATTTTACCTGCTTTTGAAAAAAAAGAGGAACCAACTGGCCTATAATCGCAGCCACATCAGAGTGCTGTTCGGAATCAAGTAACCTTCCAGAAGAACGGCATGCCATCAACAGTGCAGATAGTGACACATTCTGTGAAAATTAAAAATCATACCATTAAATATGTAACAAATGAAAATGCAAGATTTATTTCTTGATCAACTATGATGCTTACTAGCTACACACAGCTACTGCTTTACAAGCAGATTCTGACTTAAATAACTTTCCCTGCCACATCATATGCCTCATGCACACAGGCATTTTTATAGAGTGTAAAAAGGGGGGTTATCGGGGCAGCCGGGAGGCACTAGTGCAGCATACAGTCCACTGCCAGCAGTCTGTCAAAATCTATGAGAGGATGCAATACACGGCAACTGTATACAGTTCCAAGCGGAACTCTCTTACATGGCAGCATGCATACTGGGACGCACAATTTCTGCATATGGGACATAAGTTCTTGTTCGCATATGGCACAGTACGCGACTACCATTCAGAACAGCGTACGGCCACATGTTGCAGCCTCTCATTGATTTTGACAGGCTGCTAATAGTGGGCTGTATGCTGCACCTGTGCCTTCCCAGATTTATGCTCCATGGGCAAAAGCTTCCATGTGCAGGAGTCCTAAATGCTTTTTTAACGACTTCAATAGCAGACATTTTCACCCCCTTCCTGCCCAAGCCACTTTTAAGTTTTCACCACTGCCACACTTTGTACGACAATTAATCAGTCATGCAACAGACAGAGCTCTTTATGGTGGTGGCTTTCTTTTAGTGATATTTAATCACCCCAGGTTTTTTATTTTATGCTATATAAACAAACGGCGAACAATTTGAAAAAAAGCTAATTTTTCTTTGTTTCCGTTATAAGATTTTGCAAATAATCATCTTTCTTTGACCACTTTCACACTGAGGTAGCATCGGCGGCAAAGCATCGCTATTTTTAGCGGCACTTAACTGCCAAATTCGCAGCACTATTCGGCCACTAGTGGGGTAGTTTTAGAAAGGGTTAAAAACCACTCGCAAAGCACCTCGGCAGAGGCGCTTTGCCGGCGGTTTAGCCACGGTGTCCCATTAATTTCAATGGGCAGGAGGGGTATACACACCATGCCAAAGATGCGGCTAGCAGAATTTTTTTTTTACCCTCCTGCTAGCGCACCGCTCCCAGTGTGAAAGTCCTCAGGGCTTTCACACTGGAGACAAAGCAGCGGCTGTGTCAGGTCGGTTTGCAATTGCTATTTTTAGCGCAATAGCAAAACGACCCAGTGTGAAAGGGGTCTTAAAGCGGAGTTCCACCCAAAAATGGAACTTCCGCTTTTCAGAACCCTCCCCCCCTCCGGTGTCACATTTGGCACCTTTCAGGGGGGAGCAGATACCTGTGTAATACAGTTATTTTGCTCCCACTTCTGGGCATAGATACCCGTGTCACCCGCCGGTATCTACGTCACTTCCGGTGCATTCTCAGTCCCCCCGGCTGTCTTCTGGGAGACATGCAGGTCCCAGAAGACAGCAGGGACCAGTAGGATAGCGCAGCGCGAGTCGCGCATGCACAGTAGGGAAGCCGCAAAGCCTTCCCTTGCCGAAGAGGGCAGTGGTAGCACCCGAGAGCCAAGCGTTAGATCGGCTTTGGGTGCCTACATCGCAGGCGCCCTGGACAGGTCAGTATTTTAACAGTCAGTAGCTGCAGTATTTGTAGCTGCTGACTTTACAAAAAAAAAACTATTCGGCGGACCTCGGCTTTAATAAATTTAGGTCAAAATGTATTCTGCTACATTTTTTTTGTAACAAATAACCAAACAACAAATGCGCTACTGGAAGAATATTCAAACATTCCCATAGACACACTCCTAAACCTTGTGGACAGCTTTCCCAGAAGAGTTGAAGCTGTTATAGCTGCAAAGGGTGGGCCAACTCAATATTGAACCCTAAGGACTAAGAACGGGATACCATTAATACGTGTGTGTGTGTGTGTGTCAATACGTTTGGTAATATAGTGTATATTACATAGTTTTTAAGACCAACTTTCACACATACTAAATCATTTACACTTAAGTGCAAATGATTTAGTATGTGTGAACATTAGAGAGTCTATAAACTATGGAATATACACTATATTACCAAAAGTATTGGGACACATGCCTTTACACACAAATGAACGTTAATGGCATCCCGGTTTAAGTCCGTAGGGTTCAATATTGAGTTGGCCCGCCCTTTGCAGCTATAACAGCTTCACCTCTTCTGGGAAGGCCGTCCACAAGGTTTAGGAGTGTGTCTATGGGAATGTTTGAATATTCTTCCAGAATCACATTTGTGAGATCAGGCACGTATGTGGATGAAAAGGCCTGGCTCGCAGTCTCCGCTCTAATTCATCCCAAAGGTGCTCTATCGGGTTGAGGTCAAGACTCTGTGCAGGCCAGTCAAGTTCCTCCACCCCAAACTCGATCATTCATGTCTTTATGGACCTTGCTTTGTGCACTGGTGTGCAGTAATGTTAGTACAGGAGGGGGCCATCCCTAAACTGTTTCCACAAAGTTGGAAGCATGAAATTGCCCAAAATTTCTTGGTATGATGATGCCTTCACTAAGAACTAATGGGACCAAGCCCAATCCCTGAAAAACAACCCCACACCATAATCCCCCCTCCATCAAATGATTTGGACCAGTGAACAAAGCAAGGTCCATAAAGACATGGATGAGTACATTTAGGCTGGAGAAACTTGACTGGCCTGCACAGAGTCCTGAAATCTGCACGATAGAACAACTTTAAGATGAATTAGAGTGGAGACTGCGAGCCAGGCCAACATCAGTGCCTGACCTCACAAATGCACTTCTGGAAGAATAATCAAATATTCTCATAGACACACTCCTAAACCTTGTGGACAGCCTTCCCAGAAATTTTGAAGCTGTTATAGCTGCAAAGGGTGGGTCAACTCAATATTGAACCCTACGGACTAAGACTGGGATGCCATTAAAGGTCATGTGCGTGTAAAAGCAGGTGTCCCAATACTTTTGTATATTTGAAACCGGATCAGTCCTGATGTAATGACTGCCCATCTCATTTCTTGAGGCCCTACCACATCATAAAAGTACAAAATATCCCCTTTTTGGAAAGTAGACAGTCCAAGGTATTTAGCAAGAGGAACACACAGCATAGGCATACTTATAATTACACCCAAAAACACATTCTGATATGCTGTGTGAGAATGTTTCACCCCTAGCCACATAGAGGGGCCTAAAATCCAAAGAGCACCTTTGGGGTTTCAAGGAGTGTAAACTTACGCATCCATTTTCCTGGACTACCCATCACATTTTTGGAGGCCCCAGAGCACCAGGACAGTGAAAACACCCACAAAATGATGCCAGTTTTCAAAGAAAATATTCCAAAGTATTTTATAAGAGGCAAAATTAGTCTTTGGGAAATAAAAATGTTTGCGACAAGTTTATGGAAAATTAATGAATGAATTCAACTTTGTGTTCAGAGGGTGGTGATAAATGGGGAGTACTCTGAATGGTCAGGGGTGGGGTCCCCCAGGGTTCTGTGCTAAGACCAATCCTATTTAATTTGTTCATAAACTACCTGGAGGATGGGGCAAGTTCAATCTCTGTGTTTGCCTACGATACTAAGCTAAGCAGGGCAATAACGTCTCTAGTGGTGATCAAATACCACTAAAAGAAAGCTTTATTTGTGGCAAAAAAAAGGACAATTTTATTTGGGTACAGCGTTGCACGACCATGCAATACTTAAAGTAACGCAGTGCCGTATCGTAAAAAAAAAAAAAAAAAAAAAAAAATGGCCTGGTCATTAAAGGGATAAAACCTTCCAGGGCTGAAGTGGTTAAATAAGCAGAGCTACTTATACAACTGAAGAGTAGGGAACATGCAAATTACAAACTGTGTCTGCATTCTAGAAAACAGCAGTTTCCTTGCTGGTTTGATATAAAAACTAATTTGAACAAATTAAAAAGAAAATGATTTACCAGTTTTTGCAACTCTTCTTGTGTCTGCATGCTATCCAGACATGTTTTGCACTGCAAGAATGCAGTTTTATAAAGGCTTTTCTTCACCTGAGAACCCCAAGCACTTGGCAGAGATGAAAGTGAAATGTGTTGCCAGAAAGATAAATTTTCTTCTTGCTCTGGAGGAAACATTTTGACAAAAGACACCTAAAGAAATGACACATGTATAAAAGATCACATTAACCAGTTTAAGTTCTTGCAGATGTATACCCCCTACAGACCATAGCATTTTTTACATTTCAGCTCTCAGACTTATTGTTTTGGTAATGCACTTGGTATTTATGATGCCAAAACATTCTTTCCCTTGGCAATATTGTCTAGCGAAAATTCTTTTCTTTTCTTTGCAATCTATGGATAAAACGTATTTTTCTATTTTTACCAATATTAGTTTTGTAACAGCCAGGTTTCCAGTAGATATAAAGGGCACATTTTATTCTATAATTTGTCTTGTTTATAAGGACACTAAAATAAGATTTCTATCAATAAAGCACAGTACCCACATTTTTTATTTATTTTTCTTCAACCTGCAAGGTTGCTTTAACTGACATCATATGCAAAACAAAGGTCATCCCTTTGAACCAAAATCCCACCCATTGGGATTGTCCATGCATCAAGTCCTTGTCTGATGTTTGTTACATATTATATCAAGTCACTGTATGCGAGATACCAAATTGCACCTCCCAAGACCAATGTCCAGTTGTAAGAAGAGACTTTTGTGTTTCTTCATTTAACGTGAGCAGTTATGCCCTTTCTTTAGAAGTCCACTGTAAGTCCATCTAAAATCGAATGGACTAGAGAAATGTGTCATATTATGAGAAAGGAGAATGTGACTGCACAACTACAGTACATGATAGATTTGAGAACAGAATAGAAGATTTCTCCACAAAAGGACCCCGGTCCTAACGATTTAAGACACATAGTTCCACTTTCTTCTTAGGGTGACCTTTCAATCTTCTCTTTTCGTATCTCTTGTACCTTTCTGCACACCCAGCTCATTACTTTACTCTCCCACACGTTTCTTAATTTATTCCAAACCTCCTCAAACTCGTTTCACCTTCCTAGATATCCCTGGAGACATTAAATGGTAACACCTTCAGCTTTGGATATGTAAGCAGGTTTGCAAATCACAGCATAAAATGGAACATATCTTTGTGTGAACATTTTGCTTCTAAATTTCCACTACAGGTTTACTATAAAATTGTATTACCCATTGGTGTCTATCCTATATCACATTGTACACTGATAAATGAATCAAAGTAGTTAAAATGTAGCAAAATAATGCTAAACAGTGCACATACTGTTCTAGAACAACAATTTACATTATCCAATACAAAATGTACCACATACATCACAAACATCCAATTTGTCAGCCAACACCTCCCGTTAAATATGTCCAGGGAGCTGTAGGGAAGCAAAAGGAGAATGGCATACTACACATGCCAAAAGTATGTAGATACAATGTCTTTGGGCATGTAGTAGTACAACCAAGGTCTACATATAGTTGGGTATTAGAAGCGCACCAACCCCACCCCCCAAAAGAAAAATCCCATTTACACACTTTACATTTTTCAACTTCACCTCTACAAATATGTAACAGGCCATTCTTGCAAACATCACCGACACCCAAAAACATGTTAAATCTACATGAGAACAATTACATTACATATTCACAGTAACAAGAATTCAACAAGATACTGCCTTGGCAGGTACCGTATATTTATTCAAGAAACTGTAAGCAACCATTTTTCACTGGCAAACACCAAAAATGTGTCATATCAAAAGTATAAAATCGTTCTTAACCACTTGCTGACCTCCCACCGTGGATGTACTGCTGCAAGGTGGCTCGGCTGCACAAATCGTCGTACCAGTACAGTGATTCGTGCACTATCTTTCATGGGGCATGCACATGCTCCGATAAACCAGCAGGGGGGCAAACCAGCAGGGGGGCCAATCAGCGGGTCTGGCAGACTCTATGTCCACCAGCCGCCCGCGATTATTTCCCGCAGAGACAGAATGGGGATCTGCCGTAATAAACCCGGCAGATCTCCATTGCGTCAGGGGAGAACACTGAGATCTGTCTTCCTGCTAAGCAGGAAGATGGGTTTGTGCATTTCCCCAGTCACACCGTTCGAAAACACAAACAGGGAACACATTTAACACCTTGATCGCCCCTAATGTTATAACACTGGCAGGGACGGGGTTAAGTACAACGTCAGTGCACATTTTTAGCACTAATCACTGTAATAATGAAGTGTTAAAAATGTCAGTTAGGTGTCCAATCTGTCCACCGCAATGTCGCAGTCCTGCTGAAAAAAATAAATAAAAAAAATCACTGATCGCCCCCATTACTAGTAAAAAATTAAAATTAAAAATGCCATAAATCTATCCACTATTTTGTAGACGCTATAACTTTTGCGCAAACCAATCAATATACACACTTATTGTTTTTTTTTTTAACTATGTAGAAGAATATATCTTGGCCTAAACTGAGGAATACATTTGTTTTTTATTTTATATATATTTTTTTTATTGGATATGAATTACACCAGAAAGTAAAAAAAAAAAAAAGATTTATTTTCAAATATGGCATTTTGTATTTGTTTATAGCGCAAAAAATAAAAACCGTAAAAGGTGATCAAATCCAACCAAAAGAAAGCTCCATTTGTGGTAAAAATTTTGTTTGGGTACAACATCGCACAACCGCGCAATTTTCAGCGTAACGCAGTGCTATATCGCATAAAAATAGGATTTTTATAACAGCTTACCTGTAAAATCCTTTTCTTGGAGTACACCACAGGACACAGAGCCTTAAATCATTACATAATGGTTGTATGGTCATCAGAGGTGATTGGACACTGGCACAACCAATAAAAAGACAGTTCCCCCTCCATATAATCCCTCCGATCAGGGAAGTACCTTAGTTTTGTAGCAAGCAATAAGGTTCCCATAAGAAGGGGGGACCTCTGTGTCCAAGAAAAGGATTTTTACAGGTAAGCGGTTATAAAAATCCTATTTTCTTTATCATACATCACGGGACACAGAGCTTTAAATCATTGCCTAATGGGATGTCCCAGAGCAATGCTCAATATGAAGGGGGGGGGGGGGGGGGCCCCAGATCCGAGCCGGTCGTAAACGGACAAGAAGCCCTAGACTGCTGCCTGCAGTACACTGCGCCCAAAAGGCAGAATACTCATGTCCTCTTACATCTATTTGATAGAATTTGGTGAATGTATGGACTGAAGACCAAGTTGCAGCTTTGCAGATCTGAACCATCGAAGCCTGGTGATGCACTGCCCATGAAGCACTCATAGCTCTGATCGAGTGCGCCTTAAAGGGGTTGTAAAGGTAATTTTTTTTTCCCTAAATAGCTTCCTTTGCCTGAGTGCAGTCCTCCTTCACTTACCTCATCCTTCGATTTTGCTTTTAAATGTCCTTATTTCTTCTGAGAAATCCTCACTTCATGTTCTTCTGTCCAACTAAACACTGTAATGCGACACTTTCTCCCTGGTGTGCAGAAAGCCTCTTGAGGGGCGAGCAGGAGTGTCAGGACGCCCACTAACACACAGCTCCTTTCTCTATCTGCAAAGTAGATAGTGTCCTGACCCTCCTGCTGACCCCCCTCAAGAGGCTTTCTCCACACCAGGGAGAAAGTGTCGCATTACTGTGTTTAGTTCCAGACAGAAAAACAGGAAGTGAGGATTTCTCAGAAGAAATAAGGATAATTAAAAGCAAAATCGAAGGATGAGGTAAGTGAAGGAGGAATGCACTAATGTAAAGGAAGCTATTTAGGGGGAAAAAATTACCTTTACAACCCCTTTAACAGAAGGAGGAATCTTGTTCCTTAAACCATAAGCTTGAAAAATAACTTGTCAAATCCATCAGGCAATGGTGGATTTTGATGCCTTCTTGGGACCATCTGCAATACATACACCTTTACTGCTCTCACTACACCTAGAGTGCAATAACTTTTCCTCCACTGTTTGGAAAAAAGGAAGGCAAAGTAATATCTTGATTGAAATGAAATGTCGACACCACCTTTGGTAAAAAGGTTGAATGGGGTGGTAAAACAATCTTGTCCTTGTGACAAATTAAATAAGGCTTTTTTCAAGAAAGAGCTGCTAATTCAGATACTCTTCTAGCTGAAGAGATAGTAATCAAAAAGGCCAATTTCCTGCTTAAAAGAATCAGTGGAATACGGCGAATAGGTTCAATAGGTTGCTTCTGCAACACAGACAATACTAAATTCAGATCCCATGGGCATAAGGGAGACTTGACTGGCGGATTGATCAATCCGCAGTACCCCCTGAATGAAAGCCCGAACTAGGGAATGAGATGGCAGCAGTCTTTGAAAAAAAAGACTGATAGAGCCGATATTTGCCCCTTAATGGTACTAAGGGCTAATTTCATATCCAACCCTAACTAGCAAAAGGCAAGAATCCTACTTCTGTCATATCTTTGAGGATTCCATTTGTTCGTTTCACTCCATGAAAAAGCAGAGTTAGATTCTTACTGGTAACTCTGTTTCCAGTAGTCTTCCAAGGCAGCCCTTGAGAGATGAAGCTTTTAGAGGCGGTCCCTCAGGTCCCTGGTCAGTCATCCCCGAGAACCGAAGGCCGGAATCTGAAATGATATAGAATACACAACACAACCCCACAAGGTTAGACATTTTAGGGTGGGATCGTGCTGCTTTGGAAGACTACTGGAAACAGAGTTACCGGTAAGAATCTAACTCTGCTTTTTCCCCAGTCTTCCAAGTCAGCCCTTGAAAGGATAATCAAGAACTCACCAGATCTAGGGTGGGACAACAGCTTGGAGGACTTTCCTACCAAAAGCCTGGTCCTGGCTGGAAATCAGATCCAGTCTGTAATGCTGCACAAAAGTCGAGAATCTTGACCAGGTTGCAGCTTTGCATATTTGTTCTGGAGTGGCTCCTGCCTTTTCTGCCCACGAGGCTGCTGAAGCCCTTGTAGAATGAGCTTTAAGTTCTTTTGGCTGTGTTTTTTCCATAACACTAACATTCCAGAATAGTCGCCTTGATCCATCTGGCGATTGTATTTTTGGACGCTTGTTTGCCCTTTTGTTGACCGGCATATGAAATAAATAACGCATCTGACGTTCTGAAGTCATTGGATACTTCTAGGTATTGAAGTAGACACCTTATGACATCCAGGAAGCTTAATTCTTGCTCTTTACTGTTTTTTGGTGAACTGCAAAATGAAGGTAAAACTATATCCTGGGATTTATGAAAAGTTGTCGTCACTTTTGGAGTAAATCCTGGATCTGTTTGAAGAACTATTCGATCATCATAGATCTTCAAAAAAGGTTCTCTAACCGATAAAGCTTGTATTTCTCCTATGCTTCGTGCCGTTGTGATGGCTACGAGAAAAACAGTCTTTAAAGTTAATAATCTCAAAGATGTTTCTTACAGTGGCTCGAAAGGAGGCTAGGAAAGGACGACTTCTTATCTGCTGTTCTCTCCAAATCCTCGTCTAGGCCGGACCCAAAAAGCAAATCTTCTGTGAAAGGTAAATTGCATAATCTTGTTTTGGATGCGGCATCACCTGTCCAGGTTTTCATCCAAATTGCATGTCTTGCTGCGACAGCTAGTCCACCTGACCTTGCTGACAGTTTAACAGACTCTGCAGAAGCATCTGCAATGTAACCTACTGCTTTGGAGAGTACTGGAAGCGTCTTCAGGATCTCCTCTCTAGGTGTCCCATTCTTGATATGGTCATGTAACTGGGTTAACCAGAATTCCAGGTTTCTTGCCACACAGGGGGTAGCTAGCGCTGGTTTTAGGCTAGCGACACTTGCCTCCCAGGCTCTTTTTAGGATGATATCACCCTTCTTATCCATGGCGTCCTTTAAGTGCCCCATGTCTTCAAAGCCCAACAAAGAATTTTTAGAGATTTTGGAAAGTGGTGCATCCAGTAATCGCTTTTTGTGACTTGCCGCAAAATGTTTTTTTTTTCTCTGGATCTGTCCAGGACGCCTGGATCTGTGCAGGACGCCATGGATAAGAAGGGTAATATCATCCTAAAAAGAGCCTGGGAGGCAAGTGTCGCTAGCCTAAAACCAGCGCTAGCTACCACCTGTGTGGCAAGAAACCTGGAATTCTGGTTATCACCTGATGAACTGAGAACAACTTGGAATTCTTCTTCCTCAGACCCTGGTACATTGGGTCATGCTTGGAAGGTTCTTCCTTTTCATGTTCAATTTCCAGGGTTTCATAAATGGCCCCAAGCAAATCATCCACATCCTCAAGTGACAATTTGAAATTGGGTCCCTTTCTTCTTTCTTCACCCCCCCCCCCCCCTCCTGTTCTGGTTCTGAGTCGTCGCTGGCCACCACGCTAGCTGCGCTGCTGGCTCCCTTACAGACTCTTGCGACCCTGATGCGGCTTCCGATCTGGGTGAAGCTATAGGAGAGGGACTTCCACAAGGAATTGTTGGGGTTTTGACCTCTGTTATAATTTTTGTTGAGATCCTTAAGTGAAAGGAAAGTGGGGTTACCCATTTTGTTTTGGGTGGTCTGGTCTGATATAGGAACAAGGGAGTATTGGACTTTATTTTCCTATTAGACTGAATCATTTTAAATTCTTTTATATTACAAATTCTCGTTTGTGAGAGCACAGGAAACTTAAAGCTTGCGGCTAAGCTGTTTTGCAGAATGTGTGAAACATTCTTTTCAAAGTGTGAAGTACTGGCTAAAATTTTATAGACATATAGATTTTATAAACAAAGGCCCAGATTCAAGAAGCAATTGCGCCTGTGTAACCATAGGTTACACAGCGCAATTGCTTACTTGCTCCGGCGTTACGAATGCTCCTGATTCAGGAACATCGTAACGCCGACTGCAGCCTAAAATCTGCGTGGCATAAGGCTCTTGTGCCACGCATATTTTAGGCTGCATTCTTGCGATGACCGCTAGGGGGCGCTCCCATTGTGCTCAGTGTATAGTATGCAAATTGCATACTAACACCGATTC
The DNA here is from genome assembly GCF_905171775.1 of Rana temporaria. NCBI lineage: Eukaryota > Metazoa > Chordata > Amphibia > Anura > Ranidae > Rana > Rana temporaria. The sequence continues at coordinate 96,662,827 of NC_053495.1, forward strand.
ACAATGTTGCGCAAGCCCTGTGTACGCAAGTTACGTAGTTTCCGTACGGCGTGTTTAGCGTAAGGCTGCCCCTTCTAAATAGTAGGGGCCGCCAATGCTAAAGTATACCCGTCGTTCCCGCGTCGCGAAATTTGAATTTCACGTAGTTTGCGTAAGTGATTCGTGAATGGCGCTGGACGCCATTCACGTTCACTTGGAAGCAAATGACGTCCTTGCGACGTCATTTGCCGCAATGCACGTCGGGAAAGTTTCCCGACGGAGAATGCGCTCTACGCGGGAGCGCGCCTAATTTAAATGATTCCCGTCCCCTACGGGATCATTTAAATTGCGTGCTCTAGCGCCGGGCAATTTTGCCGGTGCGCCCGCGCAATTCACGGAGCTTCTGCTCCTTGAATCAAGGGCAGCAGAGCAAATTTGCCGGGGCGCAGGGCAAAATCGTTGCCCTGCGCCTCCGTAAATAATGCGCAGATCTCTTTGAATCCGGGCCAAAGCTTATTAATTAGTGTGAGACAATGGTCAGATGAGTAATATCTCTGAGCTAATTGTGTATTTTAAGAAATTTACTAATATGGTATTAGGAGCTTATGTGAACAATTTTGGTATAAGATATATACTGTAAGAAATATTGTAACCTGATTGGTTGGTCCACGAAGAGAGGATGTACCTCAGTTTTTAATAAAACCAGCCGAATCCCGGAAATAAATTGCAATTTTGCTACACGATACATGTGTCAGTGTCTTGCCGATTACCCGATCGATTGTAGGACTCCTCGTACCCAAAGCAGAAAAATAGCAAACCTTACATTAAGGTGTTAGCCATCTCATCTCTTACAGATCCAAACAATTTTGCATACACATCTTCAGACTGCTTTTTAACCAGCATGTCAATGCAACCTTTGCATAGCGGTTCTGTATACTCTAATGCTAACTTGTTAGCACATTTTGCACACCGCTTTTTGTGATTGGGTTTTGGGTCCTTAGGCGTTTTCACCTGTTAACAGATAAAACACAGGGCCCCATGGCGGTGAGATTTACGTACACTCCACCATATCACACTACAGACCACACCCGGTGACAGTAGTACCCCTGTAAGACCCCCCCAGCTAAGCTAGTGCCATCACCAACTAGTTGCTCTCCCCTTTAACAATGGATACAAAAGGTCACCCACTGGTGCCTACCTGTATCCTGCTGGTACACTCGTTTCCCGAAGCCTGGGTTGATGGAACTTCATCCTCCTCCTGCATTCTGGGCACCTGTGGCATCCGATACTATCGTCCGCAGCCGTCCACGTGTTTGTACCAGAGCCGCCATTCATTCTCCCCGCGCCTTTAAGGGGTAGGACCAGGTCCCCGGCGCACGTCGATGACGTCATCCCTCCCCGGACGTGACGCCCCTCGTCTTCCGGATCAAGCTGGCTTCCCACGTGGGTACACGTCCCCCCGCCGGAGCCTGCCAAGGGGATGCCGCACCTCCGCCTCTCTCCACGCCTGGGCACAGAGGGAGAATGAACCCGGGACACCTCCTACATCCAACACAGAGGGTTGCCCGTGGCCATGAAAAAAGACCGACCTCCACCGCTATCTAAATGGCGCTGGTGAGTCCCCTGACCCCCTGCCATACCGAGGCTCCACTGTGTCTCCCAGGTTCTGTTGTGCCTCCGCAAGCTGCGCACAAACCACCGCTGCTACGTAGACACTTCCACGTCAGCCCATGGGAGATGGAGCCCCTCTTCAGGTCCCTGGCAACATGTCTCCTCCGGGTGGAGGAAACACTAAGACTGACCAGGGACCTGAGGGACCGCCTCTTAAAGGGTGAAAAATTAGTGGCAATGTGTTTCCTGACTGAGGGGAGGAGCTCCATCTCTCAAGGGCTGACTTGGAAGACGACTGGGGAAACATATGTTTTCCAGACTCTATAGTAAATAAGCCTGAAAGCTGGCTTTCTGGCATTAAGTGTAGAAAGCACTGGACCCGAGATCCCTCATTTCTACAGAATGTGGGTTTTCAGCAGCCAAGCCATCAAATTTAGCTCTTGTAAGGAAGGATGGAACACTGGACCTTGCGACAGCAGGTTGTGACGAAGTGGAAGCTTCCAAGGTTTTTCTACCGCCATCTTTATGATTTTAGGGTACCAGGATCTTCTGGGCCAATTTGGGGCCACTAAGATTACAGGAATTCTTTCCTTCTTGATCCTGCAAACTAACCTTTGTAAGAGAGCGATCAGCGGAAACGCATATATCAGTGAAAATTTATTCCACGGAATTATTAGAGCATCCGATCCGTAGGCCAGAGGATCTCTCATCCTGCACACAAAGTTGTCCAACTTCTTCTTGAACCTGGAAGCTAGCAGAGATTGGATCTTCCTGTTCCATGTGGCTAAGATACTGCCTTGAAGTAGTCTCAAGTGAAACTGGGCGTAAGGGATAGCCTCAAAGGAGGCTACCATCTTCCCTAGCAGCCTCATGCAAAGGCGAATAGACGGCTTTTTCTTTGCCTTGACCTTGTGGATCAGGTCCTTTAGCGACTTGATCTTTTGTTCTGGCAGGAATACCCTGCCTTGGGCTGTGTCTATGATCATGCCCAAATACTCTACCCTTTTTTGGGCTTGTAGAGAGAATTTTTGTAGGTTTACAATCCATCCCAACTGTTCCAGGTATTTTATTGTGGTGAGCACAGCGTGATCTAATCCTGCCACTGACTGATCTATCACAAGTAGATCATCTAGATAGGCCATTACTGCTATGCCCTGTACCCTCAGATTTGCCAACAGAGGGGCTAGTACCTTTGTAAATACCCGTGGGGCGGTAGCCACCCCAAAAGGCAGAGCCACAAACTCGAAGTGCCGATGTTCTACCACGAACCTTAAAAATCTTTGGTGCGCGGGATGGATAGGCACATGTAAATATGCTTCCTTGATGTCCATCAACGCCATAAATTCTCCGCCTTGTAGGGAGACGACCACTGATCGAATAGTTTCCATTTGGAAATGGTGAATGTTCAGAAACTGATTTTGAGATCTTAGATCCAGGATGGGTCCGACATCTCCATTTGGTTTTGGAATCACAAAGAGGTTTGAATAAAAACATGAACCTTGCTTCTTTAGGGGTACTTCTGTGATCATCCCTTGGGACAGCAAGTGATCCAATCCTTTGAAGAAGAACACTCTTTTTAGTGGATCTTTGGAGAGCCTTGAGCTTCGGAAAGCTGGGAATTCCAGTTGGTATCCTAAGGATACTTTGGATACTAGCCATCTGTCCTGGATTTCTGTCTGCCATGCCGCTGAAAACTACCGAAGTCGTCCCCCCACTCGGCAGAGCGAGGGCACCCCTTCATGAAGAGGTTTTGGGGTTTTGCTTGCTAGCCATTGAACCCTACACTGCTTCTTGTTTTTCTGGGCTTGGTCTTCCTCAGCGTTTGTGGCTGGCTGAAAATGCCGTCGCCACTGGCTGGAGCTAGATCTACCAGGAGCCGGGGAGATAAAACACTTAAAACAAGGACACTTTTTTTTCCTTTTTCTCTGGTAAAAGGGTAGTTTTACTGCTCGATATCTTTTGGATATATTTCTCCAAATCTTCCCCAAAGGAGGTGTTCACCATGTAAGGGGAAGCTGGCCAAAAGCTTTTTGCATGGAGCTTCTGCTGACCAATGCTTCAGTCAAAGAATTCTGCGCATAAGCACCAGCTGCAGCATGAGGCGGGATGCCTGTTGGATAGACTCTAATGGCACCCACTGTAAAACATAAGGCCCTAGGCATATTCTTCCAAAATTTGACCTGTTCAGCAGTCAGATCTTTCATCCCCTGTTTCACCTGGTCCTTTAAGACCTGACACATACCCACCGCTGCTACAGCAGGTTGGGTTACTGTGCCTGCCAGGAGGAAGGATGATTTTAGTAACGATTCAAACCTTTTTTCAGAAGGATCTTTAAATACCTGGGCGGTTCACACTAGGGCGACACGACTTCCAGCGCGAATTTCAGAGGCGACTCCGACACGACTTGAACATGAACCACAGGGCGATCTGGGGCGATTTACAACACTACTTGAAGTCGTCTGCAGGACAGGAGACTTTCCAGTGGCCAATAAAACAACAATCAGCTCTGGGAGAGGGAGGGGGGCAGGAGAGGTTTGCCTGAGAAATGTATGTTATCTTCCTGGAAAGTCGCTTCAGTTAAGACAGTGATCCGACTTCTGAGGCGACTTCCATTGAAATCAATGGGTACAAATCGCCTACAAGTCGGATTAAAGTAGTACAGGAACCTTTTCTGAAGTCGGATCGCCTTGAGTCGTGTGTATTAACACCGCTCCCATTCACTTCCATTGTTTTTCTCTACAGCACGACTTGGGACGACTTGAGGCGACATGAAGCGACATGAAGTCGAGGCGACATGAAGCGACATGAAGTCGGATCGCAAGTCGCCCCAGTGTGAACCGGCTCTAAGAGTCGGTTCACACTAGGGCGACACGACTTCCAGCATGACTTTCAGAAGCAACTCCAACACGACTTGAACATGAACCACAGGGCGATCTGGGGCGATTTATAACACGATTTGAAGTCGTCTCCAGGACAGGAGACATACCAGTGGCCAATAAAACAACCATCAGCTCTGGGAGAGGGAGGGGTTTGCCTGAGAAATGTATGTTATCTTCCTGGAAAGTAGCTTCAGTTAAGACAGTGATCCGACTTCTGAGGCGACTTCCATTGAAATGAATGGGTACAAATTGCCTACAAGTTGGATTAAAGTAGTACAGGAACCTTTTCTGAAGTCGGATCGCCTTGAGTCATGTGTATTAACACTGCTCCCATTCACTTCCATTGTTTTTCTCTACAGCACGACTTGGGACGACTTGAGCCGATATGAAGTCGGATCGCAAGTCGCCCCAGTGTGAACCGGCTCTAAGGCTTTTGTTTACAGAAGAAATCGCTGCATCCACAGAAGGTAGACTCCACTTATTGGTAAACTTCTCCTCCATAGGATAAAGCACTTCAAACTTCCTAGGAGGAGAAAAACACTTGTCTGGGTTTTTCCAGTCTGCGTAAATCAGATTCTCCAATAAAGGATGAATCAGAAAGGCACAAGCAGCCTGTGGGGATTTTAACAAACCCAGAAAGGAGACAGGTGATTCAGTTAACTCCTTAGAGTGTAATCTGAATGTGGAGCGCACTGCTTCAGTACAATATTGCACCTGTAATTTTAGCACCTGAGATGAAGAAAAAGGTTCCTCTGATAGCTCTGATCCTTCAGAGTCCTCATCCTCCTCAGATCTTTCTGCAAAGAGATCTAAAACAGGAGGAGATCTGCTTTGCATTTTGTCCTTTTCTGAGGACTTTGCGATTAACGCAGCGATTCTCCCTTAAATTGTTTAAGGCTGTTGCCAAAGTGTCTTCAGTGACATTTGCAGGCACAGGCACCACAGGAGAGGCTGCAACTCCTGAAAGAGGTAATGGCTCATCCTGTATAAATATTTCAGGTATTACAGGAGATGAGGGTACCGAGCAGGCACGAGCAGGCGCGGCTAGAACCTCCTGTCTCTGGCGGCGATGCTTTTTCTCCCAGAGCTGCTTCTTTGGGAAGACATAATGCTAAGCAAAGCCAAGGTACCAACAAATGCATATACTACTGTGCTAGTTTAGCAATCTACATATAAGTATGCAACTAATAACACACAGTTTCATGCCAGTGTGGGTGTCTTATCCTTTGGGAGTGCTCAGCCAACCACATGGTAATCTTACGTACCCTTAAACGCTGCTATTTCCCTTGCAGGGAAGCTACAGATATATTAGGTTTGTTTCTTCATGTCTGACCGTCATTAAAAGCATGCCATTGAGGCCGGACCCCCCTATACTGAGATCGTCATAAAGTGCGCGCGCGTCCTAGGGGCATCCTCCGCACCCCTGTGTGGTTCATGGCGTTGTCCTGTGTTTGGAGATCCTTCAGCTTTCTAAAGAAGAGGGCAATACAGAGCTTGCAGCGAAAGGAGTGTGCTTGTCATTTGGACTGACACGGCTTTGGTATTTTGGTGAGTAAAAACTCAGCTCTTTACTCCCTCCAGTGGCGGCTTAAAAAATTACACCCACTCTAAAATAGGAAAAAAGTCCCTAAGTTTAAAACCTAGGACTTTTTCCTAACTCACCTTGTCCCCGCCGCAGGTTCTCTGCCAGGCAGATAGCAATCTTACCCCATCTCGGCGGGGTCTGCTTGCCAACCTTCAGGGGTATGGGTTCCTACTTAAAGGAGACCTCTTCCCTGGGCCTTGTAAAAGACGCTTACCAGGACTTTTAGCGTATAGAGTGAAAGTGCTGGACCCCAGTCCTCTGGAGAGAGACATTAAAGGAGCCACCTTGTCCAGGAGGTCCGAATACCATCCAGTTTTGGCGAAATATAATTACCGTATTTATCGGCGTATACCGCACACTTTTTTGCCCTGAAATTCAGGGCAAAATCGTGGGTGCGCGATATACGCCGACACCCGCGCCAAGTTTGAACTACTGCACCGGCATATACCGAGTGCAGTACACTCGTGTATAGTCGGGCAGGTTTGGCTCCTCTCGCAGTCACGTCCTGGACGTACAAGGACACACAGGACGTGACCGCGAGAGGAGACGAGCCTGCCCGACTATACACAAGTGTACTGCGCTCGGTATATGCCGGCACAGTAGTTCAAACTCAGCGCGGGAAGCGGAGATCGAGCGGGGAGGACACCGCAGAAGGACGCCAGACCCGACGAGGACACCACTGAAGCCGCAGGCGGACGTCGGACCCGATGAGGCCGCTGCGCAAGACACCAAAACTAAGTACTAAAATCTTTTTTTCACAGGAATGCGGGTCCACTTTAGAGGTGCGCGTAATACGCCGGAGCGAGCAATACCCCGATAAATACGGTAAGTGTCTTGGATGGACCCACAGTGTAGCTCTCTACACTCATAGGGCTTCTTGGGCAGAGCTTTCTTCAGCACATTTTCCTTGCGTCCAACACCTTAGACACTGGCGAAAAAACTAAGGTACTTCCCTGATGGGAGGGGTTATATGGAGGGGAACTGTCTTTGATTGGTGACCATACAATCCATTATGTAATGATTTAAGGCTCTGTGTCCCGTGGTGTACGATAAAGAAAATGGCCTGGTCATTAAGGGGGTAAATCCTCCTGGGGTTGAAGTGGTTAAAAAGCCACTGAATGCATCAGTAAGTTAACCACTTGACCGCAGGAAGATTTACCCTCCTTCATGACCAGGCCATTTTTGCAATAAGGCACTGCATTATTTTAACTGACAATTGCGTGGTCATGCTGTATCTAAATAAAATACAGCGCCTTGCAAAAGTATTCACCCCCCTTGGCTTTTTACCCATTTTGTTACATTACAACCTTTAGTTCAATGTTTTTTTTTAATCTGAATTATATGTGATGGATCAGAACACAATAGTATAAGTTGGTGAAGTAAAATTAGAAAAATATTTACATAAAACCATTTTTCAGCCTAGGTTCACACTGCTGCGAATTCAGAATCGCGGTAAAATGCGATTTTACCGCGATTTCGCGGCCGCGATTTCGCCGCGATTTTGGCAGAAATTTAATGTAAATCGCGGCCCAAAATCGCAAAAAGTAGTACAGGAACTACTTTTTGAAATCGCAGATGTGGCGTCGCACTGATTAGGACAGTGCCATTGCCGACAATTGCCGCCGATTTGAGATGCGATTTGACATGTCAAATCGCATCTCAAATTGTTCCAAATCGTACCCAGTGTGAACCAGGGCTAAGAAATAAAAAACTGATTGGCATGTGCGTATGTATGTGCCTTTGTTATGAAGCCTATAAAAAGCTCTGGTGCAACCAATTACCTTCAGAAGTCACATAATTAGTGAAATGATGTCCACCTGTGTGAAATCTAAGTGTCACATGATCTGTCATTACATATAAACATCTTTTTGAAAGGCCCCAGAGGCTGCAACATCCAAGCAAGAGGCACTAACCAAACACTGCCATGAAGACCAAGGAACTCTCCAAACAAGTAAAGGACAATGTTGGTGAAAAGTACAAGTCAGGGTTGGGGTATAAAAAAATATCCAAATCTTTGAGGATCCCTAGGAGCGCCATCAAATCTATCATAACCAAATGGAAAGAACATGGCACAACAGCAAACCTACCGAGAGACGGCCACACACCAAAACTCACGGATCGGCCAAAGAGGGCATTAATCAGAGAGGCAGCACAGAGACCTAAGGAAACCCTGGAGGACCTGCAGAGTTCCACAGCAGAGACTGGAGTATCTGTACATAGGACGACAATAAGCTGTATGCTCCATAGAGTTTGGATTTATAGCAGAGTGGCCAGAAGAAAGCCATTACTTTCAGCAAAACACAAAATGGCACGTTTTGAGTTTGCAAAAAGGCATGTCGGAGACTCCCAAAATGTATGAAGGAAGGTGTTCTGGTCTGATGAGACTAAAAAACTTTTTGGCCATCAAAGAAAACACTGTCGGGTGCAAACCCAACACATCACCCAAAGAACAGCATCCTCCCCCAGTGTAACATGGTGGTGGCAGCATCATGCTGTGGGGATGTTTTTCAGCAGTCGGGACTGGGAAAATCGGTCAGAGTTGAAGGAAAGATGGATGGTGATATTCTTGAGCAAAACCTGTATCACCCTTTGTGCGATTTGAGGCTAGGGCGGAGGTTCACCTTCCAGCAGGACAATGACCCCCAAAACACTGCTAAAGCAAAACTCGAGTGGTTTAAGGGGAAACCTATCTCTTCACAGGTGAGGCAAAAGGCACTAGAGCAGTCTTCCATTGCATGCAATCATGCCTTCCCAAATGGCCATATATAGAGACAGGGATTACTGCACTTAAAAATGAATTGAAATATATTCACATACAAGTAAATTACATATCCTTCCAATTTAACAGTTTCAGGCTGCAAGGCTTGCGCCTTTCTTCAGATCTGAACAAGCATGATACAACAGTACTTTAACATATTTTTTCGTCTACATTTTTAACCAGGAATCAATTAGATACTAATGAAACAAAAATGTAATCAAGTAAAGAAATTTGTACAACTCCATCCTAAATCCTAGAGAGACAGCAAAACGAGATGCAATCACCCTCCAACATCACATAGAAAGAATTCCAGTAGCAACCGATTACCAAAAAGGTAGATATATGTATACAAAATTATTATTATTAGTGGATAATATCAGAAGAGTAACCCTATATATACACATTTTTGGTAGAGGTGCGCATCTTCACTGGTGTCACGATTTGATTAGGATTATTCCATTAACGGTACGTTTCGATTCCATGATGCATCACCAGTAAAGGGAACTCTTAAGCCTCATACACACGATCGGAATTTCATCGGACAAAGCGTTAGACTTTTGTCTGAAGGTCGTTGGCCAGGAACTTGTATTGCATACAAACGGCAAAGAATTGTCGGCCAACAAACACAAAACAACATTTTTTTTTTCAGTTCTTTAGCGCCACCCTTTGGACAACTTCTGCTAATGTTGTGTTATGGTGAGCATTGCTTCTGAGCAAGCATGTTTGTACTTTAAAGTTTTGTCCGACGGACTTGTGTACACACGATCGGAAAATCCGACAACACACATTTTTTGGCGGACAATTTTAAAGCATGCCATCTCACATTTGTCTTTGGAAAATCCGACAATTGTCCGATGGAGCACACAAACGGTCAGATTTTCCGACAACAGCCTGTCATCACATAATCCCTGTTGGATAATCCGATTGTGTGTATGAGGCTTAAAGGTGTGAGCATACTGTGACAGGAAGTCAGGTAAATCTGGGGGTGTTGTCACAGACGGGAGAGACATTTCTGCCTTGTTTAGAAAATTCACCATTTACTATCAGGTGTCGGCTGCAGAGGTAGCCAGAAAGGTTTAAGGACGTCGGATAGCTTCAGCTGTTCAGAATGAGGCAATTAAGGCCTCTATATGTTGTCCAGAGGACTACTACTGAATGCTGCATCCTGAGGCTTGTTGAGTTAAGGAGAGCAGTGAGCTGAGGAAGACTTCTGAAGGTGAAGTGGTTGTTGATATTTTTGCTGTGTGATAAAAAAAATCAAAAAGACTATTGTTTTCTGCTGGAAGACCAGCAGTGTCTGCCCAGCAGTAGGCTGTGCCAGACTCCATAGGTAGGTTCCTGTGTTGTGAAGGTAGACGGCTCAAGTGGCCAGGGTTTATTTTATGTTTTGTTTTGTATATGCTGTTTGGATGCTTGCACTTGTTTCCAGCAATATGGAAGAATAAACCATAATCCTTGTTTTTCAACCACCCTCGGCTGCCTCTCTGTATAGTTCAGTGTGTAGTGAACCCACTCAGGAGGTCACACACCCCCGCTACCGAGCTAACCCCTTACACATGGTGGAGTGCCGTGGGCAGTTAAAGTAAAGCCAAAATGGAGGAGATACTGAAGCAGCTGGCTATAGCAAATGCAAATCAACAGCAGAAAAATGCAGGTTTACAGCGGAGTCTTGCATCCCACAAGAGAGGACCAGAAGGTTGATCTGTTACCATTGCCGGGAAGAGGGACATGTAGCAGCGGTTTGCCCAGCGGTTGATGAACCCATGCAGTGTGACTTTGACAGAGAGACGACAGTCCCTTTTTGCAACCACATGCACTGCAGTAAAGGGCAATGAGAAACCTTTATGTAGAATGTGCTTAGATGGTAAAGATGTTGTGGTATTGTTGGATTCAGGTAGCATGGTCACCTTGGTGAAAAGTGATCTAGTGGTGGGAAAAACCTTACATCCTAGGAAAAAAGCTGTAGTTTGTGTACATGGGGACACTCGAGAATATCCGGCGACTACGGTTTCCTTTGAAACCTCCCTCGGTAACTTGTGTCACCAAGTGAGCCTAGTTCCCCGACTGCCACATGACGCCATTGTTGGAAGGGATTTCCCAAAGTTCTAGGAACTCTGGGGTTGCCCAGATTCCCCAGTAAGTGGTTCTTCTGAGCCTGAACCATCTACTCCAGAATCCTCTAACTGTGAGGATTCTCCTGAGTTTCCGTTCTCAGTCTTAGCAGGGGAAACACCAGTCCCTAGGGAGGAGCCGGCTACCTTCGAAGAGGAACAGCGGCCGATAGGGTTTGATGACCTTGCTTATCACTGAGCAATTGAGGGATCCCACATTGCTAAGAGCCCGGGAGAATGTAGTGAACATAGATGGGGAGTTAGTTAACCCTGACGAGAGGGTTGCCCTCCCTTACTTCATTATTGAAAGGCACCTGTTATATCGAGTGTCACAGAGCATAGAGGACACCATTGAGCAACTGGTAGTGCCTAAACTGTACCGCAAGATGGTGTTGGAACTGGCCCATGGGCACATTCTTGGGGGACATTTGGGAGCAGAAAAAACCTGGGAGAGAATCATCCAGAGGTTTTATTGGCCTGGGATCACTAAGGAAGTGTAATGCTCTTCCTGTCCAGTGTGTCAGAATACTGCACCCATGCCACATTTTCGCAGTCCGTTGGTACCCCTGCCAATTATTGAGGTCCCTTTTGAGAGGATCGCCATGGACTTGGTTGGCCCCTTATTGAAGTCCACTAGAGGGCACCAGCACATCTTGGTAATAATGGACTATGCCACCCCTTACCCAGAAGCGATTCCTCTCAGAAACACCTCTGCTAAAACCATTGCTAAAGAGTTATTTCAGGTTTTCAGCAGTGTGGGTCTCCCTAAGGAAATCCTAACTGACCAGGGCACCCCGTTTATGTCTAGGGTGACTAGAGAACTTTGTAAACTCCTGAAAGTGCCCCAATTACGTACATCAGTATATCACCCTCAAACAGACGGGTTAGTGGAAAGGTTTAATAAAACCTTAAAACAAATGTTGAGGAAGGTGGTGGATAAAGACAGAAAGAATTGGGATTATCTGCTCCCTTATCTGATTTTTGCCATAAGAGAGGTTCCCCAATCATCCACAGGGTTCTCTGCGTTTGAGTTACTGTATGGGAGGCCCCCCCGGGGCCTACTGGACATTGCCAGGGAAACATGGGAGAGCGAGAGTTCCCTGCATCGAAGTGTGATTGAACATGTGGCACAAATGCAAGATAGAATTGCCCAAGTGATGCCGATTGTGAAGGTACATTTAGCCCAAGCCCAGTTGGCTCAAAGGATTTACAATCGTGGGACCCAGGTCCGTTCCTTTGCACCTGGTGATAGGGTGTTGGTGCTGGTCCCCACGGTCGAAAGTAAATTCCTAGCCAAATGGCAGGGTCCCTATGAAGTGTTGGAGAAAATGGGGGTGGTGAATTATAAAATTAGCCAACCGGGAAGACGAAAACCTGAGCAGCTCTATCACGTGAACTTGTTGAAACCATGGAAGGATAGAGAGTCCTTGGTCGCTAAGACTACCCGATCTTCTGCTCCGTTTAACCTGGCTGTCCCTGAAGTTGGGATAGCGGAGACTCTGTCCAAAACTCAGCAACAGGAGGCTAAAAGAGTTTGTGCTCCGAAATAGGGAGAAGTTTTCAGACTTGCCAGGTTGGGTCTCCGGAGTTGAACATGACATTATAACCACACCAGGGGATAAGGTCAAGTTGAAGCCCTATCAAATTCCAGAAGCCCGGCGAGAGGCAATTCGCCAGGGAGTAAAAAAAAATGCTTGAGCTAGGGGTGATAGAAGAGTCAAATAGTGATTGGTCCAGTACCCAAACCAGATAGAAGTTGGCGGTTTTGTAATGATTTTCGCCACCTGAATAAAATCACTAAGTTTGACACCTATCCTATGCCCCGCATAGATGAACTGATTGATCGCCTAGGCACTGCCCGGTACATGACAACGTTAGACCTGACCAAGGGTTATTGGCAAATTCCTCTCTCGGAGTCGGCCAGGGAAAAAACAGCATTTGTAACTCCAGAAGGATCTTTCCAATATCGGAGGATGCCTTTTGGGTTACAGAATGCTCCCGCCACGTTTCAACGCACCATGGATAAGACCCTTCGGCCTCATCGAGCCTATGCTGCTGCATACCTTGATGATGTGGTCATCCACAGTGAGGATTGGGACTCACACTTACCAAAAGTTCAGGCTGTGTTGGATTCCATCTGGGAAGCCGGGTTTACAGCCAATCCAAAAAAAATGTACCCTTGGGTTAGAAGAGGTGAAGTATCTGGGGTATACCATTGGAAGAGGTCTAATCAAGCCCCAGATAAACAAAGTTGAGGCTATTAAGGATTGGCCATGTCCCACCAATAAGAAACAGGTTCGTGCATTTTTGGGGATCGCGAGTTATCGCCGTTTTATTCACCATTTTGCCTCACAGGCTGCTCCCCTGACCAATTTGACCGAAGGGAAGGAGTCTGTCATGACCAAATGGACTCCCGAAGCAGAAACAGCTTTTCAGGCTTTAAAACAGGCCTTATGTGGTTCAGACAGATGCGTCAAATGTGGGGTTAGGAGCTGTACTGTCCCAGATTATCAAGGGGGAGGAACACCCTGTTCTTTACCCATGAGGAGAATTATGCCACCATTGAGAAAGAGTGTTTGGCTGTGAAATGGGCTTTGGATTCTCTCCGGTACTACCTTGTGGGTAGACAGTTTGAACTGGTGACGGATCATGCCCCATTGAAGTGGATGGCACAAAACAAGGAGACCAATAGGAGAATAAATAGGTGGTTCCTGGCCCTTGAGGAATTTAGTTTTGTGGTAACGCATCGCCCCGGTGTTAAAATGGGGAATGCAGATGGTTTGTCCAGAGTACATGCGTGCCTGGCAACCTGTGTCCCAACCCTAGGGTTGAAACAAGAGGGGGGGATATGTGACAGGAAGTCAGGTAAAACTGGGGGTGTTGTCACAGACGGGAGATACATTTCTGCCTTGTTTAGAAGATTCACCAATTACTATCAGGTGTCGGCTGCAGAGGTAGCCAGAAAGGTTTAAGGACGTTGGATAGCTTCAGCTGTTCAGAATGAGGCAATTAAGGCCTCTATATGTTGTCCAGAGGACTACTACTGAATGCTGCATCCTGAGGCTTGTTGAGTTAAGGAGAGCAGTGAGCTGAGGAAGACTTCTGAAGGTGAAGTGGTTGTTGATATTTTTGCTGTGTGATAAAAAAATCAAAAAAAGACTATTGTTTTCTGCTGGAAGACCAGCAGTGTCTGCCCAGCAGTAGGCTGAGCCAGACTCCATAGGTAGGTTGTGAAGGTAGACGGCTCAAGTGGCCAGGGTTTATTTTATGTTTTGTTTTGTTTATGCTGTTTGGATGCTTGCACTTGTTTCCAGCAATATGGAAGAATAAACCATAATCCTTGTTTTTCAACCACCCTCGGCTGCCTCTCTGTATAGTTCAGTGTGTAGTGAACCCACTCAGGAGGTCACACACCCCCGCTACCGAGCTAACCCCTTACAATACCAAGACATTTTGGACAATTTCATGCTGCCAGCTTTGTGGTAACAGTTTGGGGTGGCCCCTTCCTGTTCCAACATGACTGCGCACCAGTGCACAAACAAGGTCCATAAAGCCATGGATGAGTGAGTTTGGGAAGGAGGAACTTGACATAGCACAGCGTCTTGACCTCTACACGATAGAACACCTTTGAGATGAATTCAAGCGGAGACTGCAAGCCAGGCCTTCTCATTCACATCAGTGCTGACCTCACAAACGTGCTTCTGGAAGAATGGTCAAACTCTTGGCTTACACGCTAATTAGAAGTTGCTGTACTGCAGTGCTGGTATGCGATTGAGCCCTTACACAGAAGTAGTCAAACAGCACTTGAAATTAGTGGTCATCATGATATGCACATTTTTTTCTATCATTTATCATTTTAATATATAGCAGCTATCTTTAATATAGAGGGCTTCATTTTAAAAAACTAACACATTTTTGCTACCTCTTCTTTCAGACACATTTCTTCCGCATCCTTTATAAGCAACTTTTTATTTTACCAATTTAAAAAAAAAAAAAAAAACAACATGCACATACCAATTAACATACAACTGTACTAGAAAATGGGAAATTGGTCAATGAAAAACGAAGATGGTAGCATTTATACCTGATGATCAGTATCCAGTAAGAATAGTAAACGTCTTATGAGGACAATTAAGTGTGAAAGCTGGGAAGATTTGCCAGGACAATTTTTCACCTATGAATAAAAAAAGTACAGTAAGCATTAAAGCAGACAGTTTTAGAAAAAAATAAGTGACAGAAATACAACCTCGTTGCCATAAAATGAAAAAATAGGATTTTATACTCACTGTAAAATCTTTTTCTCAGAGTTCATGGACGGACACAGCCTTAACCTTGACAAAGTGGGTATTGGCCTTCCTTTAGGAGTGACTAGGCAGAAACCTATAGTAAATGTTAAACACATCATACACACCCTACAGCCCCTCTGGGTATAACCCCTCTCTCTGCATCTCGCAGATCAGTTAGTCAAAAAGCAGTACAAACATAAAAGAAGGGGTGGGTGCTGTGTCCGTCCATGAACTCAGAGAAAAAGATTTTATGGTGAGTATAAAATCCTATTTTCTCTTTCGTTCATGGACAGACACAGCCTTAATCTTGACAAAAGTGGGATGTCCTAAAGCAGTGTAAAAAAAATAAAAACAAGCGGTGGGAACAGCATAAAATTAAACTTCACCCCAAAACAAAGCAGAGCTCCTCAACTGAAGAGATGCAACTCTAAACAGCCGCCTGCAAAACTGCGGCCGAAAGAAGCATTAGAAGATGCACTCACATCAACCTTGTAGAATTTAGTGAAAGTGTGAACGGACGACCTGGGAAACAGACGCTTGATTTCGGAAAGCCCATAAGGCACCTATTGCCCTGGTCGAATGCGCCGTAAGGGGGGGCGCCCGAACCTTTATGGCGCAAGCCTGAATCACTATCTGTCGGATCCACCCTGAGATGGTGGCCGACGATACCGCTAGGCCCTTCTTGGGACCAGCCACCGAAACAAACAGTGAGTCTGACCTCTGGAACGGAGCAGTAGCAGATAAGTTTACTCTCAGAGCTCGGACAATGTCCAAGGAATGCAACGCTGGATCTAGGGTGTGACAGATGAGGACACAAGGATGGAAGTACAATGTCTTCATTGAGATGGAAGGCCGATACGACCTTAGTTGGAAAAGAAAGCTGCGGGCGCAGCACCACCTTATCCTTGTGGAAGAGAAGATAAGGAGCCTTGCATGACAAGGCTGCCAGCTCAGAAACTCGTCTGACGTAACAGCCACCAAAAAGACCACCTTCTGAGAAAGTGTCAACAAGGGAATCTCCCCAATCTCTTCGAACGGTGGTTTCTGAAGCACCGAGAGAACCAAATTCAAGTCCCACAAAGGCAGTGGAGGGCGGACCGGAGGGGCCACATGCTGAACCCCCTGTACAAATGTTCTCACTAGAGAGTGAGTTGCCAGGGGTCGCTGAAAAAAGACAGCCAGGGCAGAAATCTGCCCCTTAATCGTACTCAACGCAAGCCTTTGGTCCACTCCACGCTGTAAAAACAGCAGGACTCTGGACACCAAATAAGTCAGTGGATTCCAGAAAAAAAGCACGTTAACAACACTTTCCTCAGTGCAGCTCCTCCCAGGGGGCGTGGTTCCCCGGGTATAACCCACACCCTGCTCTAGCAGCCTCAGTTCGTAACAAGCAGTACAAACAAAAGGAGGGGTGGGTGCTGTGTCCGTCCATGAACTCGGAGAAATGGATTTTACGGTGAGTAC
This sequence comes from Rana temporaria, assembly GCF_905171775.1. NCBI lineage: Eukaryota > Metazoa > Chordata > Amphibia > Anura > Ranidae > Rana > Rana temporaria. The sequence goes on from NC_053495.1 coordinate 96,679,500, forward strand.
AAAAATCCTATTTTCTCTTCAGTTCATGGACGGACACAGCAGCCTTTTCCCCAAGCAGTGTCAAAAAATTTGAGGGGTGGGAAAACAACACAGCAAACCAGGTTACACCCCAAACAAAACTGGAGTTACTCAACGAGCGTAATCCGTAATGCGCCGTAATCCGAAAGGGAGGCGCCCGCCCCTTCAGAGCATAGGCCTGAATCACAACCTGTCGAAACCACCTAGAAATGGTGGCCGACGATACCGCCAGGCCTCTTTTAGGACCAGCCACCGACACAAACAGCGAGTCCGACCTCCGGAACGGAGCCGTAGCAGACAAGTACACTCGTAGGGCCCGAACCACATCCAGGGAATGTAAAGTGGCCTCCTTCTGGTTTTTCAGCTGAGGACATAAGGATGGAAGAACAATGTCCTCATTAATGTGAAACGACCTTTGGGAGAAAAGATGGCTGAGGCCGCAACACCACCTTATCCCAATGGAAGACCAAGTAGGGAGCCCTGCAAGACAAGGTCGCCAGGTCAGACACCCGTCTGATCGAGATAATTGCTACCAGAAAAACCACCTTTGTGACAGAGTCAACAAGGGGATCTTCCGAATGTCCTCAGAGGGAGCATCCCGAAGCACCGAAAGGACTAAATACAAGTCCCATGGGGGCAGTGGATGGCGCACCGGAGGGGCCACATGCCGGACCCCCCGTACAAACGTACGCACCAAAGAGTGCGACGCCAAGGGTCTCTGAAAGCAAACAGCCAGAGCCGAAATCTGACTCTTAACCGTACTTAAGGCGAGAGCCTGGTCCACTCCCTGCTGTAAAAACAGCAGAATCCTGGACACCACGTATGTACGAGGGTGCCATTTCATCTCCTCACACAGAGATGTAGGCCCTCCACGTACGATGGTAAATCCTACGTGAAGTAGACTTCCGTGCACGCAGCATGGTAGAGACCACCGAGCCCGATAGGCCTCGGCCACTCAGTTCCTGGCTCACAACAGCCACGCCGCCAAAGCCAGCGACTGTAAAGCAAGGTGGAAGATCGGACCCTGCGACAGAAGATCTTCTCTCAAGGGTAGACGCCAGGGGGCGTCTGCCACCAGATGCAGCAGGTCCGCGGACCAGGAGCGGCGCGGCCAATCTGGGGCGATCAGGATTGTTGGAATCCCTCCAGCTTCCAATCTGCGCAGCAAGCGAGGAAGAAGCTTCAGAGGAGGGAAGGCGTAGATTAGGCGACCCCAAGGTGCCTCTGACGCGTCCGCCCACGGGTCCCTTGAACTGGCCACGCACCATGGCACCTTCCGTTTGAGACAGGACACTAGAAGGTCCGCGTCTGGAGTGCCCCACTTTTGGCACAGACTCCGAAACACCTCCGGGTGGATTGACCACTCTCCTTGGTCTAGTGTTCGTCGACTTAGGAAGTCGGCTTACCAATTCTGTACACCCGGAATGTACACGGCCGAAAGAGCCAGAACGGACCTCTCGGCCCACCGAAGGATGTGAGCGACCTCCATCGCTGCAGCTGAACTCTGGGTGTCCCCCTGAAGATTGACGTATGCCACGGCCGTGGCGTTGTCGGACTGGATCCTGACCGGTCGGCCCTGCAGATCCAGTGACCACCTAGCAAGGCACAGCATGATTGCTCAGAGCTTCAGTATATTGATTGGCAGGTGGGACTCCCGAGTCCAGCGCCCATGGGCAGACTGGGCGCCCCAAACGCCCCCCCCCCAAACCGGAGAGGTTGGCATCCGTTGTGACCACGATCCAGTGGCACGGCAGAAACGAGTTCCCGGTCCGAAGCACCGGAGACGCCAGCCACCGCACCAGGGAAGACTTGTCCAATTGACTCAACTGAACCTGGTAATCCAGAGATGACGGGACCTTGTCCCAACGTGACAGAATACCCTTCTGTAGCACCCTGGAGCGGAATTGGGCATACGGAACCGCCTCGCAAGAGGCCACCATCAGACCCAGAACCCTCATGCAAAATCGAAGAGATGACCACTTCTGGGTCGACAACTGCTGCACTGCAGATTGCAGAGTCTGAAGTTTCTCCGATGGGAGAAAAACTCTCGCCTCCGCGGAATCCAGGACTAGTCCCAGGTATTCCAGTCATGAGACGGAACCAACACCGACTTCCGAATATTCAGAAGCCAGCCGAACTCTTGAAGAGTCTGACACGTGATAGACATGTCCTCTCCTAATTCCGAGCCTGAAGAAGCTCGCAGGAGAAGGTCGTCCAGATATCCCACGATAGCGATCCCCCGCTGTCTCAGCAGGGTCAGTATCGGGGCAAGCACCTTGGTAAAAACCTGTGGTGCCGATGCCAAGCCGAACAGGAGGACCACAAATAGAAAATGGTCCTTCCCGACCGCAAAGCGCAGAAAACCTCTGGCGCTTTGTGCATATGGGAACATGCAGGTACGCGTCCATGAAGTCCAAGGACGCCAGGAAGTCCCCTTGATGGAGTGCTGCTATTACCGAGCGAAACGACTCCATCCTGAATTTATGCACCTTGACAAAAAACAATTGAGGGCCTTGATGTCCAGGATTGGACGGACCCCTTCTTACTTGGGTACTACGAACAGATATGAGTAAAACCAGTGAAACCATTCCAACGAGGGAACTGGTACAATCACTCCCCTGACCAGAAGATCCTGGACAGCCCCTGACAGAGCCCGCCGGCGAACCGGAGGAAGCTGGAGGTAGGAAGGAAAAAAATCTGTTTGGTGGACAAGAGAGAAAAAACTATCTTGTACCCCGAGGAAACTACTTTGCAAAACCAACAGTCGGAGAGAATAGACCTCCCCAAGCCATGAACTTGCGAAGCCGGGCCCCCCACCCGAGACACGGACGGGGGCAGCCCATCATGCGGAAGCAGGTTTGTCCGCAGGCTTGCGGAATCGGGGGCGCTTTTTCCCTGCAGCGGGCGCCTTAGCATCTTGCAAACTTTTCCCTGCCGCACTGGGCGCACAAAAAACGCTTAGGGGTAGTAAAAGAGGGCCCTTGCCTACGGCGAGGCTTCTAGCCCTTCCCAGACTGTGGGAGCAGTGTGCTCTTACCACCTGTGGCATCATTAATGATGTCATCAAGGGACGCCACAAAAAGCCGTTCACCCTTAAAGGGCAAATCCACCAAGGCCTTCTTGGAGGATTGGTCCGCAGACCAGCATGTCAGCCACACAAGGCGGCGTAGTACCACCGCATAGGCAGAGGCTCTGGAAAGCAAGGGAAGCGTATCCAGGGCCGACTTACAGACAAATTCTAGACCCTGAACCAATTGTTCAGCCAGGCCCTTGCAGGTCTCGGAAGCATCCCGCTTCTCCAGTTTCTGCAGCAACAACTTTGCCCATTCAGTCAGTGTCTGCGACACCAGAGACCCGGCCACAACCGGTCTCACAGCTGAACCCACAACTGTGAACATAGAGCGGGCCACAGCCCCCACCCTCCTATCAGTGGGGGACCGTAAAAGCGGGAGCCCCTTCCACAGGCAATGTGGTGGTTGTACACAGTCTGGACACGGGAGTGTCCACTGATGGAGGAGAGACTCCTCAAAGAGATAAAGGACTGCAATTTTTTTTAGGAACAGCAAAAAAAAAAATTCTGTGGCGTGTCCAATCCATACATAGCAATTGCTCCAAACATGGAATACAGGGAAATACTCTAGCGGTGCTGGGCGTTTTTTGCGGAACCCAAAAGGGACCGGCACATCCGGTGCCCCCGCCATCCTCAAGTTTATGAGTAACACTGCAAAAACAAGACAAATCCCCTATCATGTACTGACCCTGGGGCAGAGTCATCCTCACAGTCCATGTGGGTTAAGCCTGCACCGCCTGACATGACAGACCAGATCTGTGTCAGAGATATCCCCAGAAGCAGGCTCAGGGAGGGGGCGCTTTAGTACCTCCCTACTGGGCACTAGCTGCTTCACCGACATTGCCTCAACAGATGCGGCAGGGGCAGGGGGATTAAAGTATAATCCAGGCATTGCTAGGGCAGAAACAGGTCCATGTTGCCCCACCGCTGTGTACTGCAAGGCAGAACACCCCACTGGTCACCTCCCGACTGTAAAAAATAGAAAGTGAAGCCTCCCAGGGACTCACCACCCCATCCGGTTGCAGAGAGCGCTGAAAACCCCTGGTGTGCTCTGGTGTGCTGGCTGTGCTGCGTCTGTCACCTCTAGAAAGCTTTGCAGCGTCTTGCAACGCTAAAACTGACACAAGAGGCCAAGAGAAATCCAAGATGGCCTCCTCATTAGGTAAAATCACCAGCGGGCTACAGGAAAATGGCCGCCGAGCTATGTAAACCGCGACCACGGCAAAATGGCGGCCGTGACGCAGTTTAAATTCCACAGTGATGCACCAAACACCTCACACTACACAGCAGCACCCCCCAGAGTAAAAAACACATCCCCCACTATACACACAGGCCATGGTGGTAATATAGAGACCCCCCCTCACAGCCGCTACCCAAAATGGGGAAGGAGGGAGAGGAAATAAGGGAAAGAGGAAAGCAGGGCGAATCCTCAGTCGACCTCCCAGGGGAAAATTCCAGCCATACCACCTTACCTGAGCAAGGGGCCATACTTACCCGTCCTGCGACCACCAACTGGAGGTATCCCAGACAGAACCAACGTCCACTAACGGCATGGCTGTCGGCCAGACACACTGTGACAAAGCCATAGAGACTGGTCATATGTGTGCCCTGGAACAAGAAGTTCCCCGGGCCGCCCCTGGAGCAAAGGGGCCTGTCATGGACGACCCAGAGCTAAGCTGAGGGCCAGCACACGCTCAATGGCCGAACATGGGGGGGGAACTACAAGAGTCAAGACCCAGCCTGTCACCCAGTCGTCTGTTGATAGAAGAATCACAGGATTCAAAAATGCAGGAACAAAAACAATAAAAAGCGGAAAAAAAAAAAATATATAAAAAAAAAAAAAAAAAAAAAAAAAACGCAAAAAAAATCTCCAGAGTACAGGACTCTAGAGGGCCTGTCCTCTCCTGATGTTAGGCAGATAAAAACTGAGGCTGCTAGAGCAGGGTGTGGGTTATACCCGGGGAACGCCCCCTGGGAGGAGCTGCACTGAGGAAAGTGTAGTTAACACTTAAAGTGCTTTTTTTCTGCCTAACTCTCCTGGAAGGAAGCGGATATAACCCCAAGGTCACAGGCTGCCGTGTCCGTCCATAAACTGAAGAGAAAAGCCTAAGGCTGGTGCACCTTTGTTTTCTTTTCTCTGGTCTAGCTTAAGAGCCTTCTCATACTGACTGTGCGGCCGCGTTAGCGGTAAAATGTTGCCATTTTTAGCGGCGCTTTAATGTAGTTTTAAAGATGTTTTTTTGGCTACTAGCAGGGCGCTTTGGCAGTGCTGCCCATTGATTTGGGCAGGGGCACTTTAGTAGTGGTGTATACCCAAAGATGCTGCTTGCAGGACTTTTTTTTTTTAATGTTCTGCCAGCGCAGATCCCTCGTGCAAAAGCACTCAAGCTTTCCCACTGGGACTGCAGGGGAGGCATTTTTCAGACGCTTTACAGGCGTCATTGTTCGCACTAAAGAGCCTGAAAAACGCCTCCAGTGTGAAAAAAAAACTATGCCTTTGTTGATCAGGAATGTTTATGGGCTTTGGATGCCCACAAATATCTGTTTGGAGACCATTAAAACTAGTCACTGATCATGCCCCTTTAAAATAAATGTGTGATAACAAGGAGAAACAGGTCGTGTGACAAGGTGGTTCCTTGCTCTTCAAGCATTTAAGTTCACAGAGCATAGAGCTGGGAAAATTCAGCGTAATGCAGATGCCCTTTCACGTTTCCATTGTCTTGTTGGGACAGTTGCTCAGGTGCATGGGCTTGAGCAAAAGGGGGGGGGGGGGATGTGACATTATGAAAGGCGAGGTGATTGATGGACGTTGTCTCCAGGTTTTACCAGCCACCTTGGCAGGGTTGGTTCCGGACCAGATTTTGCAGTCCACTTGTGTCCATTAGCAGGTGGTATAAATAAAGCAGGACTGGTGCAAAAGATTGCTCTTGGCCTGGGATACAGACAGAATATCAACCAAAAACCCAGAAAAAACACACAATACAAATGTTATAAATTGAATTGCTGTTCAGTGAGTAAAAAAGGCATTTGATCCCCTACCAACCAACAATAATTCTGGCTACAGTACGTGCTCATGTAGTACGCAGATTAGTCCTGTTATTTAAGAAGGTGCTCCCAATGACAACTTGTGTGTATAAAAAAAAAAAAAAAAAAAAAAAAAAAAAAGACACTGCTTCACTGATGCCACATACTGCTTCACTGACTGACGCCACATTCTGCTTCGCTGGCTGTCTTTTGCAGACGCACGTGAGAGCATATAATTCTTAATGGCACCTCCATCTAGGAAATGCACACGTATTCATGTCTGCTAACCATAGTACCATGCATTTTAGCACAGCAAGATTACAACAATTGTGCTGGTTCCATTTTTGAAAAATGTAATGCGCGGGAACGAGCAAGAGACCCTCTCTTGCTCGTTCCCGCGCATTACATTTTTCACTCGAATGCACCTCCTGGTGTGCCCCGAGATTGTGCACAGCACTAAAGGGTGCCTCGACTCAAAAAGGTTGAGAAACAATGCTGTAGACTACACTGCTTACAATTAATAGGTGGACAGCAGTTTCTGAAATGCTGCAACCTCCATTTTCCACATTTAAATCAGACCACATCTCTTCCCTATTCTAATGTTTGGTCAACCATTGACACAGATTGGCTCTGTATTTTTTATGTACAGTCGCATAATCAGCCAATTGGCCATTTGTCCTAACATGCAAAACATACAAAATAAAGAAAAGTCACGTGACCAGTGATGCAACTTGTAGGAGGAGCCGGTGACATAATTTGCGGCCATGGCCGAGTCCCGGAAGTAGGGATTTTATCTTTAACGCTTGCTTTTAACCTAGATGTAAGTTTTAATAAATCCATTTCTTCTGTGAAATTGCTACACTATGGAGTTCTTGTCTTTAATGGCCTGTGAATGGAGGAGAGGTGGAGATCCACTAAAGCGGGCGTCACTAAATGGTGGACGGCGGTCCGGTTCTGGCCTCAGTGGCCATTCTATCCGGACCGCAGCCCCGCCAAGGAGTTTCCTGTGTGTCCTCTGTCACCGACTCGCTCGCCCTCCTGCCTGCCGCTGCGGATGCCGCTATATACACAGTGTGGCAGGTCCGTGCCTTATCCAACATCGCTGCACTCCCCCCTCCCCACACTGCCTGTCTTAATCACACAGGACATGAAGCGCGACTGCTCTGGACAAAGGGCGGGACTTTTTAAGTTAAAAAGTGGGTGATTGGTTGCTAGGCAGCGGGGGCGGTCCCAGCAATAAATCACTCACTTTTAATGGGGAAAGTCCCGCCCATTGTCCAGAGCGGCCATGCTTCATTTCCTGTGCGATTAAGGTAGGGTTCTGTGGGGAAGGGGAAGTGCAGTGCAATGTAGGACAGTACAGGGGAGGTCTGTGATGGGGAGTCTGATGTGTCAGGACCAGTTTGTGATGGGGGGGGGGGGTCATCCTGTGATAGGGGGTCTGTGGTTTGGGGGTCTGTCTGTTATGGGTCAGGACCAGTTGGTGATGGGGGGGGTCAGCCTGTGATAGGGGGGTCTGTGATGGGTCAGGACCAGATTGTGATTTGGGGGGGGGGTCAGTCTGATAGGGGGTCTGTGATTTGGGGGTCAGTCTGTTATATGGGGTCCGTTATAGGTCAGCAGGACCAGTTTTTGATAGGAGTCAGTCTGATGGGTCAGGTCAGTCTGTGATAGGGGGTCTGTGATTTGGGGGGGTCAGTCTGTTATAGGGGGTCCGTTATGGGTCAGCAGGAACAGTTTTTGATAGGAGTCAGTCTGATGGGTCAGGTCAGTCTGTGATAGGGGGTCTGTGATTTGGGGGGTCAGTCTGATGGGGAGTCTGATGTGTCAGGACCAGTTTGTGATGGGGGGTTTGTGATGGGGAGGGTCAGTCTGTGATAGGGGGTCTGATGGGTCAGGACCAGTTTGTGATTTGGGGGGGTCAGTCTGATAGGGGGTCTGTGATTTGGGGGGTCAGTCTGTTATATGGGGTCTGTTATGGGTCAGGTCAGTCTGTGATGGGGGGTCAGTCTGTGATAGGGGGTCTGTGATTTGGGGGGGTCAGTTTGTAATAGGGGATTGGGGATTTGGGGGGGGGGGTCAGTCTGTGATAGGGGGGTCTGTGATGGGTCAGGACCAGTTTGTGATGGGGGAATTGGCTGTAATGAGGGGTCTGTGATTTGGGCTGTCAGTCTGTGATGCGTCAGTCTCTGCAAGGGCAATAGAAAACAATTGTTTTCTATGTGTCCTGTTCACACTGCAACAGCGCCCCTGCGTGCTGAGCAGTGTGTTGCAAAATACATTCTGTTTCTATGCACTGCAATTGAACTGTGGTGCATAAAAATTAATGAAATGTATTTTTACATTTCAATAAAGTTGAAAGAAAAAAAAGTGCGATGTGTGTGGGTCATAAAGGTGTGTGCATGTGTGTGGTGGAAGGTTGTCAAGTGGAGGATATCATGTGGCGTCATAGCACCAATTTGGCATTCGGACCTCCGCTGGAAGAATCTTTTTCCGACTGGACCCCTGTGAATTTTAATTCAGTACCCCTGCACTACAGCATAGCGGATATTCCTGGGTTTATGCTATAAGGAGAGGAGAGTGCAATGCGAGTTTTCCATTAAGGATCCATATATTAAAGCCTTGTCAGACCAGCTGTGGATTTTTGCAAGAGAGGAGAGTGGAACATGAACTGCTGCTAAGGATATGTATACCAAAGTGCCACTAGACCTTTCTTTGTCTAACGTGAGATGCTAGGGTACACCCCTGGTGGATACCTGAATGGTGGGAGCAATTGTGTTCATAACTTTCAATAACTTATTTGAGCATGTGATCTTCCCATCTCATCACTTTTTGAAGCAAAAGCACTTTAATTATTTGGGACTTATTTTAATATTTTTTTATGTAATATCATCTGCATCTTAAATTTTATATTCCCACCATGTCATAGTGCATATGAAACTTTCAAATGCATAAAAAAAAAAAAAAAAAAAAACACTGTAAACGGCAGATTCTAACAATCCTAAACATCCACACAGCAAAGTAATGTCAGGGGACTTACCAAATTAGCTATAACTGTAATATGGTGAGCACACAGGTCTGTGGTTCCACACCTGAATATATTAAAAACAAAAAAAGTATAAGAATATATTTACTCACACCTAATTTATGTTTTAACTTTTTCTGCACATTCTTTGCATTGTTATGTTATCAATGTCTGACACTGTAAAAAGAATCTTACCGAGCTAAGAAACACCATACATCTATAGCCAGTAGAGATTCCATCATTCTATAACTGATAACACCATTCAACAGGGAATACTCCTAAAAAACACAAATAAAGTACTTTGTTGATCTGTATATTTTTGGTGTTAATTTTTATCAGGTGCTACACGGAACATGAAGATCACACTTACCAAGTCTGAAAAGCACATTGGAGGTAGTAAAACAATGAAGGCACAAAGGTGAATGCAAGTATATTGATAAAATGAAACATTTACTATAGATTGCGCTTTAGCAAAGGTTTCCTTCAAAATAACTGGAAAGGAGATTTCTGGAGAACACAGGGCAAAGCTCTGGAACACGGCTTTAAATATAGACATCCTAAAGAATGAAAAAAAAAAAAAAAACACCTTAACAAAAGTATGACAAAAAAAACACACTTTAAAGGGAAGGATTAACATTATGAAACTTTTTTTTTTTTTAATAATGATAAAATAAGTACAGCAAGTCAAAAACAAAAAGATAAGAGGCAAAGTGGAAAAAAACTTGGGTTAAAACAAAAAGGAGGAATAAATGACGAACACACACACACACAAAAAAAATCTTTAAATTTTCCTACAATGTCTTTGTTAGTCTGGAATTTTGGCAATTCTGTTGTATAAACATCCATGGGCACTATATATATATATATATATATATATATATTAGGGGTGCAACGGATCAAAAAACTAACGGATCGGATCGATCCTCGGATCAGGAGTCACGGATCGGATCATTTTCGGATCAGCAAAAAAAAAAAAAAGACAAATCTTGTTACACCCACCAGAGTTTTAGATTTCACAGTTCTTCTCAACACAAAACTGAGCTTATGTGCTTAAATACACTGTTTATTGCTAATATGACAGAACACCTCTGATTTTCACATTTAAACAGTCCGTCAGATTTACAAATACTGTATTTAAGCGTATAAGCTCTGTTTTGTGTTGAAATAACTGCATCTCGCAATACTTATATGTGCAGCCAAGTGGAAGTCGCAGCCCCATGTACGAAAGTGGTGTCACTAGTTCCCTACTGTGACCTGAACTATCCCAATCATCAGATCCCTTTAGTGTCATTGATCGGCGGGCTGAGTGTCTAGTGAAAATCCCCCCTATGTGCTCAGTCCATACAGATCCCCCCGATCGCCTCCTCTCTCTTCTCTGGCAAGCAGCAGGACGCCCGGTGCGGCGGCGGCTCCCCGTGTGGATTCCTCAAGGTGCAGCATGGAGCTCATCGCTGGGCTGTTAGGAGTCAATGACATATTGAGCTCAAGTGCCCACAAACTTCCGAGGAGCAGCCTGCATCCCCCGCTCCGGGTGGACCTCGATGGGCGCCGATTCGATAGCTAGGCCGAAGCCGGGGCCTTTCCTATGGACCGGGAGGCCCGTGGATCGCCGTGTGTCCCGACCCGAAGGTGCTGATCCATACGGATCAGTTGCACCCCTAGTGACAATACTTGATGTGTTCCCACTGTCATATGGCATTCTTGTGCCACAGTGCCTACACACTGTCACGGTTTTATCCACTAACCTCTTTCCTTCATCATTATATTTGACATGGAAGACAAAATGCTCCCATACAGGGGATTTAAATGACGCGGGGCATTCAAGCTCCTCCATTCGCCATGACCACGCTGTGTGTGGACTGAACATGCGCAAATTATTATTATTTTTTTATTTTTTAGAAAACAATCCTCGGATCACGTGTGTGCGGTTCGGATCATTCTTTATCGGTTCGGATCACGGATCAATGACGATCCGTTGCACCCCTAATATATATATATATATATATATATATATATATATATATATATATATATATATATATATATATATATATATATATATATATATATATATAAAAGCAGTATGGTCTTACTGTGGCCATACTGCAGCTTCAAATTAAAAACAAAAAGTGTATTTAAGGTACAGAGATGTACCTTACAAATGTTCTTAGCACTTTGCTTGCTTTGTGACTTCATAGCAAGTGAAACCTCACTCATATTGGTCAATAAAGGGAAGAAACAAAGTGTTATGCCGCGTACACACGGTCGCTTTTTGTCTTGTAAAAAAACGTTGTTTTTAAAACTTCATTTTAAAAAAACGACGTTGCCTTCACTCCATAATTTTTTCAAAATGCTCTAGCAAAGCGTGGTTACGTTCAGCACGTACGACGGCACTCTGTTCCATTCAAGCTTGCGTCATAACTTGCTTCTGAGCATGCCCGGGTTTAAAAACATTGTTTTACCCACACACTATTATTTTAGATGACACAAAAAACTACGTTTTGAAAAACGACAAAAAATTTAAGCATGTTTGAATTTTTTTTTTGTCGCTTTTCAGAAGACCTAAAATGACGTTTTGCACACACACAGTCATTTTAAATGACGTTTTTAAAAACGTTGTTTTATTTCATCACAAAAAACGACCGTGTGTATGCGGCATTAGAAGAGGGACAGAGGTGGATGGAGGAAATTGCCCCTGCCAAGACATTGCATTCTGATGACGGCACTGCAGCTAATAGATAAAAAATGTCCTTCTGTTGACCAGGGACTGCCACACAAAATGTGTCCAGTCCCGGCTGAACTGGCAGAATTTTGATCAGTGCTTGGCCAGCTTTAGGGCAATTTTAGAAATAGGACAAGCTGGCCTTAAACATTTGTACACAAATTGCTTTTGTGCATGCTGGCAGCAACAGGCTTTAACCTCTTGGCACCGACGGCACGGAAATATGTGGCCTAATGGTGGGTAGGCCTTGGTGCCGAGCGGCCACATATTTGCATGTAACATTGCAAAACCAACTGTGCCAAGTGCACGCGCCCTGCCCACTCCTAGCATCGTTGCCGGCGGCTAACGGAAAGCTCCTGAGCGCTGCTTGCGTTCGAAAGCTTTTCGATCACGTGAATGCCAATATCGGTGGTCACATGATCATAAAAAAAAAAAAAGGAGAATAGTGTTCTCTCAAAGAAAACCAAAACAGAACACTGTGGATGGTACAATTAAATTTAACTGTAGAAGAAACACACAGCAATAATTTAGAAAAAAAGTGAAAGGGGTGGCAGATGAATAGGGTGGTTTACTAATTAAAAAAAGAAGACAACGTTGTCTAATCAATTAAAAACAAAGAAGGCTCTGAGGAAAACAGCAACCATTGGCTGTTGAAACGCGTCAACGTGACGTCAGGACGTCACACGGGAACTGTCAGCTGACACCCTGAGGGTTTTGGTACTTTCAACCATACGCTGTTAGCGGAATACGTTCGGCTCTGGAGTACATGCGGAAATATCAGCACGGCATTGTTACGGCATGGACTGCACAGTAAGGAAGCTTTCCCCTTCTCTGTGTGCAACATACAGTTTACGGTGAGCGTTGCTTTTACCTGTATGTATCGTTGGGCAGAAAGAATTCCTAAGGAAGACTGCAACCGAGGACTTGGTAAGAGTACATATACCCACCCATTGTTTGCGATTATGGATGCATACAGTCTGTGCCTTCATTAATCTCCCCCACACGTGCTTCCTGGATACGTATGTGCCATTCTCCGACTAGCTGATACATGAGTAGCCACACCGCACCAAGCTTATTGGTCGATTCATACTGCATCGATCTGTTCTAACTATACATGTGACATCTCATGGACTCCTCCATCTGAAGTGTTCCTGTCACTACTATCTGGAATTAAGTTCTACCACTGATGTTAGGACAGTCAAACCCTCACGCATCCACCCAGCAAATATCTATGTTCAGAAGTTAATTTCTTTAACCACTTAAGAACCCCTTCACACCGATATACGTTGGCAGAATGGCACGGCTGGGCACAAGCTTGTACCTGTACGTCCTCTTTAAGTGCCCAGCCGTGGGGTCGCGAGCCCCCCGCCGGCAGCGCAATTGCGACCCGATCCGAAGCTCCGTGACCGCAGGACCCGATCGCTGCCGGTGTTCCGCGATCGGTTACCGGAGCTGAAGAACGGGGAGAGGTGTGTGTAAACACACCTTCCCTGTTCTTCATTGTGGCAGTGATCGTCTGTTCCCTGATATAGGGAAAGACGATCACTGATGTCACACGTCCAGCCCCGCCCCCCTACAGTTAGAAACACATATGAGGTCACACTTAACCACTAGGGAGCACTGTAGGGGTTAACTCCTAAACTGCAATTGTAATTTTCACAGTAATCAGTGCATTTTTATAGCAGTTTTTGCTGTGAAAATGACAATGGTCCCAAAAATGTGTCAAAACTGTCCCATGTGTCTGCCATAATGTCGCAGTCACAAAAAAAAAAAAAAAAAACGCTGATCGCCGCCATTAGTAGTAAAAAAAAAAATGCAATAAAACTATCCCTATTTTGTAAACGCTATAAATTTTGCGCAAATCAATCGATAAACGCTTATTGCAATTTTTTTTACCAAAAATATGTAGAAGAATACGTATCGGCCTAAACTGAGAAAATTGCCGCTCTATTTTTGTTTATACCACAAAAAATAAAAACCGCAGGAGGTGATCAAATACCACCAAAAGAAAGCTCTATTTGTGGGAAAAAAAGGACGCCAATTTTGTTTGGGAGCCACGTCGCACGACCACACAATTGTCAGTTAAAACGACGCAGTGTCGAATCGCAAAAAGGGGCAAGGTCCTTAATCTGCATAATGGTCTGGGTCTTAAGTGGTTAAATAATAGCATATACAGCCTATTGGAATTCCTGTAATAGGATTGCTAGGATTTTTCATCTTCCAGCCCATTCCACCTTTTGGCTTTGGGGGCGATTATTCTGCCCTGTGCTCCAACATTATTACTGTCTGAACATTGTGCTGACTGGGTTATGAATGCGATATGTGCAGCGCCGATTCCCTTGTTTTTAATTGATTAGACAACGTTGTCTTCTTTTTTAATTAGTTAACCACCCTATCCATCTGCCACCCCTTTCCCTTTTTTCTAAATTATTGCTGTGTTCTGTTTTGGTCTTCTTTGAGAGAACTCTATTCTCTTATTTTTTTTGTTATATGCCCCTGGCCATCGGAACTGCATACCACATCATTAATGTGGATGAAGTTTGGATGTGTACATTGAACTATTTGAAAATACACTAATACTATTACTGTATTACGGTAAAGTGTTTCGGTAGATCCAGGCAAAACCATACTATTTCCTGCACATGATCATAAAACCCCTAAAGGGGAGGGAGGCACTGGTGCCAAGCGGTTAAAGCATGTGTTACACCATATTCCTGATATGTGCCTGCTGCACCATATACTTGTATGAGAAAGTATCCTGTTCTCCTTGTATTGCTTCCTTTATGTGAAATCCCTGGTGTTCCTGCCAGTCCCTCTGATTTCCTGTTAAAAACTGACCACACTAAACAGGAGCGCATACTGTGGGCAGTTCTCTAGCTATGCAGAGAACTCAGCCTTCTCTCCTACAATGATCAGACATGTCCTGACACGCCCCCGCTGCACACTCATTTACTAGGAAGCTTAGTATACTGGTGTTTTTCCTTCCCCAGCTCTTATGCAGCTGAGAACATAGGGAATGGGATCACTTCTAAAAAAAAAGGGGGAAAAAAATAAAAAGAATTATAAATACTTTTTTTTTTCTATCTAGACAAAAATATTTTGCCTTTCATTTCTATTTAAAACGTAATGATTGCTTTACAAGGTAAAAGTTTACAATCACTTTAAGATGTTTAATTGTCAAATAACAATGTTATACAGTTAAGAAATAATGCAATAATAATATGAAGCTGCAATTTAACTTGCTAACAAATATCAACACAAGAGATTGTTTTGTAAGATTAGTACTAAACACTTGCCACCCAGGCAATTCTGACATTGCTCTCCTACATGTAAAAAATCATAATTTTGTTTGCTAGAAAATTACATAGAACCCCCAAACATTATATATGTTTTTTTTAGCAGAGACTCTAGAGAATACAATGGCGGTCATTGCAACTTTTTATCTCACACGGTATTTGTGCAGCAGTTTTTCAAACGCGTTTTTTTTGGGGGGGGGGGGGGGCTGTTAAGTTATGTAAAGTTAGCCCAACTTATTTGCATAATGTGAAAGATGAAGTTATGCCAAATAAATAGATACCCAACACGTCACGCTTCAAAAGTTGCACATGCTCGTGGAATGCAAAGAGGGGGGAATTGGGACTTTAAATGAAGCACAATTAAGTGCCTCCATTCCGGTATTGGGTACATGCTCGTGGAATGTCACCAAACTTCGGTACTTAAAAATCCCCATAGGCGATGCTTTAATTTTTTTTACTGGTTACATGTTTTGAGTTACAGAGGAGGTCTAAGGCTAGAATTATTGCTCTCGCTCCAACGTTCACGACGACACCTCACGTGTGGTTTTCATATGTGGATGGGACTTACGTACGTGTTAATTTTACTTAAAAAAATTTAGTTTGACACTTTTTTTAAATAATTGTTTTTTGATCACTTTTATGCCCATTACAAGGAATGTAAACATCCCTTGTAATAGGAACATGGCATGATTGGTCCTCTTTACAGTGAGATATGGGGTCAATAGGACCCCACATCTCACCTCTAGGCTTAAATTGAAAAATAAATAACAATCTCAGCTTCCCAGTCGAGGCAGCTTATTTTTTTAATGTAGAGGCTGGGCGTGAGGTCATAACATTGCGCCCGGCCTCTGAGCAATCATAAAGACTCCGGCGTCCATCTGGTCCACTGAAAATCTCTATGGTAAACACCCGGGGCCGGCAGATCCCGTTGGTTCCTCTCTCGCCACTCGTAAGAACGATCAAGTGTCTGATCAGCCGCTATGATCGTTCTTATGGTGTAGGGATCACCGGCTAAAAAAGACAATATCTGAATGATGCCTGTAGCTGCAGGCATCATTCAGATATACCTGCACAATATCAAGGACGTCATATGACAGCCGGTAGGTGGTTAAAGAAGCACAATC
Source organism: Rana temporaria (assembly GCF_905171775.1). Taxonomy (NCBI): domain Eukaryota; kingdom Metazoa; phylum Chordata; class Amphibia; order Anura; family Ranidae; genus Rana; species Rana temporaria. The sequence continues at coordinate 96,695,779 of NC_053495.1, forward strand.
TTTGAATGAAGGGATTTCAATCATATAAGCTACAACTTCTATGAACTGAAGAGCTGGGCAGAAAGGACTGGCATAGTCAAACACACTCGAAGAGTGCCTGTTGGCTCTATTAACCTCCTCCAAATTGGAAGATTATTCCATCAGAGGTCTGGGGGAATTGATGGTTCCTATGTTTTCATGCAAGGATGTGGAAACAACATTACCCACTTAAAATGGATGTAAACCCACTCTCATCCTTTCTAAACTACTGCCATAGTGCTGATCTATAAGTACTGGGCACAGATGATAGGAAATCTTATACTCTACATCAGGGGTCTTCAAACTACGGCCCTCCAGTTGTTCAGGAACTACAATTCCCATCATGCCCAGTCATGTCTGTGAATGTCAGTGTGTTGCAATGCCTCATGGGACGTGTAGTTCTACAACAGCTGGAGGGCCGTAGTTTGAGGATCCCTGCTCTACATTGTGACAGAAAAAAAAAAAAAATTGGGGGTTTACATCCATTTTAAGAACCAAGCCTCTTTTTCAGATGTGTTTACAAGTTAAAAACATTTTTTTTTTTTGCTAGAAAATTACTTGGAACCCCCAAACATAATAAACAATTTTTTTCTAACACCCTAGAGCAGTGATGGCAAACCTTGGCACTCCAGATGTTTTGGAACTACATTTCCCATGATGCTCAGTTACACTGAAGAGTGCATGAGCATCATGGGAAATGTAGTTCCAAAACATCTGGGGTGCCAAGGTTCGCCATCACTGCCCTAGAGCAGTGGTCATCAACCCCATCCTCAGGGCCCACTAACAGTTCAGGTTTGCAAGATAACTGAAATACATCACAGGTGATCTCATTTGCTGCTCAGTGATTGCAGTATTCTAGTCTGCACCCCCCCAAGGTAATACATAAAACCTGGCCCATTAGTGGGCCCTAAGGACAGGGTTGATGACCACTGCCCTAGAGAATAAAATGGTGGTCATTAAAATACTTTGTCACACCGTATTTGTACAGCATTCTTACAAGTGCACTTTTTTTTAAAAAAAAATACACTTTTTTTAATTGAAAAATAAGACAACAGCAAAGTTAGCCCAATTTTTTTTATAGTGTGAAAGATAATGTTACGCCGAGTAAATTGATACCCAACATGTCATGCTTCAAAATTGCGCCCGTTTGAAGAATGGCGTCAAACTTTTACCCTTAAAAATCTCCATAGGCTACATTAAAAAATTTGTCATTTGAAAAAAATAAATAAAAAAAATGTCCCTTTAAGAGCTATGGGCGAAAGGGAGGTTTGCTTCCACCCTGCTATGGTATGGAGATAGGTGGTGGCCATCTTGCCCTCATCGTATCCATACCAAGCAGGAGACAGGGCCCGATCGCCTCCGCCACTACCGGCGGCTCCGGTAAAAAGCAGAGGGCGCAGGAGAGTGGCGGGAGGGGGGCCCTCTCCCGCCAACAGTGATCTTGCTGCGAATCCGCCGCAGAGACCATTATCGTAAACCGGACCGCCGGCTGAAGAGATGGATACCTGGGTTATGGCAGCAGCTGCTGCCATAACTGAGATATGCCTCTTCAAAGTGCCGTCGTATATAGTCGTGCGACGGTCTGGAATTGGTTAAGTGCCTGAACTACGCATAAAAACATATGACCTAGGGTGCAGAAAAAGAAAAATGTATTCTGCAGCAAGAGAACGACTCCAAACATTGTCATTAAGGACTATCTTAATGTATAAAGAACAATGAGTCCCGGTAGTGCTGGTTTGGCCCCCACAAAGCTCAAATATCATCATAATAGCATCTGTCTGGGATTACAAGAGGAAGAAGGATTTGAGGCAGCCGCAGCAGCTACAGAAGATCTCCATTTTGCTGAGTTCCTTCAAAAACTGTGTGCAAGTGTACCTAGAGGAATTGATGCGGTTTTGAAGGCAACAGTGTTAATCTTTACATCAAATTTAAATTTAATCAGTCTTTTCACTAAAATGCCATTTTAGTTTTATTGGTATTTTAGTGAATTATTTTAGTCTTATTTTTAGTTGACTGGACAAGGAGGCCTGGCTCGCAGTCTCCAATCTAATTCCTACTAAAGGTGTTCAATCGGGTTGAGGTCAGAACTCTGTGCAGGCCAGTCAAATTCCTCCACCCGCTTGCTCACCTGTGTCTTTATGAACGTTGCTTGTGTACTGGTTCAAATCATTTGGAAAATGGGGGATTATGGTGTGGGGCCTTCTTGTCCACATCAGTGCCTGACCTCACAAATGCACTTCTGGAAGAATGGTCAAACACTCCCATAGGCACGCTTCTAAACCTTGTGGACAGCCTTCCCAGAAGAGTTGAAGCCGTTATAGCTGCAAAGGGCGGGCCAACTCAATATTGAACACTAGGGACTAAGACTGTCCCACGATTTTGGTAATAAAAA